>NC_092236.1:22801305-22971305 GCF_036320965.1 Panulirus ornatus
AGCAGTACAGCTTATCAGCAACCACCTTCCTCTCGGCCTGTCTCCTATTCCAAAGACCCTCTGAGTCAGCACAAAAACATGAAATCACTTTCCTAAATGTTTCCCTCTGTCCCTCAAAATGTTCTGCTGACTGTGACACTTTTTTTCTCAATATCGAAGTCAGCAAACCCACTATCTCTTTAATGAGTTACTACCCGTTGTCATCACCCTAATCCCCAACTTACTCTGTTAAGTTCTGGGCATAAATGGCCTTACAAAGACAATGCAACTTCCAAATACTCTCAAAAATCTTCCACCCACTGCTTTGTGAGATTCTCAGACTTTATCTATCGCAACCTAGAGAGATACGAGATCACCGAGGCTCCCACCTTCACTGTCTTCAGCAAAACGTCTGATCTAGTCAGGCAAAACACAATCATTAATAAAGTTCCCAACACTCAGGCGCAAAGAATTCTCTTTCCATGGCTTCCGGATTTCCAGGTTGAGAGTTGCCAGGCTGTACGCCTCGGACGGGTCATCTCCATCTTCCAGTCTCTCATCTGTGATTTCCCACAAAGAAGACAGATCGAACTCTTGAGTTTCCTTATGCTCACAAAAGATGTCTCAATGGATGCCCATGCTTACTGGATGTACCATTTGCGTTGGCGATGGGAATGGCTCTCCCGTTTGCACAACTCTCGAAAGAATGCTTTCAATATCCTCCAGAGCTGGACCGTCACCAACAAAACCAGTCACGTTCATTATTCTCTCCTCCGGTCATGTCCCATCACCTCCTGTTTCTTTAGCTCCCTATTTCCCTCCGGGTGTTCAGTCCACCAAGCTTATGGGTGTCATTCTGGTAATGAACTATTATTATTACATTCTCTGTTGACTTTAAGATATTTTGTTTCCCTAACCAAGAACTCAAAAACATCTACACACTTTTCTTTCATCCTTTCGTTCTTTAATCACTTACGCCTCCCATGCTTGAAGCAGAGGGCCTACGAAAAACTTTGCAGAAAAAGGACAAAGTAAATCATCCTTGGTCGCCACCCATCACCTAGACCTTATACCAGTGTTTGAGGAGAAGCTATTGCAACCATCCCGCCACCGTCACCTCCTGTCACTCGATTTCCCTCGTCTCCAGGTTGCATTTCGGCACCGCAACCACATGGAGATCACCCTCTATCCAATCACCGTTGACACTCTGAATAACATTTAAAGTTTGCTAGCAGAACTTTTCACACCCGTCTTCCTTCGTTAAAGCCACAATGCCTTTATAATCACATAATTCATCTGTATATTTTCCGCCTTTGGCTTCATAGTCTCCAATAAAGCTCTGATTATTGTTGTCATCATTATCATATTTCTCTGGAACTTGACATGAGGCCATATTAAAGTGTGCCAACCCCTGAACTTTAACCTCGCTAGCGACAAGATATCGATTGGTGTAATTACTTCCTAATCATGTTACATAGACCAGTATAAATGCCACCTGATGCTTCTGTGTCTTTCTGTAAATGTCAGTCTTTATCATTCCTCGATAGAGATCAGAGTGTTGCTTGGTGCTTGCATTTCTCTCTCGAAGGTCTTTTCACGTGTTATTTAAACAGCTGGAGAGCCACCTGACACACTGCTCTCCGTCTGTCTCCGACAGTCCTCTCCATGTCATCTACTGTGATCTGTAATCTTCACAGTCTTCATGGTGTAATAGTCTCTCTCTCTCTCTCTCTCTCTCTCTCTCTCTCTCTCTCTCTCTCTCTCTCTCTCTCTCTCTCTCTCTCTCTCTCTCTCTCTCTCTCTCTCTCTCTCTCTCTCTCTCTCTCTCTCTCTCTCTCTCTCTCTCTCTCTTCCAAGCTCCTCATTCGCTCACACGCCTCTTCTCACTCTCTCACGCTGCCTGTCACTCTTTTAAACTCCTCATTTCTTCACGCGCCTTCTCTCACTCCTCAACGCTTCCACCCATTCCTCCACGTTTCCCCCTCACTCCTCCACTCTCCCTTGCATTCATATATTCCGTCTTACTATTCCGCTTGTATTTCACCGTTCTTCGAGGTATTACTACCGTTTGGATTGATCACTTGTTGCCTTGTTAACTGGCTCCTTCGCTGCCATTATGAATGGATTCTAGGCTGATGTCTTGGCTCCTTCGCTGCCATCTGTAATGGCTCCTGGACCACCATCTCCGCCGCTTGGCAATCGTTTTGGTTGCCCTCATATCTGCCAGCTTCAGTGGATCCTCGGCTGCCCTCTTGGCTCCTGAGTTAACGTTTCGAATGGTTCCTCAGCTGGTCTCTCGGATGGCTCCTTGACCGCCATCTTGAATGGCTCCTTAGCTGCCATCTCGGTTATCTTGCCTGACTCTCCTCCGACCCCTGGATGGCTCATTCAGTCACACGAAGAAATCACGAAACTGTGTTGATATCAGGGTCTACTTTCCCAGATCATAACAAACAACAAAAAATAATGTCTCACCTGGTGATAAGACCATGAACTTCATGGAAGTAAACAAAGAATCAACAAAGTTTCAGGCAAGTGTTTCATCAATGACGAATAGAAACAAAAAAAAAAAATCAATGATCAAATTTGTGATAGATTAGTTTTGCCAGACTCCACGAGTGTTAAAAGTTGCAGCCGTCCGCTGGTGGAGCAACAGCAACATTGGATGACACGTGTGGCCGTGGGCCCGACACCATGGCTCCTGCATAACATGATGTTCACCTGTGATGCTCACGAATTCTACAAATATTGTCCAACACCGGAAAAAAGCGTCAAGTTCCCAACTCTCGGACGTCGTGCCACCCGCACTCATACGCAGACTTATTACCCTCTCTCTCTCTCTCTCTCTCTCTCTCTCTCTCTCTCTCTCTCTCTCTCTCTCTCTCTCTACCTCAACCTCTCCTCTACATTCTTGTCTTCTAAACTGCCTCTTTCTTAGGAGAAATATAAAGGAACAAACAAGCAAAAAAAAAAAGATTGGTCGTCGTGAAGAAAAATCTATTACGTGTGTGACAAGAGGAAAAAAAGGCAGAAACTTTAATAAAGGAGCAGAAGAAGGCAAGACGAGGATGAAAGAATCCCAGGCTGGGTCCAGGATGCTGTTTTAATTGCCGGTGAGGTTCACTCCTCTTGCCTCATCATGTCGAGGAGTCTACACGCGAGCTATTGACAGCCAGGCACGGGTTGACATCGATCCTGCTGCCCAGAGAAGACGATGGGCAGGATATTGGGTACATCACTTGGTCTGCAGAGAGAAAAACAAGACATCGACAGTGGCTGTCAGGCTGGGCGTCGTGCATGGGTGGCGGAGCGATATCTAAGCTTTATGAGGTAGATCATTCCCAAGTTCTACGGTGTAGAGGACACAAGTCTTCGGGAGCTTAAGATACAGCTTTTGAAGCACTTCAGAAGCAGAGTCTATTTCTGCTATCCAGATACAAACACGATCTTATCAAGTGCATCTTCAAAGGGACAGGTGACTGAGAGAGCATTTAAATGCGCAAGACCAAACAGCAAGTGGTTAGAAGTAGCGATAATATTGTGCAACATTTCCTTATTTGTTCGAATAAGTTTCCCGTAGGCTGTACTGCCACCCTATCTAGGTTTCTGATGGACTGAGAGATATTCACTACTTTTTACCATCTACAAACTTTTCAGGTTCGTGAAGTCGATTTCATAATTCATTTCTCAAACCATAGATAGAGAGGAAACTGAATGTGGCAGATGCATGTTCTTGGTTCATCAGAAATTACCCGTGAAAGGCTACAGTGCCGGCAAGTGTACTGATAGAAAGAGAGCGACACCCTCATGACTGATGTCTCAAAGCAGTGTTTCTCATTTATGACCTGACTACGCGGAGACCTGTGAGGCGATTCCTACTCAACCACAATGCGTGGTGAATCACTACTATAAAGATTCGACCTTGAGTAAGCAGTCTTTCTCTTGAGATGTTGAGTCTCGGGACATTACAAAGTCATTTTTTCCTTACTGAACATAGAAGCTAGAATAGTATCTGATGACTGGTGAACGTAAATTGACGTATACAAGTGAAATTGATCAAAATCAGTAGTAGTTAAAGCGTAATGTACTGACCACGCATGTTGATCATTAGGACGGATCTCACATCTTCACAGACTCTCTGGACGAGTTATACCCTGAAGGCAAGTTGTCAAATCGTCATTCGAAGGATATGACGTTCACATACAAATGAAGATCCAGATCCCACGCACTAAACATCACAGACGGTGACGCGTTACTGATCAGGCGTTGAGGGAAGTGTAACAGCTTTAAATACTATAGAGATCATTAACATAACAGTTTAAAGAGTGATGAGAAAAAGAGGATCTAGGAGAGTAAGAAGGAGTCCAAAAAGTGTGTTAAACACATTTTGGCCTTAACTTTGCTTATTCGCTGAGGAAAACTTGTGTTGAAGGAACATCCTTGAGCTACATTCTGAATTCATCGATGCCTGCGCTAGCCTGGGAGAGAATGTGGCAATCACTGACGAGTATATCATCTTAAAGCGGCTGGAGCCCTCGATATCCACCATGCCCGGAGGCTGTAGCGACCTAGACATAAAGACAATGAGAATGTCAAATGTTCCATAAAATGAAATCACTCGTGGCCTGGGACACCGCTATAAGGTTATGGGGGTTCTGAACTCGGCACAGTTAAAGCAGGTGAATGATCGCTGATAATCCATATCAATAGCACACGGGATACACAGACCTAATTACTGATTAGTTAAGATCTCTAATTACCCAACAAACAGATCCCAGTGGGTAGCAGTTAGTCATAAGTAAGTCCATTACATCCATTGTTAAGAACTCTGTTCTCCACTGTTCTGTACTTACCTCCAGACTGTTCTTATCGGACATTAACGACATCACGTACACAGGTATCGATATCTCGAACGATACTCCTACCAGTGACTATCGTCTGACTTTCAATGTTACTTTCGTCCTGCAGACATGATCGTCTGGTAGACAAGGGCGAACTGTGATAGTAGAACTGGGAGAAGATGCACGAGGACACGTTAAGGAAGATTTGGGAGATACGTGTGGGGGTTGAGAGTGAGGGTAGGTTTAAACATGGACGTGTGGGAAGAGTTGTGATTTTCCTTTGACTTCTCCGTGCTGCATTCGTCCAGCAAATGTAATCTCTGTATGACCTCTGATTCTTTTAATCATCAACTGCATGTTACCTTTATTTGACCTTTGATATTGCCTTCGACCAGCAGGTGTTACATCGACATTTGACCTCTATCAGCGTCGCAATCATCGATTACACGTCACCAACATTTGACCTTCAATGGTACATTCATGTAGCCGGTAAGTCGGCCATTTATCATTAGAATGATGTATCACAACACCACCAGAAGCTCTGCACTCCACTATGGTTCTAAAGAACACAATGATTTAAATCATAATAACAAGAACAGCCAGCTCTTCTCGTGTCTCTGTGTCACCCAAGTCACAGAGGAATGTTCTCTCCTGTTGGGGAAAAGAATCAGGAATTGAAATTGGACGTTGTTGCTCCGCAGACATGGAGGAACATTCCCAAATATTCCTGTGAATGACATACGTATCAACGTCATCGTAATATCTTCTCTACGTATATATATATATATATATATATATATATATATATATATATATATATATATATATATATATATATATATATATATATATATATATATACATATATATATATATATATATATATATATATATATATATATATATATATATATATATATATATTTTTTTTTTTTTTTGCTTTGTCGCTGTCTCCCGCGTTTGCGAGGTAGCGCAAGGAAACAGACGAAAGAAATGGCCCAACCCACCCCCATACACATGTATATACATACACGTCCACACACGCAAATATACATACCTACACAGCTTTCCATGGTTTACCCCAGACGCTTCACATGCCCTGATTCAATCCACATCCACCCTCCTGCGC
Organism: Panulirus ornatus; assembly: GCF_036320965.1. Classification (NCBI taxonomy): domain Eukaryota; kingdom Metazoa; phylum Arthropoda; class Malacostraca; order Decapoda; family Palinuridae; genus Panulirus; species Panulirus ornatus. The sequence goes on from NC_092236.1 coordinate 22,807,255, forward strand.
ACAACTCTATCAATAGCTCACGCCTCGCAACCATACAACATTGTTGGAACCACTATTCCTTCAAACATACCCATTTTTGCTTTTCGAGATAATGTTCTCGACTTCCACACATTCTTCAAGGCTCCCATGATTTTCGCCCCCTTCCCCACCCTATGATTCACTTCCGCTTCCATGGTTCCATCCGCAGCCAGATCCACTCCCGGATATCTAAAACACTTTACTTCCTCCAGTTTTTCTCCATTCAAACTTACCTCCCAATTGACTTGACCCTCAACCCTACTGTACCTAATAACCTTGCTCTTATTCACATTTACTCTTAACTTTCTTCTTTCACACACTTTACCAAACTCAGTCACCAGCTTCTGCAGTTTCTCACATGAATCAGCCACCAGCGCTGTATCATCAGCGAACAACAACTGACTCACTTCCCAAGCTCTCTCATCCACAACAGACTGCATACTTGTCCCTCTTTCCAAAACTCTTGCATTCACCTCCCTAACAACCCCATCCATAGACAAATTAAACAACCATGGAGACATCACACACCCCTGCCGCAAACCTACATTCACTGAGAACCAATCACTTTCCTCTCTTCCTACACGTACACATGCCTTACATACTCGATAAAAACTTTTCACTGCTTCTAACAACTTGCCTCCCACACCATATATTCTTAATACCTTCCAAGAGCATCTCTATCAACTCTGTCATATGCCTTCTACAGATCCATAAATGCTACATACAAATCCATTTGCTTTTCCATGTATTTCTCACATACATCCTTCAAAGCAAACACCTGATCCACACATCCTCTACCACTTCTGAAACCACACTGCTCTTCCTCCATCTGATGCTCTGTACATGCCTTCACCCTCTCAATCAATACCCTCCCATATAATTTACTAAGAATACTCAACAAACTTATACCTCTGTAATTTGAGCACTCACTCTTATCCCCTTTGCCTTTGTACAGTGGCACTATGCAAGCACTCCGCCAATCCTCAGGCACCTCACCATGAGTCATACATACATTAAATAACCTTACCAACCAGTCAAGGATACAGTCCCTCCCTTTTTCACTAAATTCCAGTGCAGTACCATCCAAACCTGCTGCCTTGCCGGCTTTCATGTTCCGCAAAGCTTTTACTACCTCTTCTCTGTTTACCAAATAATTTTCCCTAACCCTCTCACTTTGCACACCACCTCGACCAAGACACCCTATATCTGCCACTCTATCATCAAACACATTCAACAAACCTTCAAAATACTCACTCCATCTTCTCACATCACCACTACTTGTTTTCACCTCCCCATTTGCGCCCTTCACTGAACTTCCCATTTGCTCCCTTGTCTTTCGCACTTTATTTACCTCCTTCCAGAACATCTTTTTATTCTCCCTAAAATTTAATGATACTCTCTCACCCCAACTCTCATTTGCCCTCTTTTTCACCTCTTGCACCTTTATCTTGACCTCCTGTCTCTTTCTTTTATACATCTCCCACTCATTTGCATTTTTTCCCTGCAAAAATCGTCCAAATGCCTCTCTCTTCTCTTTCACTAATAATCTTACTTTTTCATCCCACCACTCACTACCCTTTCTAATCAACCCACCTCCCACTCTTCTCATGCCACAAGCATCTTTTGCGCAATCCATCACTGCTTCCCTTAATACATCCCATTCCTCCCCCACTCCCCTTACCTCCTTTGTTCTCACCTTTTTCCATTCTGTACTCAGTCTCTCCTGGTACTTCCTCACCCAAGTCTCCTTCCCAAGCTCACTTACTCTCACCGCTCTCTTCACCCCAACATTCTCTCTTCTTTTCTGAAAACCCATACAAATCTTCACTTCGCCTCCACAAGATAATGATCAGACATCCCTCCAGTTGCACTTCTCATCACATAAACATCCAAAAGTCTCTCTTTCGCGCGCCTGTCAATTAACACGTAGTCCAGTGACGCTCTCTGGCCATCTCTCCTACTTACATACGTATACTTATGTATATCTCGCTTTTTAAACCAGGTATTCCCAATCACCAGTCCTTTTTCAGCACATAAATCTACAAGCTCTTCACCATTTCCATTTACAACACTGAACACCCCATGTATACCAATTATTGCCTCAACTGCCACAATATTCACCTTTGCATTCAAAGCACCCATCACTATAACCCGGTCTTGTGCATCAAAACCACTAACACACTCATTCAGCTGCTCCCAAAATAATTGCCTCTCATGATCTTTCTTCTCATGCCCAGGTGCATATGCACCAATAATCACCCATCTCTCTCCATCAACTTTCAGTTTTACCCATATCAATCTAGAATTTACTTTCTTACATTCTATCACATATTCCCACAACTCCTGTTTCAGGAGTAGTGCCACTCCTTCCCTTGCTCTTGTCCTCTCACTAACTCTTGACTTTACTCCCAAGACATTCCAAAACCACTCTTCCCCTTTACCCCTGAGCTTCGTTTCACTCAGAGCCAAAACATCCAGGTTCCTTTCCTCAAACATATTACCTATCTCTCCTTTTTTCTCATCTTGGTTACATCCACACACATTTAGACACCCCACTCTGAGCCTTCGAGGATTATGAGCACTCCCCGCGTGACTCCTTCTTCTGTTTCCCCTTTTAGAAAGTTAAAATACAAGGAGGGGAGGGTTTCTGGCCCTCCGCTCTCGTCCCCTTTAGTCGCCTTCTACGACACGTGAGGAATGCGTAGAAAGTATTCTTTCTCCCCTATCCCCAGGGATATATATATATATATATATATATATATATATATATATATATATATATATATATATATATATATATATATATATATATATATATATATATAACTTTCCATGGTTTACCCCAGACGCTTCACATGCCCTGGTTCAATCCATTAACAGCACGTCGACCCCGGTATAATACATTGTTCCTGTTCATTCCTTGAACGCCTTTCACCTTCCTGTATGTTCAGGCCCCGATCGCTCAAAATCTTTTTCGCTCCATCCTTCCACCTACAATTTGGTCTCCCACTTCTTCTCGTTCCCTTCGCATCTGATACATATATCCTCTTTGTCAATCTTTCCTCACTCATTCTCTCTATGTGACCAAACTCTTTCAATAGACCCTCTTCTGCTCTCTCAACCGCACGTCTATTTTACCCTTTCATTACTTTCTCGATCAAACCACCTCACACCACAATATAGCCTCAAACATTTCATTTCCAACACATCCACTCTCCTCAGCACAACCTTATCTATAGCCCACGCCTCGCAACCATACAACATATATTTAACCACTATTCCTTCAAACATACCCATTTTTGCTTTCCGAGATAACATTCTCGCCTTTCACACATTCTTCAACGCTCCCAGAACCTTTGCCCCCTCCCCCACCGTGTGACTCACATCCGCTTCCATGGTTCCATCCGTTGCTAAATCCACTTCCAGATATCTAAAACACTTCACTTCCTCCAGTTTTTCTCCGTTCAAACTTACCTCCCAATTAATTTGTCGCTCAACCCTACTGTACCTAATAACCTTGCTCTTATTCACATTTACTCTCAACTTTCTTCTTTCACACACTTTATCAAACTCAGTCACCAAGTTATGCAGTTTCTCACCCGAATCAGCCACCAGCGCTGTGTCATCAGCGAAGAACAACTTACTCACTTCCCAAGCCTTCTCATCCTCAACAGCCTGCATACTTGCCCCTCTCATCAAAACTCTTGCATTCACCTCCGTAACAACCCCATCTATAAACAACTTAAACAGCCACGAAGACATCACGCACCCGTTGCAAACCGACATTCACTGAGAACCAATCACTTTCCTCTCTTCCTACACGTACACATGCCTTACATCCTTGATAAAATCTTTTCACTGCTTCTAGCAACTTGCCTCCCACACCATATACTATCAATACTTTCAACAAAGCATCTCTATCAACTCTATCATATGCTTTCTCCAGATCCATAATTGCTACATACAAATCCATCTGCTTTTCTAAGTATTTCTTACATTCTTCAAAGCAAACACCTATAGTATATACAAAAATCAAAGGAAAATGAAACACTATAAGTTCCAAATGCACTTACGTGCTGTGGTCACATCGTGAGAGGAGATACAAGAATGAGAGAGAAGACATAGAACGGTCAGTTGATATGGAAGAGACGTAGCTAAGACTCCTTTGGTAAACAAGCGTTACTGGAGGGTGGTGTCTGGGTTGATGTGTTTGTGTCTGACATCATGCTTGTCATAAAATTTTCATTATATGGACACGAAAGAAAACAACTTTGCGAACAACAAAGCCTTCCAATTTGTGTAGACCTTAATATTAGTGAAGGTCTCTAAAAATCGTATAGTTTTGTTACAGGCAAAATTTGTAAACAGTTTCCTTTCTTGTTCACATAATAAAATGTGTATGACAGGCATGATGCCAGACCCGAACACACCAACCTGGACACTACCAACCGGTAAACGCCGCTACCTTCCAGGTAAAAGTCGAGAGTAAAATTTCTAACAACAAACCTAAATCAAACTTATCACATTTTAATAAATGACTAGGTCAAGATCACTAAAAGAATCTACTGAAATAATCACAAAACAATATATTGCAAGTAATGACGAAAGTACATGTTACAAGCCAAACACATAATGGACGTTATGTCGGACTGGCCACCGTAGAACTTGTTCTAACCTAACCTGAACTACAGCTCTCTTCCCTTCTACAAATAATGCCTATACCTTTATCCTTCGATACAGCAATAAATCAAGGACAAATGACAAATAACAAGGTCAAATACAGCCTGATTATATAAAGAAGCCAGTGCATACGCCTAGCCACCTAGCAGGCAACGAGAGAGAGAGAGAGAGAGAGAGAGAGAGAGAGAGAGAGAGAGAGAGAGAGAGAGAGAGAGAGAGAATCTGCGTAACAGCAATCTTGATCCAGCTGCCAAAATTATTGCCCTTCTTTATACAGATAAAGTAATAGCTATTATTCTTACAATACTTTAATAATGTTTTATATAACAAAGACAACATCAATGACTTGATAGAAAAATAGCTTTACATTATTCCCCAAATCTATAAGAGAAATCGTACTGGTTTATTGAGGGACACTAAACAAAACGAAAAACTTGTACTTTTAGATATTTATGTCTATATATATATATATATATATATATATATATATATATATATATATATATATATATATATATATATATATATATATATATATATATATTGGAAAGGATCACAATTTTGCGCGTGATCAAGATATTCCTATGAGTCCACGGGGAAAATGAAACACGAAAAGTTCCCAAGTGCACTTTCGTGTAATGATCACATCATCAGGGGAGACACAAGAGAGAAATATAACAGTCAGTTGATATACATCGAAGAGACGAAGCTAGGACGCCATTTGGTAAACATGTGATTGTCCAAAACATATTGGTATTTGGTATGTTTTGGACAATCACATGTTTACCAAATGGCGTCCTTGCTTCGTCTCTTCGATGTATATCAACTGACTGTTATATTTCTCTCTTGTGTCTCCCCTGATGATGTGATTATTACACGAAAGTGCACTTGGGAACTTTTCGTGTTTCATTTTCCCCGTGGTCTCATAGGAATATATATATATATATATATATATATATATATATATATATATATATATATATATATATATATATATATATATATATATATATTTTTTTTTTTTCATACTATTCGCCATTTCCCGCATTAGCGAGGTAGCGTTAAGAACAGAGAACTGGGCCTTAGAGGGAATATCCTCACCTAACGCCCTTCTCTGTTCCTTCTTTTGGAAAAAAAAAAAAAAAACAAGAAAGGGGAGGATTTCCAGCCACCCGCTCCCTCCCCTTTTAGTCGCCTTCTACGACACGCAGGGAATACGTGGGAAGTATTCTTTCTCCCCTATCCCCAGGGATAATATATATATATATATATATATATATATATATATATATATATATATATATATATATATATTAACACTACAAACCTCCACATCCTTCAGTTCTGCAAATTCTTCTCTCACTCGATTTGCATCTCGTCTCGACATAACTTCCTCAATAAATTCAGACTTGGACAGGATATCTCAGTGGGATAGACGAAATCTGGTTAAACTTAATGCCTCCAAGACCCAGTTTCTGCACATGTCTGTGTCGAAAATTCCTCACAACTTTCCTCTCCTCTTTGACGGTTCTGTAATTCCACATCTTGACTCAATGAACATAGTTTTGATATATATATATATATATATATATATATATATATATATATATATATATATATATATATATATATATATATATATATATATATATATATATATATATATATATATATATATATATATATATATATATATATATATATATATATATATACACGACTCAAAAATAAAGTTTAGGATATGCTTGAATTTATGAGAAAATGATTATCGGATAAGTTGATTTCTCTCCCATGTTGCTTTTCTTCATCACTGTTCTCATCGATCTTCTCATCATCAGTTCAATATTTCACATCGATATTCTCTCTCTTTACACTCGGGTAGCCTTACCAGTGAATATTTTGATCGTATCTCCATTCCTTCAATATCACTCATGCACTCACTCTCACAGTCAGTCAGTCAGTCTTTTGATCTGATTTACACTCTTTTCTACTCTTATTCTATTCTTTTCCTTCGTCGTTTTTCAGTATGATGTGTTCCTAACATGCATCCTATCATTTGCTCTTCTAAACGCACCTGTTTCCCGTTCTTTCCCCTTGCTATCCTTCTTTTCACTTGTACTCCAGTGAGTCTTTCTAGTTGTACCACACTGGACCCTGCGCTCCCTTTCCTCAACCCAGCGTTGGACTCTAGCCTTCAGAGCAGCTTCCTCCACCCATCTGGCCATGATTTGACGTCCACGATCCCCTCTCCCCTTATCTCCCATGCTTGTTTCCCTTCCTCTGATTGGCACTCCTGTCACCCCCCCACCCCCTTATCTTCCATGCTTGTTCCCCTTACTCTGATTGGCAGTTCTCCTCTTCCTCTCGCTCTCCACCTCGTTTCTTTACTCATGGTTTTAGCCAGAACATCCCTGTCTCTCCTTGTGTAGTTCTCCTGGGGATGGCGACGGTGCAGCAGCTGAGGACGATATCGTTCTCGCCCTTCATCCTAAGATTTTGAGGTTCTTACGCTGTAGCTTCCTCCTTACTAGGGTCTATGCACTTCTCTGCACTGTCATCTCTCTGACCTACAACCTTTCCCACTCTCACATTTTACCTTATTCTCAGTTTCCTTCCTCAACCTTCACCTCTTCTCATACTCACATGCATTTCCTCCGCTCCCTGACTACACCCAGCGACACATGTCCGTATCACCTCAGTTATCGAAACCTTATCTTCTACAACACGTGTTTTATATCTCCCGTATCTGCCTTGTACAGTCCATTTTCTATATTCCTTCAAACTGAGCAGAAAGAGAAATTATTCTCACTCTATTTGTACTCTACACTAAAAGACTCATGATCTTACCCCCCCCCCCCCCCCCCCCCCCCATAGCTCTCTTCAGTCCTCAGACTTCCAGCCACTCGCCTGCTTCAAAGCGCTCCCGTTACTCTGAGCCCAGTCTTTCATCCTCACTAGATATTTTCTATATCCAGTTGAAACCCTGATTCATCTCTAACCCATCACATATCTTGCCGTATCTCACACTTCATCCATCTGTCCTAACACCGCCATGTTCTACTTTTGTGTGCATTTCTCTTTCAATTTTGCTCTTCTACGATCTACATTATTCCATTATAAGCGTTCTGTGACCTCGCTCTTTCATCACTTACAGATTTTTTGGGTTGCATCCGAATTTTCCTCTTTCATATATCTTTCCTTTTGCTAATTTTGCTCGTCTACCTTCATAAACATTTGAAATACGTGAGCAAGCGCACACACACACACACACACACACACACACACACACACACACACACAGCGGTTAGAGCTACCGAGCGCCCGAGATCATAGGTCAAGGCAACAGGTTCACACTCCAATCAGCTGTTCATCCTCCGTTAGGGGCCGGTCAACAGAATGGGAACATGGCATGTGCCAGGGTGTATACGTGTGTGTGTGTGTGTGTGTGTGTGTGTGTGTGTGTGTGTGTGTGTGTGTGTGCCTGAATAGGAGTAAAGATATGGTACACATACAGCAGGTTAACAGAAAACGAGTAAAAAATTTCTTGCATAAATCACAAATAGTAAACATACACACTGCGTTAATGGTCGTGTGTCACTACTGGCCAGCCAATCCCAGCTCTTCATCTGCCCACTAAGGAAGCGTCCTGGTGTTACACATGACCTTTCTAGAGTTCCTGTGGCCCAAGGCTGTGCTACTTCTAGTAGCAGCGAAGCATGAGACTCCTGTAGAGTGAGAAGGTCTTTGACGAGACACTACTCTACACTCTCTCCTTGCACTTACAACCATGGCATTACACCAGACACATGGTTCTCCAGGACCGAACTGGATGGGTGTCATTTGTTGCGATGGTAAGGGTGGCTCACGGGGCGGCTTTGACCGACATCAAGCGACTAGAACGCACATTTCCTCTCCTGACGCTGCTCCTCTGCCTGGTTCTTTTTCTACTCATTTCTGCAACCTTCGTGGTCTCAATTTCGACTCCTGCTCTGTAGCAAACCATCCCTTAACTTTTTTTCCTGATCCCTCTGAAACCCAGCCGTCCAAGGCTGCTTCCGCTCAACACTAGCAAATCTCCAGCTATAATCTATATCGTCGTTTCTGCTCCAATGGCAGAGTTTTTGCTTAATTTAGTATAAAAATGCTTATTGCTCGTCTCGGTGATCTTATGTCTCCAGACTTTTGGAGCCATTTAGCTGGAAATCTTTCCATCCTCTATGACTTTCCCTTTGTTCTACGTACACTCCTCCCCAGTTTCTCCAACTATGTACTACTCTTTGAGCATTTGACCCTCTGTCACGATATACTGGTCTCTTCACATCCATTCGATGAAATCCTCTGCGGAGGAGATTTAAATGTACATTACAAGGACTGGTTAGGCTCTACTCAGGATGATCCCGGTGGATTTGAGGCCCTTTCTTTGTCCCTATTTAGCGATCCAGAGGAAGCAATTTAATTCTCATCACGACTTCCCGACCGTCACGATCAATGTTCCGACACATTTGATCTCTTCTTTACCCCTGAGCCTCCTCACTACTCATACACTATTACTGTCTTCTCATGATCCTCTGACCACAATCTTACCTCCTTCGCTTTTATTTGGGGTGAGCCCATCCCTGATCCCCTTCTCGAAACGCGCAACTCTGGTGCTGTGGGAGAACTCAGCTGTCAACCTTGTGCAGCTTCGTTACTAACTCTCCTTGGGACGGGCGCTACTTTGCTGGTCGAGATGCCTCCAGCTGTACTGACCGTATATGTTGATTCTGTCTCTTTTTCCACCAGTTCTATGCGAGACAGTGTATAGGACCATGAAACTCTTCGCTTTCATTTCTGCTTAAAGTTGTTGCAAAGTTGTTCTCAAAGAAAAGCAGACCTTCATAAAAGGAGAGTGCACTAATTTGGTTTAATCCTTTACCGATGAATATTTCTAGTTCTTAGCCAAAAGCATCTCCAGTCGTTAATAAAATTCAAACTTTCCTCCTTTTTTTACCTAATTGATTTATAGCTGACTATAGCAGTTAAAGCCGCACTTTTCGTCACCTTATTCTCACCTAATTCTACTTTGGATGATTCCACGTCACCTTTTCTCTTCTCTTCTCACAGGATCTCACACACTTTAAGTCGTATAGCTAAGGAGGTGTGTGTACCTCCTCCATTTCTGACAGAGTGTGCCTTTGAGCTAGCTCCGATCCTTGCTCACCTACCTCATCTGTCTCAAAAACCTAAACTTGTCCTTCGTCTTGGAAACATGCCTTCATGCACATCACATCCAAGAAAGGAAAATGTTTGAGGCCTCCTATCTATTGTCCAGCTAGTCTCACTTCTGCTATCTCCAAAGATCTTGAAACTCTTTTTAACTTTCACTCTCTCAAACACTTAATATCCCATCCCCTTCTTTCTAATCAGAGATTTTGGCGAATATATCTTCGTGGCCGCCGACATCTCTAAAGCGTTTGACGGAATGTGGTATATTTTTTTTATATTTCAGAATTCCATCCATCAGCTTTTTATCTTCTCTCTGTTCCCTCATGTTTAACTTCCTTTCAAACCTGTCCATCTCAGTAGTCAATGATGGAAGTCTTTTCTCATTTTCATCTTTATGTTTTTCATTTTCCTTCTCCATGTAACCTTTGTAACTTTCACAGTCAGTTGCGCAAACACATCAGGAAATCTAATTAAATTCTTGAATTTTTCTCTCCCTGTTTTCTTTTCTCCCGAGATGGCAAGATAAAGGTATGTTTTGCTCGTACCAAGCCTGTCACACACACACACACACACACACACACACACACACACACACACACACACACACACACACACACACGCACACACATACACACACACAGATAAGGGACTCCCGTGTCCTCCCAGTCATTTCCTTACACTATTTCTACTCACTCTCTGAACTGGCCCTAAGACACCATAGACTAGGGTGTTTTTTGTCGCTGGAGTTTAAACGTCCTGTACCCATCCTCGGATGTAGGAGAGAGTGACAGATATTACTGCACGTGTACCAAGGCAAAGGTTTAATCACGAGAGTGCGACACCTGGACAAAAAAAAAAAAAAAAGATAACCATAGTTATGCAGCAAACACATCACACACTGCTGCAGGTGGATGTCACAAGAGAATGTTTACACTGTTGACAAAGAACTACGCTGGAGCGCTAAACCTTGTGAGAAATGAAGCTCTAAAGATAGATTTTCCTTCGGTGCTCCACATTCTCCTTTATTTGATTTTCTAGACATAAGCCGAATAGGCGTGGGAACTCTACTGTCAGTAACTCCGAGGAAAAATATAAGGGCAAAAATATTCTTCTCGCTAATGGTAATGGTTAAAGTTTTGGGAAGTCTTTTAAGAATTCCCCATACGAGAATGTTAGAAAACAAAAAGGTTCCATAGAGGCTGGAGATTGACCCGGCTGTCAACGCCTTGTGTAATCATAAGAAGTGAAGGTTATTTGAATAAAGTTACACATGAGGGCAATCTCTCATGGATGAGCAATGACAAAATGAATGATTATTATATTACGAATAGGGAAAGAGGCTATTATGATATGATGATTATCATATACTAGATAGAGAATGAGCGTGAACGGATGTAGCCTTTTTATCTTTGTTCCTGGCGCTACCTCACTGAAGCAAGGGGTGGCGACGATGTTTCCTGTAGGCCATGTCGGCGCCGGAAATAGATGAAGGTGAGCAAGTATGAATATGTACGTGTGTATGTACGTATATGTACGTGTATATGTATGTATAAATGCATATGCATGTATATGTACGTATATATGCGTGTATATGAGTGAATGAGTCTTTCTTCATCTGTCTCCCGGTGCTACCTCGTTAACGCAGAAAATGGCGATCAATTATAATAGTTATCTTATTTTCATAAATATTGGTCATTTCTCGCGTGAGCGAGGTAGCGTTAAGAAAAGAGGACTGAGCCTTAGAAGGAAGATCCTTACTTGGCCCTTCTCTGTTCCTTCTTTTGGAAAAGTAAAAACTGTAGGGTATGTATTCATTTATCTATTCATTATTGTTTTATACTTGACCACCATTTCCTCCCTTTAGCGAGGTAGCGCTAGGAAAACAAACGAGGGAAAACAAATCAACTCAGACACACACACACACACACATACACACATACATATATACATATATATATATATATATATATATATATATATATATATATATATATATATATATATATATATATATATATATATATATATATATTTTTCTTTTTTTTTTTTTCAAACTATTCATTTCCCGCGTTAGCGAGGTAGCGTTAAGAACAGAGGACTGGGCCATTGAGGGAATATCCTCACCTGGCCCCCTTCTCTGTTCCTTCTTTTGGAAAATTTAAAAAAATTGACAGGGGAGGATTTCCAGCCCCCCGCTCCCTCCCCTTTTAGTCGCCTTCTACGACACGCAGGGAATACTTGGGAAGTATTCTTTCTCCCCTATCACCAGGGATAATATATATATATATATATATATATATATATATATATATATATATATATATATATATATATATATATATATATATATGTATATATATATATATATATATATATATATATATATATATATATATATATATATATATATATATATATATATATATATATATATATATTTTTTTTTTTTTCTTTTTTTTTTTATACTATTTGCCATTTCCCGCGTTAGCGAGGTAGCGTTAAGAACAGAGAACTGGGCCTTAGAGGGAAATATCCTCACCTGACCCCTTATCTGTTCCTTCTTTTGGAAAATTAAAAAAAAAACAAGAAAGGGGAGGATTTCCAGCCACCCGCTCCCTCCCCTTTTAGTCGCCTTCTACGACACGCAGGGAATACGTGGAAAGTATTCTTTCTCCCCTATCCCCAGGGAAAAGGATTGGCTCTGAGGATTGAGCCAGTCGGGCCTGTGCAGGAAGCGGGCCTGGTTTCAGGCGCAGAACTGGACGAGGTGAAGGAGGTTGTGGTGGTGGTGTTGGACTTACTTTTGGTGTTGTTGATTTTGTGTCCAAGTCCTCTGCATCATCACAGCAAAGTTCTTCTTCCTCCTCACCCGCCACCCATTGTTGGCACATCTCTGTGGTGCCCCTGTACTGTGTTTCTGCTACTTCTTTTTCTGTGCTGCTGCTGATGCTGTCGTATGACATGCATACACGCGTGCAGGCAGGGCTGTAGTAGTCGTGGACAAGGTGCAAGCAAGCAAGGCAGTAGTAATGTGTCTGCGTCTTTGGTGTGGTTGCCTAAGGTGAAGGAAGGAAGGATGTGGAATTTTGTGATGCACGGCTTGTCACTGATGATACCGATAGTAATAATATATATATATATATATATATATATATATATATATATATATATATATATATATATATATATATATATATATATGTATATATATATATATGTATATATATATATATATATATGTATATATATATATATATATATATATATATATATATATATATATATATATATATATATATATATATATATATATATATATATATATATATATATATATATATATATATATATATATATATATATATACATATATATATATATATACATATATATATATATATATATATGGGGTGTTCAGTGTTGTAAATGGAAATGGTGAAGAGCTTGTAGATTTATGTGCTGAAAAAGGACTGGTGATTGGGAATACCTGGTTAAAAAAGCGAGATATACATAAGTATACGTATGTAAGTAGGAGAGATGGCCAGAGAGCGTTATTCGATTACGTGTTAATTGACAGGCGCGCGAAAGAGAGACTTTTGGATGTTAATGTGCTGGGAGGTGCAACTGGAGGGATGTCTGATCATTATCTTGTGGAGGCTAAGGTGAAGATTTGTATGGGTTTTCAGAAAAGAAGAGTGAATGTTGGGGTGAAGAGGGTGGTGAGAGTAAGTGAGCTTGGGAAGGAGACTTGTGTGAGGAAGTACCAGGAGAGACTGAGTACAGAATGGAAAAAGGTGAGAACAATGGAAGTAAAGGGAGTGGGGGAGGAATGGGATGAATTTAGGGAATCAGTGATGGATTGCGCAAAAGATGCTTGTGGCATGAGAAGAGTGGGAGGTAGGTTGATTAGAAAGGGTAGTGAGTGGTGGGATGAAGAAGTAAGATTATTAGTGAAAGAGAAGAGAGAGGCATTTGTCCATTTTTTGCAGGGAAAAAATGCAATTGAGTGGGAGATATATAAAAGAAAGAGACAGGAGGTCAAGAGAAAGGTGCAAGAGGTAAACAAGAGGGCAAATGAGAGTTGGGGTGAGAGAGTATCATTAAATTTTAGTCAGAATAAAAAGATGTTCTGGAAGGAGGTAAATAAAGTGCGTAAGACAAGGGAGCAAATGGGAACTTCAGTGAAGGGCGCAAATAGGGAGGTGATAACAAGTAGGGGTGATGTGAGTAGATGGAGTGAGTATTTTGAAGGTTTGTTGAATGTGTTTGATGATAGAGTGGCAGATATAGGGTGTTTTGGTCGAGGTGGTGTGCAAAGTGAGAGGGTTAGGGAAAATGATTTGGTAAACAGAGAAGAGGTAGTAAAAGCTTTGCGGAAGATGAAAGCCGGCAAGGCAGCAGGTGTGCATGGTATTGCAGTGGAATTTATTAAAAAAGAGGGTGACTGTATTGTTGACTGGTTGGTAAGGTTATTTAATGTATGTATGACTCATGGTGAGGTGCCTGAGGATTGGCGGAATGCGTGTATAGTGCCATTGTACAAACGCAAAGGGGATAAGAGTGAGTGCTCAAATTACAGAGGTATAAGTCTGCTGAGTATTCCTGGTAAATCATACGGGAGGGTATTGATTGAGAGGGTGAAGGCATGTACAGAGCATCAGATTGGGGAAGAGCAGTGTGGTTTCAGAAGTGGTAGAGGATGTGTGGATCAGGTGTTTGCTTTGAAGAATGTATGTGAGAAATACTTAGAATAGCAAATGGATTTGTATGTAGCATTTATGGATCTGGAGAAGGCATATGATAGAGTTGATAGAGATGCTCTGTGGAAGGTATTAAGAATATATGGTGTGGGAGGCAAGTTGTTAGAAGCAGTGAAAAGTTTTTATCGAGGATGTAAGGCATGTGTACGCGTAGGAAGAGAGGAAAGTGATTGGTTCTCAGTGAATGTAGGTTTGCGGCAGGGGTGTGTGATGTCTCCATGGTTGTTTAATTTGTTTATGGATGGGGTTGTTAGGGAGGTGAATGCAAGAGTTTTGGAAAGAGGGGCAAGTATGAAGTCTGTTGGGGATGAGAGAGCTTGGGAAGTGAGTCAGTTGTTGTTCGCTGATGATACAGCGCTGGTGGCTGATTCATGTGAGAAACTGCAGAAGCTGGTGACTGAGTTTGGTAAAGTGTGTGAAAGAAGAAAGTTAAGAGTAAATGTGAATAAGAGCAAGGTTATTAGGTACAGTAGGGTTGAGGGTCAAGTGAATTGGGAGGTAAGTTTGAATGGAGAAAAACTGGAAGAAGTAAAGTGTTTTAGATATCTGGGAGTGGATCTGGCAGCGGATGGAACCATGGAAGAGGAAGTAAATCATAGGGTGGGGGAGGGGGCGAAAATTCTGGGAGCCTTGAAGAATGTGTGGAAGTCGAAAACATTATCTTGGAAAGCAAAAATGGGTATGTTTGAAGGAATAGTGGTTCCAACAATGTTGTATGGTTGCGAGTCGTGGGCTATGGATAGAGTTGTGCGCAGGAGGATGGATGTGCTGGAAATGAGATGTTTGAGGACAATGTGTGGTGTGACGTGGTTTGATCGAAGAAGTAAAGTATGGGTAAGAGTGATGTGTGGAAATAAAAAGAGCGTGCTTGAGAGAGCAGAAGAGGGTGTTTTGAAATGGTTTGGGCACATGGAGATAATGAATGAGGAAAGATTGACCAAGAGGATATATGTGTCGGAGGTGGAGGGAACGAGGAGAAGTGGGAGACCAAATTGGAGGCGGAAAGATGGAGTGAAAAAGATTTTGTGTGATCAGGGCCTGAACATGCAGGAGGGTGAAAGGCGGGCAAGGAATAGAGTGAATTGGATCGATGTGGTATACCGGGGTTAACGTGCTGTCAGTGGATTGAATCAGGGTATGTGAAGCGTCTGGGGTAAACCATGGAAAGTTGTGTGGGGCCTGGATGTGGAAAGGGAGCTGTGGTTTCGGGCATTATTGCATGACAACTAGAGACTGAGTGTGAACGAATGGGGCCTTTGTTGCCTTTTCCTAGTGCTACCTCGCACACATGAGGGGGAGGGGGATGGTATTCCATGTGTGGCGAGGTGGCGATGGGAATGAATAAAGGCAGACAGTGTGAATTGTGTGCATGGGTATATATATATGTGTCTACGTGTGTATATATATGTGTACTTTGAGATGTATAGGTATGTATATTTGCGTGTGTGGACGTGTATGTATATACATTGTGTATGGGGGTGGGTTGGGCCATTTCTTTCGTTTGTTTCCTTGCGCTACCTCGCAAACGCGGGAGACAGCGACAAAGCAAAATAAATATGAATATATATTATTTTTATATTTTTTATTATACTTTGTCGCTGTCTCCCGCGTTTGCGAGGTAGCGCAAGGAAACAGACGAAAGAAATGGCCCAACCCCCCCCCCCCCCATACACATGTATATACATACGTCGACACACGCAAATATACATACCTACACAGCTTTCCATGGTTTACCCCAGACGCTTCACATGCCTTGATTCAATCCACTGACAGCACGTCAACCCCGGTATACCACATCGCTCCAATTCACTCTATTCCTTGCCCTCCTTTCACCCTCCTGCATGTTCAGGCCCCGATCACACAAAATCTTTTTCACTCCATCTTTCCACCTCCAATTTGGTCTCCCTCTTCTCCTCGTTCACTCCACCTCCGACACATATATCCTCTTGGTCAATCTTTCCTCACTCATTCTCTCCATGTGCCCAAACCACTTCAAAACACCCTCTTCTGCTCTCTCAACCACGCTCTTTTTATTTCCACATATCTCTCTTACCCTTACGTTACTCACTCGATCAAACCACCTCACACCACACATTGTCCTCAAACATCTCATTTCCAGCACATCCATCCTCCTGCGCACAACTCTTTCCATAGCCCGCGCCTCGCAACCATACAACATTGTTGGAACCACTATTCCTTCAAACATACCCATTTTTGCTTTCCGAGATAATGTTCTCGACTTCCACACATTCTTCAAGGCTCCCAGAATTTTCGCCCCCTCCCCCACCCTATGATCCACTTCCGCTTCCATGGTTCCATTCGCTGCCAGATCCACTCTGGCAGCGTATGTATATACATGTGTATGGGGGTGGGTTGGGCCATTTCTTTCGTCTGTTTCCTTGCGCTACCTCGCAAACGCGGGAGTTGGGGTGAAGAGGGTGGTGAGAGTAAGTGAGCTTGAGAAGGAGACCTGTGTGAGGAAGTACCAGGAGAGACTGAGTACAGAATGGAAAAAGGTGAGAACAATGGAAGTAAGGGGAGTGGGGGAGGAATGTGATGTATTTAGGGAATCAATGATGGATTGCGCAAAAGATGCTTGTGGCATGAGAAGAGTGGGAGGTGGGTTGATTAGAAAGGGTAGTCAGTGGTGGGATGAAGAAGTAAGAGTATTAGTGAAAGAGAAGAGAGAGGCATTTGGACGATTTTTGCAGGGAAAAAATGCAATTGAGTGGGAGATGTATATATATATATATATATATATATATATATATATATATATATATATATATATATATATATATATATATATATATATATATATATATATATACATATATATATATGGCAAGTGAGTTAGCAGATGAAGATATGAAGACCAATGTAAAATAGTCTCCCTGTAGAGAGAAACTACGATGAAAATGGTAAGATTGCCTCAGCTGTGTTAGGGAAACCAGACCAGTGAATGAGAGAGGAAAGCAGGCTTCTAAAAGAAAGTAAAACAGTGGAAGAAAAAGGCCACAAAGGAGGAAACATAACAGATGACTCAAGAAGGAATACTGACATAGCTGATGAAGTTAGAAGTACTAATGAACTTGAGAGACGAACAATAACACACACACACACACACACACACACACACACACACACACACACACACACACACACACACACACACACACACACACACACACACACACACACACACACATACACACACTCCACATGTACACAGATACACACAAAGCATCCAACGTGTCACACAGGAAGACATATAGAAGTGATTAATAATACATATAAATAACGCAAAGAAAATGGGGTGAAGGTTGTCAAGTGAGAATGTCTGTGCACGACAACAGACGTGAGATTGAGGACAAGATACTGGAACCTCACCAGGTTGGGTCGATGTCGCAACACACAGTGAGGGGTCTCCAGCTTCCCTCAGGGACAGACTGGTTACTTTTTGAACAGAATCATATACCAGGCGCAAAGTCAACAAGGAATGGTTGATGAAAAGACCAAGAAAGTTTGAGATACGAAGGAGATTGATGAGTGATAACTGGATGGCTTGTGAGATCAACGTTCACTCCGTCTTGGATATGTGAAGCAGCTGAGTTAACGGATATGATAAGAAAGTATCAGCGTGGAAGAAGTTAAACACTTGAATTCTCAGGTAAATCTACAATGACTGAAGATATCACGAGGGGCCATCAGGTCATCTCTTCCGAGGGTCCACAGTCCCCACCATGTGAGATGGCTTTATGCTCACCCATATTCATTTACGTCTATCGCTTAAGTCTGTTGAGGACCTGTAATGTCCCTCCACGCCAGAGCTTGTGAGGTGGTAGGTAAAATAATGGAAGTAATTAGAAAAAACAAACTTAGAAGGCAATGAAACACAGCAAGGAGAAACGTCACTAACAGCATTCGTTTTAAGTAATGATAAATATGTTATGATCTTGTGTTACGAACAAGATCACTAAGCTTAAAAACGCTGCTAAAGCCTTAGCTTATCAGGGCTTTTGAATATTTTATGAAAGTAAAGTTAATGAAGTAAAAGATACATGGATTGAATAGAAATTTATCACATTCGTTAATGAGTCATAGCGCTTCACATTATCGGCACTAGAGTAAGCACTCAGAGAGGCCAGTAAGTGTAGGCTTAAGGCATCGTGTAAGTGATTGTAAAACATGGTTGGTGTGTCAGCACTTTAGAATATACGTTGAATAGGAGGTAAGTAAAATGAAGTCTTTGAACAGAGCCAAAAATCAGGGTTGAAGGTCAAGACATATTACGTAGAAGAAAAGACATCTTCATATCTGGGGGAATTAAAATGCATGTGATGTCAGACTGGACCTCTTTGCGCCAAGATCGAAATTCCTTCAGAAATACCCAGGAATAGATTAAGGAGTCTATTACATAGAGGAGAGTCCTCCAATAGTTCTGTACTGTGAGTATTGCACCTTAAACAAACTATATTTCTTTTTCATAATGAAGGGCAAGTTGTACGATATCACAACTCAGAGAAATCAGGAGCAGCTGTAATGAATATTGAATAAAGATATTTGATTGCTTCTCAAATGGATTCAGGTCAAAAATTATTACAAAAACTTATTACAAAAACTTTTGATTCTTTTGAGTCTTCTGACTGGATGTCCGTTGCGAAAGCACAGTGTGTAACTGTAACATAATAAGCAAACTTCCCTCTCTGTTCCCTGGTGACGCCATCCATCCATTACTGACGCTGCCTGTACCTGAATTAAGACTCAATTACGTTCTCTTAATGACTTTAAGGTTCTTATAATTGTGTGTCCCGACGACTGTTCCGTCTCAGTGAATGTGAAAGGGATAGAGTGATACAGCAGGTCTGCTCTAGCAAGTGGGTGTTTCTGTCCCTTTGCCAGCCTGCGGGGTTGAGGACCTCCTCACTCCTGCTGAAGTAATTCCAGCAAAAGGATAATGTCAACATGCACGTGTCCCACCCACTCCATGTAAAAGGGAACTGAAGCACTGCAAACACGTGGGTAGGTAAAGAGATCAATGATGAGTCAGTAACACCATCAGCAGAGGCAACATAGATACGAAAATTATCTTACCCACTTTGATCTGTGACGAGCCCCACTACTGCCCCCTACCTCGCGTCTACAATCTGCTGTACTTGTTAACTCAAGGATCCAATTATACGGTGATGAGTGACACCGTGGCTAAAGACCGGAGAAGATTACTTTCAAGAAATCATATAACTGTAGATATATTCTGTGGAAACATATGTATGGAACATATGCAGTCAAGATACCTTTAAATATCATCAAAGAGATATGGGTAATCTCTTTCTCCTTGTCTGTTTGAAATGGGTTCTTCCCGTCTGAGAAGGAATATTGCACATGTTTATCTAGAGGTTGGAGAAGCATCCCTAATGATAATGAGGTAACCTCCCTCACACTTTCGCTGAAAGATTGATAAACCATTAAGGTAACATAGTGTACCATATGAAAACTCATTAGTGTCTGCAAGGTTACGTAATGTTCTTTTTCATCAACAACTCCTCATATGGCTTCAAAGGATACCTGATGGCGCTCGACCGCCATGCCGCTGTGACAGTCATGTCTGCTCTGGCAACGAGCAAACACATAAACCCGAGCTGAGGAATACGACGCCAATCACTGAACCTTTATGGTATCCTTTATGGAGCTGTTGTTCAATTTGGAAAACAAACGCCAGTAGCAGGTTCCCGGGCCTTGCCAAAGAGGGCTTATCAACGAGTAAACATGTGCCTAACGTCACCGAGGAATAGCAGCGCTGACAGCCTGAATATAAGGTAACACGAGCTGCTGCGCCAAAGGTAGCGGAAAACGCTATAGAGAATTTCCTTTCGTTAAACATTTCAAGCCTTACTTGCCCGTTGGTATTTGACGAAGTGAAGACATGAAAATGTTGATGAATGATTTGATAAATTACGGAGAACTGCAATGTAATAATACTAATAATTATGTCTCGGAGTATCTGGAGCCTAAAGGTTACTTGTTAATGCATTTAACATCATCAGACACGAGATGCAGCTGGATATCAAGCTGAGGTAATCCACCAAATGAACACAATAATGTGAAATGTGATAACAGATCTGAGCGCAACAGCTCATATACTTTTTCATATTTAGCATATGTTTATTATCATAATTCCATGCTTATCATCCATGAAAGTACATTTCGCTTTGATAATACTATTCATGTTATGTATATTCATATAAGTATAAAAGCGTATCGAGGTGTTTGAAGCCAATAACATATTCTGTCAGTATCCTAACATGAGAATCATCTTACCGCTTTAAAATCCCTTCACCTCCTCACCTTTGCCCTTTGTCCTACACACTCGTGACGCACCTCACACCCAGCTGCTGTAAGCTTATACTTTTCTCTCCTAGTTCATCAATACTGTTATCTTATATTTGTGACTGTATTTGCATGTTACAGCAGGGAGAGAGGGTTTCATGCGTGTTGTCCCGTCTCTTATTCTTGTATATATGTGCCATGTCTTTACGCTTATGTATGTATACTCACACACACACACACACACACACACACACACACACACACACACACACAGCAACGTAACCCTCTTATCGAAAAGCCTCAAGGGGAGGATGAACGCCTAGGTTGGATGTAGCCCACGCACACGATTCGAACCCACGTCTGTCAGACCCAGGAAGGGCCGGTGCTGATTCATGATCAGTAACGCTAACCACTACACCACGAAGACCCGTTCTTCTACTTATCTTGAAGCTTTTCTCAAGAGTTCTCGTCGCTTAAGAGTGATCAATCCACCAGCTCACGTCCCATTTACTTGCATAATCCACTCGTCCCAACGTCTCTGCTATATTACCTCATCGGCCTACGTGAAGCAGCGAGGGAGATTAAAGAAATGAAGAAGAAAAGGGAGGGATGGAGCTAGGAGTTAAGGGAAAGGGAGAGAGACAGCGAGAGGGAGTGGAAAAGAGAGGTCGTCTTGACAGAGCCTACAAAGAGAATGTCTATATATCTAAGGCTTTAAGAAGCATTTATGATTTCCGAGTAATCATTCTGCATAATTCACATCCAGGCTAGTGATCAATTAAGACATCTCCACCTCAAGTCTGTCTTTCTATCACTGGTCATTCTATCTTGAACGAAGGTTGCGTTGTTGGTAGTTTCTCTTAGTGTTACCTTCGTCTTACCTTGTAACAGTCTGTCTGATTAGCCTCGCAATAACGTCGAGCTGGCGGTGACCTTTCCGAGCTGCCACAATATCACTTGCTGCAAAACACACGAGTTAATATCTTGAACAATACAATTGTTTCTCTTAATCTCCCTTCAAATACTCACTTCTGCAGCTCTAGCCATCAAAATGAAATTGGACACTTCCTTGGTGACGTTGTTTAATGCCGGAGGAACACCTGACGACGAAACCAAACCCTGTTAAAAATCTGGGAAGAAAACTCTATCGTGGTAGAATGGTGAGGTAAAATAGAAGGTTGTCTGTTTTTCCAGCATTCCGGCACGATCTCTGGAAAACGGAATGATGAGGCAACAGTAGACGACACAACTCACATCCATTATCATTACAGCTTCCTCAGGGGCTACTGCGACTTCAAGGCTGCTGCGATACAGTCAGTAGCATGGAAAGGATGGTCTCCTTTGAGGTGAAAAGATCTTTGACGAGATTGTACTCCAAAAATACAATTTCGCAGAGGGTGATTTTTCATGCATGGCGTAGCCATATGCAGGCGGAGTCCGGTAACGCCTCTCACATTCCCAGAACCGGTAAACAGACAAATCAACCACAAAATTCTGAAGCATTGGCGTAAACCAGAGGAAATACTGTCAGCAAGTGTCAAAAAAAAGAGAATTTTTAACAAGTGGTCATTAAGAATGAAGCAACGAAGTTGATGATGTGTACACAAGAGTATGAGGCACGGCCTCCTGAAGGAGACATAACTGGGATCAATGTAACAATGTTGTAGTCGTTTACCTGATACAAATGATTATTGGAACTTTACGATCAACAGATTAGGTACGTTAATTATCACTTATCAAAGCATACCAGTGTCATGATTGCTAATATTTGGAAAGCTGGAATGAATTACAAGATCAAATGAATATGATTATAACTTAGCTGTTCGTATTATGATGCGCCGAAACTTTCTGAAAACTGGTGGAGTTGATCGTCATATATGCAGTATTAGCAGATGATATGAGATATATAAGGATAACGTTATAGCTAATCCCCTTAGGAAACGAGTTCATGAATAAGTCCATAACTACTAATATATTACCCAGAATTGTAATGTTGGTAGTCTACTTGATAACGCAATAATCGACGTTCGTTGCGTTATTTTCAGTATTATGAGGACAGGTCTACATATGAAAGAAAAATCCTAGCTCCTCTGTGTACATCTCTCACTTCACAACAGTGGAATATTGCATGAGCAATGGCTGTGCAGGTCCCTCGCTTTATATAAGTAAAATGTTGTTTAAGCGATAGAAACATTTCATAGATAAGTCTTTTATGCTTCTAAAGCATTATGATAGATTATAATTTCTCGTTAGTAAGTTAAATCATATGCTAGAGAAAACGAACATAAATTTATCTGAATTAAACTGATATCAAGCGAGTCGGACTGTTGTCTTCTCATCTTTTCTGTTGTAGTACATAAGCACAACAAGTGAATTAGTCTTACCAACTGTATAACGTCATCAATAATGGTCATATTCTAATGTTACTTCCTGTACAGACTAGTGCTTGACGAGGAGTATTTCCGTACGTATATGTATCAAGCATATTGTTGACAATAGTTCGATTCATTCCCAGAGAATCTTACTGAATTATCATCCTGCAGCTCGACTGTTGTCAACAAACGTACAGTGAATACTGCGACATCAAGGTAATCAACAGGTCGATTATGGAAGAAAATATCTGCAGAATACGTGATTCCCAACAAGGGATAAACGATATTTTTCAAATGGCAACAGTAACGTGTTTGTGAAGACCAACCACCGTAAAGATAGGATGATATTGATTTCCTTGACGTACTTATTGAAATTCAAGTTTTCTGACTACATGAATCGCAATTATGAAATTCGCGGAGATGACGACAAAATGAAATGTTAAAAGTCATTTAATGTAAAAGGTGAGACACACAAGATATCAACGGTTTGTTGAGAAATCAGTCATTTGAGAACATCGAAAAATATATGTTTATACCTATACATATATATATTTTTTTTATTTTTATTATACTTTGTCGCTGTCTCCCGCGTTTGCGAGGTAGCGCAAGGAAACAGACGAAAGAAATGGCCCAACCCCCCCCCCCCATACACATGTATATACATACGTCCACACACGCAAATATACATACCTACACAGCTTTCCATGGTTTACCCCAGACGCTTCACATGCCCTGCTTCAATCCACTGACAGCACGTCAACCCCGGTATACCACATCGCTCCAATTCACTCTATTCCTTGCCCTCCTTTCACCCTCCTGCATGTTCAGGCCCTGATCACACAAAATCTTTTTCACTCCATCTTTCCACCTCCAATTTGGTCTCCCTCTTCTCCTTGTTCCCTCCACCTCCGACACATATATCCTCTTGGTCAATCTTTCCTCACTCATCCTCTCCATGTGCCCAAACCACTTCAAAACACCCTCTTCTGCTCTCTCAACCACGCTCTTTTTATTTCCACACATCTCTCTTACCCTTACGTTACTCACTCGATCAAACCACCTCACACCACACATTGTCCTCAAACATCTCATTTCCAGCACATCCATCCTCCTGCGCACAACTCTATCCATAGCCCACGCCTCGCAACCATACAACATTGTTGGAACCACTATTCCTTCAAACATACCCATTTTTGCTTTCCGAGATAATGTTCTCGACTTCCACACATTCTTCAAGGCCCCCAGGATTTTCGCCCCCTCCCCCACCCTATGATCCACTTCCGCTTCCATGGTTCCATCCACTGCCAGATCCACTCCCAGATATCTAAAACACTTCACTTCCTCCAGTTTTTCTCCATTCAAACTCACCTCCCAATTGACTTGACCCTCAACCCTACTGTACCTAATAACCTTGCTCTTATTCACATTTACTCTTAACTTTCTTCTTCCACACACTTTTCCAAACTCAGTCACCAGCTTCTGCAGTTTATATATATATATATATATATATATATATATATATATATATATATATATATATATATATATATTGTTATTATTATTATTATTTTGCTTTGTCGCTGTCTCCCGCGTTAGCGAGGTAGCGCAAGGAAACAGACGAAAGAATGGCCCAACCCAACCACATACACATGTATATACATACACGTCCACACACGCAAATATATATATACCTATACATCTCAACGTATACATATAAATACACACACAGACATATACATGTATACACATGTACATATTTCATACTGTCTGCCTTTATTCATTCCCATCGCCACCTCGCCACACATGAACTAACAACCCCCTTCCCTCTCATGTGTGCGAGGTATCGCTAGGAAAAGACAACAAAGGCCACATTCGTTCACACACAGTCTCTAGCTGTCATGTAATAATGCACCGAAACCACAGCTCCCTTTCCACATCCAGGCCCCACACAACTTTCCATAGTTTACCCCAGACGCTTCACATGCCCTGGTTCAATCCATTGACAGCACGTCGACCCAGGTATACCGCATCGTCCCAATTCACTCTATTCCTTGCACGCCTTTCACCCTCCTGCATGTTCAGGCCCCGATTACTCAAAATCTTCTTCACTCCATCTTGCCACCTCCAATTTGGTCTCCCACTTCTCGTTCCCTCCACTTCTGACACATATATCCTCTTAGTCAATCTTTCCTCACTCATTCTCTCCGTGCGACCAAACCATTTCAAAACACATTCTTCTGCTCTCTCAACCACACTCTTTTTATTACCACAAATCTCTCTTAACCTATTATCACTTACTCGATCAAACCACCTCACACCACATATTGTCCTCAAGCATCTCATTTCCAGCACATCCACCCTCCTGCGCACAACTCTATCGGTAGCCCACGCCTTCAAGCATATCCATTTTTGCTTTCCAAGATAACGTTCTCGACTTCCACACATTTTTCAACGCTCCCAGAAGTTTCGCCACCTCCCCCAACCTATGACTCACTTCCGCTTAAAAGGCTCCATCCGCTGCCGAATCCATTCCCAGATATCTAAAACACTTCACTTCCTCCAGTTTTTCTCCATTCAAACTTATCTCCCAACTGACTTGTCTCTCATCCCTACTGTACCTAATAACCTTGCTCTTATTCACATTTACTCTCAGCTTTCTTCTTTCACACACTTTACCAAACTCAGTCACCAGCTTCTGCAGTTTCTCATATGAATCAGCCACCAGCGCTGTATCATCAGCGAACAACAACTGACTCACTTCCCAAGCTCTCTCATCCAGAACAGACTGCATACTTGCCCCTCTTTCCAAAACTCTTGCACTCACCTACCTACCAACCCCATCCATAAACAAATTAAACAACCATGGAGACATCACACACCCCTGCCGCAAACCAACATTCACTGAGAACCAACCAATCACTTTCCTCTCTTACTACACGTACATATGCCTTACATCCTCGATAAAAACTTTTCACTGATTCTAACAACTTACCTCCCACACCATATATTCTTAATACCTTCCACAGAGCATCTCTATCTACTCTATCATATGCCTTCTCCAGATCCATAAATGCTACATACAAATCCATATGCTTTTCTAAGTATTTCTCACATACATTTTTCAAAGCAAACACCTAATCCATACATCCCCGACCAGCTCTGAAACCACACTGCTCTTCCCCAATCTGATGCTCTGTACATGCCTTCACCCTCTCAATCAATACCCTCCCATTTAACTTCCCAGAAATACTTAACAAACTTATACCTCTATAGTTTGAACATTCCTTTTTATCCCCTTTGCCGTTGTACAATGGCACTATGCAAGCATTCCGTCAATCCTCAGGCACCTCACCATGAGTCATGCATACATTAAATAACCTTACCAACCAGTCAACAATACAGTCATCCCCTTTTTTAACAGATTCCTCTGCAATACCATTCAAACCTGCTGCCTTGCTGGCTTTCATCTTCCGCAAAGCTTTTACTACCTCTCTATGTTTACCAAATAATTCTTCCTAACCCTCTCACTTTGCATACCACCTCGACCAAAACACCCTATATCTGCCACTATATCATCAAACACATTCAACAAACCTTCAAAGTACTCACTCCATCTCCTTCTCATATCACCACTACTTGTTATCACCTCCCCATTAGGACCCTTTACTGATGCTTTCATTTGTTCCCTTGTCTTACGCACTTTATTTACCTCCTTCCAGAACATCTTTGTATTCTCCCTAAAATATAATGATACTCTCTCACCCCAACTTTCATTTGTTCTCTTTTTCTCCCCTTGCACCTTTCTCTTGACCCCATGATTCTTTCTTTTATACATCTCCCACTCATTTGCATTGTTTTCCTGCAAAAATCGTCCAAATGCCTCTCTCTTCACTTTCACTAATTAATCTTACTTCTTCATCCCACCACTCACTACCCTTTCTAATCTGCCCACCTCCCACGCTTCTCATGCCACAAGCATCTTTTGCGCAAGCCATCACTGCTTCCCTAAATACATCGCATTCCTCCCACACTCCTCTTTAGTCCTTTGTTCTCACCTTTTTCCATTCTGTACTCAGTCTCTCCTGGTACTTCCTCACACAAGTCTCCTTCCCAAGCTCACTTACTCTCACCACTCTCTTCACCACAAACATCCTCTCTTCTTTTCTGAAAACCTTTACAAATCTTCACCTTCGCCTCCAGAAGATAATGATCAGACATCCCTCCAGTTGCACCTCTCAGCACAGTATCATCCAAAAGTCTCTCTTTTGCGCTCCTATCAATTAACACGTAATCCAATAACGCTCTCTGGCCATCTCTCCGACTTACATACGTATATCATGTATATCTCTCTTTTTTAACTAGGTATCCCTAATCACCACTCCTTTTCTTGCACATAAATCTACAAGGTCTTCACCATTTCCATTTACAACACTGAACACCCTATGTACACCAATTATTCCCTCAACTGCCGCATTACTAACCTTTGCATTCAAATCACCCATCACTATAACCCTGTCTCGTGCATCAAAACTACTAACACACTCACTCAGCTGCTCCCAAAGCACTATATACATATAAATATATATATATATATATATATATATATATATATATATATATATATATATATATATATATATATATATATATATATATATATATATATATATGGAAGTAAGGGGAGTGGGGGAGGAATGGGATGTATTTAGGGAATCAGTGATGGATTGCGCAAAAGATGCTTGTGGCATGAGAAGAGTGGGAGGTGGGCTGTTTAGAAAGGGTAGTGAGTGGTGGGATGAAGAAATAAGAGTATTAGTGAAAGAGAAGAGAGAGGCATTTGGACGATTTTTGCAGGGAAAAAATGCAATTGAGTGGGAGAAGTATAAAAGAAAGAGACAGGAGGTCAAGAGAAAGGTGCAAGAGGTGAAAAAAAGGGCAAATGAGAGTTGGGGTGAGAGACTATCAGTAAATTTTAGGGAAAATAAAAAGATGTTCTGGAAGGAGGTAAATAGGGTGCGTAAGACAAGGGAGCAAATGGGAACTTCAGTGAAGGGCGTAAATGGGGAGGTGATAACAAATACTGGTGATGTGAGAAGGAGATGGAATGAGTATTTTGAAGGTTTGTTGAATGTGTCTGATGACAGAGTGGCAGATATAGGGTGTTTGGGTCGAGGTGGTGTGCAAAGTGAGAGGGTTAGGGAAAATGATTTGGTAAACAGAGAAGAGGTAGTAAAAGCTTTGCGGAAGATGAAAACCGGCAAGGCAGCAGGTTTGGATGGTATTGCAGTGGAATTTATTAAAAAAGGGGGTGACTGTATTGTTGACTGGTTGGTAAGGTTATTTAATGTATGTATGACTCATGGTGAGGTGCCTGAGGATTGGCGGAATGCGTGCATAGTGCCATTGTACAAAGGCAAAGGGGATAAGAGTGAGTGCTCAAATTACAGAGGTATAAGTTTGTTGAGTATTCCTGGTAAATTATATGGGAGGGTATTGATTGAGAGGGTGAAGGCATGTACAGAGCATCAGATTGGGGAAGAGCAGTGTGGTTTCAGAAGTGGTAGAGGATGTGTGGATCAGGTGTTTGCTTTGAAGAATGTATGTGAGAAATACTTAGAAAAGCAAATGGATTTGTATGTAGCATTTATGGATCTGGAGAAGGCATATGATAGAGTTGATATAGATGCTCTGTGGAAGGTATTAAGAATATATGGTGTGGGAGGCAAGTTGTTAGAAGCAGTGAAAAGTTTTTATCGAGGATGTAAGGCATGTGTACGTGTAGGAAGAGAGGAAAGTGATTGGTTCTCAGTGAATGTAGGTTTGCGGCAGGGGTGTGTGATGTCTCCATGGTTGTTTAATTTGTTTATGGATGGGGTTGTTAGGGAGGTAAATGCAAGAGTCTTGGAAAGAGGGGCAAGTATGAAGTCTGTTGGGGATGAGAGAGCTTGGGAAGTGAGTCAGTTGTTGTTCGCTGATGATACAGCGCTAGTGGCGGATTCATGTGAGAAACTGCAGAAGCTGGTGACGGAGTTTGGTAAAGTGTGTGGAAGAAGAAAGTTAAGAGTAAATGTGAATAAGAGCAAGGTTATTAGGTACAGTAGGGTTGAGGGTCCAGTCAATTGGGAGGTGAGTTTGAATGGAGAAAAACTGGAGGAAGTGAAGTGTTTTAGATATCTGGGAGTGGATCTGTCAGCGGATGGAACCATGGAAGCGGAAGTGGATCATAGGGTGGGGGAGGGGGCGAAAATTTTGGGAGCCTTGAAAAATGTGTGGAAGTCGAGAACATTATCTCGGAAAGCAAAAATGGGTATGTTTGAAGGAGTAGTGGTTCCAACAATGTTGTATGGTTGCGAGGCGTGGGCTATGGACAGAGTTGTGCGCAGGAGGATGGATGTGCTGGAAATGAGATGTTTGAGGACAATGTGTGGTGTGAGGTGGTTTGATCGAGTAAGTAACGTAAGGGTAAGAGAGATGTGTGGAAATAAAAAGAGCGTGGTTGAGAGAGCAGAAGAGGGTGTTTTGAAATGGTTTGGGCACATGGAGAGAATGAGTGAGGAAAGATTGACCAAGAGGATATATGTGTCGGAGGTGGAGGGAACGAGGAGAAGAGGGAGAC
Organism: Panulirus ornatus; assembly: GCF_036320965.1. NCBI lineage: Eukaryota > Metazoa > Arthropoda > Malacostraca > Decapoda > Palinuridae > Panulirus > Panulirus ornatus. Next base: position 22,837,233 of record NC_092236.1, read on the forward strand.
CAAATTGGAGGTGGAAAGATGGAGTGAAAAGGATTTTGTGTGATCGGGGCCTGAACATGCAGGAGGGTGAAAGGAGGGCAAGGAATAGAGTGAATTGGAGCGATGTGGTATACAGGGGTTGACGTGCTGTCAGTGGATTGAATCAAGGCGTGTGAAGCGTCCGGGGTAAACCATGGAAAGCTGTAGGTATGTATATTTGCGTGTGTGGACGTGTGTATGTACATGTGTATGGGGGGGGTTGGGCCATTTCTTTCGTCTGTTTCCTTGCGCTACCTCGCAACCGCGGGAGACAGCGACGAGGTATAAAAAAAAAAAAATATATATATATATATATATATATATATATATATATATATATATATATATATATATATATATATATATGTAAACAGAGAAGAGGTAGTAAAAGCTTTGCGGAAGATGAAAGCCGGCAAGGCAGAAGGTTTGGATGGTATTGCAGTGGAATTTATTAAAAAAGAGGGTGACTGTATTGTTGACTGGTTGGTAAGGTTATTTAATGTATGTATGACTCATGGTGAGGTGCCTGAGGATTGGCGGAATGCGTGCATAGTGCCATTGTACAAAGGCAAAGGGGATAAGGGTGAGTGCTCAAATTACAGAGGTATAAGTTTGTTAAGTATTCCTGGTAAATTATATGGGAGGGTATTGATTGAGAGGGTGAAGGCATGTACAGAGCATCAGATTGGGGAAGAGCAGTGTGGTTTCAGAAGTGGTAGAGGATGTGTGGATCAGGTGTTTGCTTTGAAGAATGTATGTGAGAAATACTTAGAAAAGCAAATGGATTTGTATGTAGCATTTATGGATCTGGAGAAGGCATATGATAGAGTTGATAGAGATGCTCTGTGGAAGGTATTAAGAATATATGGTGTGGGAGGCAAGTTGTTAGAAGCAGTGAAAAGTTTTTATCGAGGATGTAAGGCATGTGTACGTGTAGGAAGAGAGGAAAGTGATTGGTTCTCAGTGAATGTAGGTTTGCGGCAGGGGTGTGTGATGTCTCCATGGTTGTTTAATTTGTTTATGGATGGGGTTGTTAGGGAGGTGAATGAAAGAGTTTTGGAAAGAGGGGCAAGTATGAAGTCTGTTGGGGATGAGAGAGCTTGGGAAGTGAGTCAGTTGTTGTTCGCTGATGATACAGCGCTGGTGGCTGATTCATGTGAGAAACTGCAGAAGCTGGTGACTGAGTTTGGTAAAGTGTGTGAAAGAAGAAAGTTAAGAGTAAATGTGAATAAGAGCAAGGTTATTAGGTACAGTAGGGTTGAGGGTCAAGTCAATTGGGAGGTGAGTTTGAATGGAGAAAAACTGGAGGAAGTGAAGTGTTTTAGATATCTGGGAGTGGATCTGGCAGCGGATGGAACCATGGAAGCGGAAGTGGATCATAGGGTGGGGGAGGGGGCGAAAATTCTGGGGGCCTTGAAAAATGTGTGGAAGTCGAGAACATTATCTCGGAAAGCAAAAATGGGTATGTTTGAAGGAATAGTGGTTCCAACAATGTTTTATGGTTGCGAGGCGTGGGCTATGGATAGAGTTGTGCGCAGGAGGATGGATGTGCTGGAAATGAGATGTTTGAGGACAATATGTGGTGTGAGGTGGTTTGATCGAGTAAGTAACGTAAGGGTAAGAGAGATGTGTGGAAATAAAAAGAGCGTGGTTGAGAGAGTAGAAGAGGGTGTTTTGACATGGTTTGGGCACATGGAGAGAATGAGTGAGGAAAGATTGACCAAGAGGATATATGTGTCGGAGGTGGAGGGAACGAGGAGAAGAGGGAGACCAAATTGGAGGTGGAAAGATGGAGTGAGAAAGATTTTGTGTGATCGGGGCCTGAACATGCAGGAGGGTGAAATGAGGGCAAGGAATAGAGTGAATTGGATCGATGTGGTATACCGGGGTTGACGTGCTGTCGGTGGATGGAATCAAGGCATGTGAAGCGTCTGGGGTAAACCATGGAAAGCTGTGTAGGTATGTGTATTTGCGTGTGTGGACGTATGTATATACATGTGTATGGGGGTGGGTTGGGCCATTTCTTTCGTCTGTTTCCTTGCGCTACCTCGCAAACGCGGGAGACAGCGAGGTAGCATTAAGAACAGTGGACTGAGTCTTTGCGGGAATATCCTCACTTGGCTCCCTCCACTGTTCCTTCTTTAGGAAAAATAAAAACGAAAGCGAAGGATTTCCAGTCCTCCGCTCCCGTCGCTCTCAGTCGCCTTCTACGACACGCAATGAATACGTGGGAAGCATTCTTTCTCCCCTATCCCCAGTGATAATATATATATATATATATATATATATATATATATATATATATATATATATATATATATATATATATATATATATATATATATATATATATATATATATATATATATATATATAAATATATATATATATGTATAGATATATATACATAATAGTATATATATATATATATATATATATATATATATATATATATATATATATATATATATATATATATATATATATATATATATATATATATATATATATATGTATATATATAAATATATATATATATATATATGTATAGATATATATATATATATATATATATATATATATATATATATATATATATATATATATATATATATATATATATATATATATATATATATATATATATATATATATATATATATATATATATATATATATATATATATATATATATATATATATATATATATATATATATATATATATATATATATATATATATATATATATATATATATATATATATATATATATATATATATATATATATATATATATATATATACATAATACATCTATATATATATATATATATATATATATATATATACATATATATATATATATATATATATATATATATATATATATATATATATATATATATATATATATATATAGATTTTATCTTTTTTTATTATACTTTGTCGCTGTCTCCCGCGTTTGCGAGGTAGCGCAAGGAAACAGACGAAAGAAATGGCCAACCCCCCCCACCCATACACATGCATATACATACGTCCATACACGCAAATATACATACCTACACAGCTTTCCATGGTTTACCCCAGACGCTTCACATTCCTTGATTCAATCCACTGACAGCACGTCAACCCCGGTATACCACATCGCTCCAATTCACTCTATTCCTTGCCCTCCTTTCACCCTCCTGCATGTTCAGGCCCCGATCACACAAAATCTTTTTCACTCCATCTTTCCACCTCCAATTTGGTCTCCCTCTTCTCCTCGTTCCCTCCACCTCCGACACATATATCCTCTTGGTCAATCTTTCCTCACTCATTCTCTCCATGTGCCCAAACCACTTCAAAACACCCTCTTCTGCTCTCTCAACCACGCTCTTTTTATTTCCACACATCTCTCTTACCCTTACGTTACTCACTCGATCAAACCACCTCACACCACACATTGTCCTCAAACATCTCATTTCCAGCACATCCATCCTCCTGCGCACAACTCTATCCATAGCCCACGCCTCGCAACCATACAACATTGTTGGAACCACTATTCCTTCAAACATACCCATTTTTGCTTTCCGAGATAATGTTCTCGACTTCCACACATTCTTCAAGGCCCCCAGAATTTTCGTCCCCTCCCCCACCCTATGATCCACTTCCGCTTCCATGGTTCCATCCGCTGCCAGATCCACTCCCAGATATCTAAAACACTTCACTTCCTCCAGTTTTTCTCCATTCAAACTCACCTCCCAATTGACTTGACCCTCAACCCTACTGTACCTAATAACCTTGCTCTTATTCACATTTACTCTTAACTTTCTTCTTCCACACACTTTACCAAACTCAGTCACCAGCTTCTGCAGTTTCTCACATGAATCAACCACCAGCGCTGTATCATCAGCGAACAACAACTGACTCACTTCCCAAGCTCTCTCATCCCCAACAGACTTCATACTTGCCCCTCTTTCCAAAACTCTTGCATTTACCTCCCTAACAACCCCATCCATAAACAAATTAAACAACCATGGAGACATCACACACCCCTGCCGCAAACCTACATTCACTGAGAACCAATCACTTTCCTCTCTTCCTACACGTACACATGCCTTACATCCTCGATAAAAACTATATATATAAAAAAAAAAATATGTATATATATATATATATATATATATATATATATATATATATATATATATATATATATATATATATATATATATATATATATAGATATATATATATATATATATAATATATATATATATATATATATATATATATATATATATATATATATATATATATATATATATATATATATATATATATATATATATATATATATAGGGGATAGGGGAGAAAGAATACTTCCCACGTATTCCCTGCGTGTCGTAGAAGGCGACTAAAAGGGAAGGGAGCGGGGGGCTGGAAATCCTCCCCTCTCGTTTTTTTTTTTTTTTTTTTTTTTTTTTTTTCCAAAAGAAGGAACAGAGAAGAGGTCCAGGTGAGGATATTCCCTCAAAGGCCCAGTCCTCTGTTCTTAACGCTACCTCGCTATCGCGGGAAATAGCGAATAGTGTGAAAAAAAAAAAAAAAAAAAAAAAAATATATATATATATATATATATATATATATATATATATATATATATATATATATATATATATATATATATATATATATATATATATATATATATACATATATATATATATATATATATATATATATATATATATATATATATATATATATATATATATATATATATATATATAAAATATACAACAATGTTGTATGGTTGCGAGGCGTGGGCTATGGATAGAGTTGTGCGCAGGAAGATGGATGTCCTGGAAATGAGATGTTTGAGGACAATGTGTGGTGTGAGGTGGTTTGATCGAGTAAGTAACGTAAGGGTGAGAGAGATGTGTGGAAATAAAGGGAGCGTGGTTGAGAGAGCAGAAGAGGGTGTTTTGAAATGGTTTGGGTACATGGAGAGAATGAGTGAGGAAAGATTGACCAAGAGGATATATGTGTCGGAGTTGGAGGGAACGAGGAGAAGTGGGAGACCAAATTGGAGGTGGAAAGATGGAGTGAAAAAGATTTTGTGTGATTGGGGCCTGAACATGCAGGAGGGTGAAAGGAGGGCAAGGAATAGAGTGAATTGGATCGATGTGGTATACCGGGGTTGACGTGCTGTCAGTGGGTTGAATCAGGGCATGTGAAGTGTCTGGGGTAAACCATGGAAAGCTCTGTAGGTATGAATAGTTGCGTGTGTGGACGTATGTATATACATGTGTATGTGGGTGGGTTGGGCCATTTCTTTCGTCTGTTTCCTTGCGCTACCTCGCAAACGCGGGAGACAGCGACAAAGCAAAAAAAAAGAAAAAAAAAAGATATATATATATATATATATATATATATATATATATATATATATATATATATATATATATATTATCTCTGGGGTTAGGGGAGAAAGAATACTTCCCACGTATTCCCTGCGTGTCGTAGAAGGCGACTAAAAGGGAAGGGAGCGGTGGGTTGGAAATCCTTCCCTCTCGTTTTTTTTTTTGTTTTTTTTTTCTTTCCAAAAGAAGGAACAGAGAAGGGGGCCAGGTGAGGATATTCCCTCAAAGTTCCAGTCCTCTGTTCTTAACGCTACCTCGCTAACGCGGGAAATGACGAATAGTATGAAAGAAAGATATATATCTTTCTTTCTTTTAAACTATTCGCCATTTCCCGCGTTGGCGAGGTAACGTTAAGAACAGAGGACTGGGCCTTTGTGGAATATCCTCACCTGGCCCCCCTCTGTTCCTTCTTTTGGAAAATTAAAAAAAAAACGAGAGGGGAGGATTTACAGCCTCCGGCTCCCTCCCCTTTTAGTCGCCTTCTACGACACGCAGGGAATACGTGGGAAGTATTCTTAATCCCCTATCCCCAGGGATAATATATATATATATATATATATATATATATATATATATATATATATATATATATATATATATATATATATTTATTTATATATTTTGCTTTGTCGCTGTCACCCGCGTTAGCGAGGTAGCGCAAAGAAACAGATGAAAGAATGGCCCAACCCACCCACATACACATGTATATACATACACGTCCACACACGCAAATATGCGTGTGTGGGATGTATTTAGGGAATCAGTGATGGCTTGCGCGAAGGATGCTTGTGGCATGAGAAGCGTGGGAGGTGGGTTGATTAGAAAGGGTAGTGAGTATCATTGTGAGTACCTTTGTATCATTGCATCTTTTCTCTCATTATCATTATCCCTTATGTATTCAAGACGCGTTATTGTAATACAACTTTCTCATTGTTTTTCATGGCTTTTTATGTTAACTCTGTATCAAACACGTGTTCTAGCCTCCCAGTATATCTCCAGTGTGGGTAGATATCCTGCTCTCCCCTTGCTTGTCTTGTTCTTTATGGACTCCTCAAAGGATAACTTGGTCTACACTCGTCATCTGGTTGTGACAGCAGTTGATGATCTCTCCTTATCTCCTCCCCGACTACACTGTCCCCTCACGACCTTCTGATATGGACCAGTTCCCTCCATATGTTCCCTATTATCTAACACATCCTTCTTACCAGCCCTGCTTACCACGCTTCCTCTTCTTCACCACGCTTGGAATCACAGTGCCCCTTCAACTCTTTTATCACCTCTACCTCCATTCCTTGTTCCTTCCCCCCTCATCTCCTCCCTTTCCATACTTTTCTTCCTCTTACCTTCATCACTCTCGCTTTCCCTTCACATAGCCAAGATAATCCCTCTTAACCTTACCATTTCCCTCACCAACACTTCTCCTCAAGACGATCCCTTTCCTTTACCACACTTCTTCCTCTTTACTGAAGCCCATACCGCTCACTTCCTTTCCTCCTAAAAACGCCTATTTCCTTCATCACATTTCCTTCTCCTTCTCAGGACACATCCACCTCACTCCACCCTCTGTCCCTTCAGCTTAACTTTCTCCACCCCCTGCTTCAACCGCGAGGGGCCCCCATCCATCCTCCCCCCTTAGTTTTTCAGTAGGAGAGAAGTTTTCCTCTCAAACTATTTTCCTTCTTGATGGGTTCCCGGCGTCCCAGACCTGCACTCCTTATGAGTCTTCAACCCCATGACTTGGGACGTTCCGCTTTACGGTACCTGCGCCTTCCCTCCGTTGCCAAGGGCCGGGGAGCACAGTAGAGGCCCTGGTACGATACCTTTAACACGACAAGATGACGCCTAAAGTCCTTTCCATCATATATGACTGTTTAGAATACTATTATAATGAAGGCAGCAATGGTTGAAAGTCAGCAACGTTTACATGCACATACACGAGAAACATAAGCAGGTTAGGAGAATATTTGTGTCAGAGCAGTACCATCGTAACCATCAAACGGTAACAGTCGCCTAACGAGCACGTTGATTGGGTGATGTGTTCATGATGCTGTTTTGCCGACTATTGCAGATAACTAGTTATATCGAAGGATAATGTCACCCAACGTAAAATTACCTTAATGAGAACAAACACAGTATGAATTCTCGAAAGGTCTTATAAATAGTTAACTAATCCCGGTTTCATACTAGCCATAAACACCATATGTAATTCAACATTACGATTTGCGGAAAAACTTACATTGCATTGCCACTTGAGTGTCTAGATTTGATTAGAGAGATATCCGAGTCAGGGAATGGGGCTGATTATTATGATTAACGAACCGAGGAAATTCCAAGTTTAGCATTAGTTGAAATCAAAAACTAATTGAACGATATCCACGCTGAATTGTGAGGATGTAGAGCAGTTGTATTACAGAGGTAAGTTGGTTCATGTGAAGCATTTATATCATAAAGGTAAGATGAAATGTTTTGATATATATATATATATATATATATATATATATACATATATATATATATATATATATATATATATATATATATATATATTATCCCTGGGGATAGGGGATTAAGAATACTTCCCACGTATTCCCTGCGTGTCGTAGAAGGCGACTAAAAGGGGAGGGAGCGGGGGGCTGGAAATCCTCCCCTCTCGGTTTTTTTTTTTTTTTTTTTTTTTTAAATTTTCCAAAAGAAGGAACAGAAGGGGCCAGTTGAGGATATTCCAAAAAAGGCCCAGTCCTCTGTTCTTAGCGCTACCTCGCTAACGCGGGAAATGGCGAATAGTTTAAAAGAAAAAAAGAAAATATATATATATATATATATATATATATATATATATATATATATATATATATATATATATATATATATAAAGAATAAATCTATTCCTGGACACACCAGTTCTTCGAGCAAGTCGCCGATCCGCCATTTCCGGACATAAGGTGATGACGCTTACGATAGCGGCCGGCCTGTGAGGGCGGCGTGTCGCTCCGTATTGGCCAAGTAGCCCGCCAGACAGTGACATATCCCTGGGCCGCCCGTGGGCCACCTTCGGTAAACAAAGGGCCTTGCCAAACCACACCACCCCACCTCTTCACACTGCAAGAAACATCATTTGAACCTTTTCACAGTGGACTTTTGTGCTCACCACCACTGCAGGTCAAAGGAAGTCTAGTGAACAAGCATTGCTGAAGCAGGATTTGGCCAGCAGGTGAAGAACCATCATAATGAAGAACCATCATAATGGAGTTGCACGGACTGTGATCCTTGCTGTGGTTACAAGAATGTTCTTCCGCCCACCAGTGATGCTACTACGTTTGTGAATCAAGAACCATTGCAACACAAACCTCGTCAGGTGGTAGAGTGTCCCGCAGTGTATCGAGACAGATTTCCCCAGAACTTTTTTAAAGGGGAAGTAAATGTATATAGTTGTGTTACTGGAGTGATAGTTTTCATACATGGTGCTTTGACAAGAAAATAGTGAAATTGGAAAAAAAAAATGTAGCTTAGACATTGAAGCTTATTGATACAGTGGTTAAATTGATGAGAACTACTATTGACGTTTGTGTAAATAAATTATACATTTCCCTTTTCCATAGCCAGAGGTTGAACCATTATGTGACATTCATTTTCTCATTTCATTTCAAGCTAGAAGTTTCAGTTTTCTAAATCATTTCTTACTTTTTTCATATGTATATATATGTATATGTGTGTGTGTGTGTGTATGTGCGTGTGTATGTGTATGTATATATATATATGTATATATATGTATATTATCCCTGGGGATAGGGGTGAAAGAATACTTCCCACGCATTCCTCGCGTGTCGTAGAAGGCGACTAGAGGGGACGGGAGCGGGAGGCCAGAAATCCTCTCCTCCTTGTATTTTTTAACTTTCTAAAATGGGAAACAGAAGAAGGAGTCACGCGGGGAGTGCTCATCCTCCTCGAAGGCTCAGACTGGGGTGTCTAAATGTGTGTGGATGTAACCAAGATGTGAAAAAAGGAGGGATAGGTAGTATGTTTGAGGAAAGGAACTTGGATGTTTTGGCTCTGAGTGAAACGAAGCTCAAGGGTAAAGGGGAAGAGTGGTTTGGGAATGTCTTGGGAGTAAAGTCAGGGGTTAGTGAGAGGACAAGAGCAAGGGAAGGAGTAGCAGTACTCCTGAAACAGGAGTTGTGGGAGTATGTGATAAAATGTAAGAAAGCAAATTCTCGATTAATATGGGTAAAACTGAAAGTTGATGGAGAGAGATGGGTGATTATTGGTGCATATGCACCTGGGCATGAGAAGAAAGATCATGAGAGGCAAGTGTTTTAGGAGCAGCTGAATGAGTGTGTTAGTGGTTTTGATGCACGAGACCGGGTTATAGTGATGGGTGATTTGCATGCAAAGGTGAGTAATGTGGCAGTTGAGGGAATAATTGGTATACATGGGGTGTTCAGTGTTGTAAATGGAAATGGTGAAGAGCTTGTAGATTTATGTGCTAAAAAAGGACTGGTGATTGGGAATACCTGGTTTAAAAAGCGAGATATACATAAGTACACGTATGTAAGTAGGAGAGATAGCCAGAGAGCGTTATTGGAATACGTGTTAATTGACAGGCGCGCGAAAGAGAGACTTTTGGATGTTAATGTGCTGAGAGGTGCAACTGGAGGGATGTCTGATCATTATCTTGTGGAGGCTAAGGTGATGATTTGTATGGGTTTTCAGAAAAGAAGACTGAATATTGTGGTGAAGAGGGTGGTGAGAGTAAGTGAGCTTGGGAAGGAGACTTGTGTGAGGAAGTACCAGGAGAGACTGAGTACAGAATGGAAAAAGGTGAGAACAATGGAAGTAAGGGGAGAGTGGGGGAGGAATGGGATGTATTTAGGGAATCAGTGATGGATTGCGCAAAAGATGCTTGTGGCATGAGAAGAGTGAGAGGTGGGTTGATTAGAAAGGGTAGTGAGTGGTGGGATGAAGAAGTAAGATTATTAGTGAAAGAGAAGAGAGAGGCATTTGGACGATTTTTGTAGGGAAAAAATGCAATTGAGTGGGAGATGTATAAAAGAAAGAGACAGGAGGTCAAGAGAAAGGTGCAAGAGGTGAAAAAGAGGGCAAATGAGAGTTGGGGTGAGAGAGTATCATTAAAAATTAGGGAGAATAAAAAGATGATCTGGAAGGAGGTAAATAAAGTGCGAAAGACAAGGGAGCAAATGGGAACTTCAGTGAAGGGCGCAAATGGGGAGGTGATAACAAGTAGTGGTGATGTGAGAAGGAGATGGAGTGAGTATTTTGAAGGTTTGTTGAATGTGTTTGATGATAGAATTGCAGATATAGGGTGTTTTGGTCGAGGTGGTGTGCAAAGTGAGAGGGTTAGGGAAAATGATTTGGTAAACAGATAAGAGGTGGTAAAAGCTTTGCGGAAGATGAAAGCCGGCAAGGCAGCAGGTTTGGATGGTATTGCAGTGGAATTTATTAAAAAAGGGGGTGACTGTATTATTGACTGGTTGGTAAGGTTATTTAATGTATGCATGACTCATGGTGAGGTGCCTCAGGATTGGCGAAATGCGTGCATAGTGCCATTGTACAAAGGCAAAGGGGATAAGAGTGAGTGCTCAAATTACAGAGGTATAAGTTTGTTGAGTATTCCTGGTAAATTATATGGGAGGGTATTGATTGAGAGGGTGAAGGCATGTACAGAGCATCAGACTGGGGAAGAGCAGTGTGGTTTCAGAAGTGGTAGAGGATGTGTGGATCATGTGTTTGCTTTGAAGAATGTATGTGAGAAATACTTAGAAAGGCAAATGGATTTGTATGTAGCATTTATGGATCTGGAGAAGGCATATGATAGAGTTGATAGTGATGCTCTGTGGAAGGTATTAAGAATATATGGTGTGGGAGGCAAGTTGTTAGAAGCAGTGAAAAGTTTTTATCGAGGATGTAAGCATGTGTACGTGTAGGAAGAGAGGAAAGTGATTGGTTCTCAGTGAATGTAGGTTTGCGGCAGGGGTGTGTGATGTCTCCATGGTTGTTTAATTTGTTTATGGATGGGGTTGTTAGGGAGGTGAATGCAAGAGTTTTGGAAAGAGGGGCAAGTATGAAGTCTGTTGGGGATGAGAGAGCTTGGGAAGTGAGTCAGTTGTTCGCTGATGATACAGCGCTGGTGGCTGATTCATGTGAGAAACTGCAGAAGCTGGTGACTGAGTTTGGTAAAGTGTGTGAAAGAAGAAAGTTAAGAGTAAATGTGAATAAGAGCAAGGTTTTTAGGTACAGCAGGGTTGAGGGTCAAGTCAACTGGGAGGTAAGTTTGAATGGAGAAAAACTAGAGGAAGTGAAGTGTTTTAGATAACTGGGAGTGGATCTGGCAGCTGATGGAACCATGTAAGCGGAACTGAATCATAGGGTGGGGGAGGGGGCGAAAATCCTGGGAGGCTTGAAGAATGTGTGGAAGTCGAGAACATTATCTCGGAAAGCAAAAATGGGTATGTTTGAAGGAATAGTGGATCCAGCAATGTTGTATGGTTGCGAGGCGTCGGCTATTGATAGAGTAGTGCGCAGGAGGGTGGATGTGCTGGAAATGAGATGTTTGAGGACAATGTGTGGTGTGAGGTGGTTTGATCGAGTAAGTAATGTAAGGGTAAGAGAGATGTGTGTAAATAAGAAGAGCGTGGTTGAGAGACCAGAAGAGGGTGTTTTGAAATGGTTTGGGTACATGGAGAGAATGAGTGAAGAAAGACTCACCAAGAGGATATATGTGTCGGAGGTGGAGGGAACGAGGAGAAGTGGGAGACCAGATTGGAGGTGGAAAGATGGAGTGAAAAAGATTTTGAGTGATCAGTGCCTGAACGCGCAGGAGGGTGAAAGGAGGGCAAGGAATAGAGTAAATTGGATCGATGTGGTATACCGGGGTCGACGTGCTGTCAGTGGATTGAATCAGGGAATGTGAAGCGTCTGGGGTAAACCATGGAAAGTTGTGTGGGGCCTGGATGTGCAAAGGGAACTGTGGTTTAGGGCATTCTTGCATGAGAGCTAGAGACTGAGTGTGAACGAATGGGGCCTTTGTTGTCTTTTCCTAGCGCTACCTCGCACACATGAGGGGGAGGGGGATGTTGTTCCATGTTTGTCGAGGTGGTGATGGGAATGAATAAAGGCAGACAGCGTGAATTGTGTGCGTGTGTATATATGTATGTGTCTGTGTGTGTATATATATGTGTACATTGAGATGTATGGGTATGTATATTTGCGTGCGTGGACGTGTATGTATATACATGTGTATGGGGGTGGGTTTGGCCATTTTATTTCGTCTGTTTCCTTCCGCTACTTCGCAAACAGGAGACAGCGACAAAGCAAAATAATATATATATATATATATATATATATATATATATATATATATATATATATATATATATATATATATATATATATTGGAAAGGATCACAATTTGCGCGTGATCAAGATATCCCTATGAGTCCACAGGGAAAATGAAACACGAAAAGTTCCCAAGTGCACTTTCGTGTAATAATCACATCATCAGGGGGAGACACAAAAGAGGAATATAACAGTCAGTTGATATACATCGAAGAAACGAAGCTAGGACGCTATTTGGTAAACATGTGATTGTCCAAAACATACAACGAGCGTTCATAAACTTATCATTTTACAAATTTTATCAACAATAAAGTTATCTAATTTGTACAGACCATCACTGATATTAAGATTATAATTCTCTGTGTATTTGATAATAGAAGATTCAATGATATTTCTCTTTTAATAGAGTTAGAGTTAACAACAGAGATGGCGTTACTCCAGTCAATACAATGATCATAGTTTTTAACATGATTAAACAAGGCATTTGATTCCTGTCCCGTTTTTATACTATATTTATGTAAAAAAAGACAAGGATATACATATTACTAAAGCAGATAAGGCTAACACTGTTGTGATTTTAGACAAAAGTAACTATTTATCTAAAATGAATGATCTTCTATTTGATAACACAACATATTCTAAACTTAGTAAAAATCCCTTAGAAGCAGTTACTTCTCACTTCAATAAAGAAATGAAGTTGTTGTTGAAAGGTAACATCTCTCTTATCAAAAATTTGTCATCTTCGTCCCCTTCATTGCCATATATGTATGGACTTATCAAAACACATAAACCGAATTTTCCAGCAAGACCTATAGTGAGTTCAGTGGGCTCCATCACATATAGATTATCAAAATGGTTAGTTTCCTTATTAAACCCTTTAGGTAGGTATCAAATTCTAATATCATGAACAATGTAGATTTAGTCAACAAGCTAAACAATATCAACATTAATTTTGATTTCAAACTAGTTAGCTTTGATGTTTCCTCACTTTTCACTAAAGTTCCAGTTGATCTTTTAGAATATTTATTTGATGTCTTGGATGATATTCAACTACCTGTTTCAAAGTCTAATTTCATTGAACTGATAAAATTGTGTATAAAAGACTGTATATTTCAATTTAATGGAGATTATTATGCTCAAAAATTTGGTATGGCAATGGGTAACCCTCTTTCACCTGTACTTAGTAATCTTTACATGGAATTTTTTGAATCAAAATTACTAAACGATATCATACCTTCTAATGCAATTTGGTTTAGGTATGTAGATGATGTTCTTTGTGTTTGGCCAACAAATGAAAATTTACAAATATTTCTCCCCTTACTTAACAATTTATTACCTTCCATCAAATTTACTGTAGAAAATGAAAATAATGGTATGTTACCATTTTTAGATTGCATGATCCATAGACAAGGAAACAAGTTTAAGTTTAGCATATACAGAAAACCCACCAATGTATGCTCATATATTCATTATTACTCATCTCAACATAACAGAGTTAAATTATCATCATTTCAATCTACGTTCCTAAGGGCTTTACGTATTTGCAGTCCAGAGTTTATTGATGATGAGTTCGAGAAGATATATTCTATTGGATCTGAGTTAAAGTACCATAGATCTTTCACTGATAAATCCCTTAAGTTAGCAAAGAAATTATTTTATAGAATTGAGCCCAAACCTCCCATTAACACCAAGAATCTTTTAGTTCTCACTTTTAATAATAATTTCACTTTGCTTCCCATGTTGCTTAAATCCTTTAATGTAAATGTTGCCTTTAGCAACAATATTACTATAAAGAATATCTTAGTCAGGAATTCACCGGAAAATTCTCTTGGTTGCATCTATAAAGTTCCTTGTGGAAACTGTGATAAATTTTATGTTGGTCAGACTGGTAAGGATCTTTCTGTTAGACATAAGCAACATAAATATAGTATAAGAACGGGACAGGAATCAAATGCCTTGTTTAATCATGTTAAAAACTATGATCATTGTATTGACTGGAGTAACGCCATCTCAGTTGTTAACTCTAACTCTATTACCAAGAGAAATATCATTGAATCTTTTATTATTAAACACACAAAGAATTATAATCTTAATATTAGTGATGGTCTGTACAAATTAGATAACTTTATTGTTGATAAGATTTGTAAAATGATAAGTTTATGAACGCTCGTTGTATGTTTTGGACAATCACATGTTTACCAAATGGCGTCCTAGCTTCGTCTCTTCGACGTATATCAACTGACTGTTATATTCCTCTTTTGTGTCTCCCCTGATGATGTGATTATTACACGAAAGTGCACTTGGGAACTTTTCGTGTTTCATTTTCCCCGTGGACTCATAGGAATATATATATATATATATATATATATATATATATATATATATATATATATATATATATATAT
Source organism: Panulirus ornatus (assembly GCF_036320965.1). NCBI lineage: Eukaryota > Metazoa > Arthropoda > Malacostraca > Decapoda > Palinuridae > Panulirus > Panulirus ornatus. Next base: position 22,852,416 of record NC_092236.1, read on the forward strand.
ATATATATATATATATATATATATATATATATATATATATATATATACATCCTCGATAAAAACTTTTCACTGCTTTAAAAGCTTTCCTCCCACACCATATATCCTTAATACCTTCCACAGAGCATCTCTATCAACTCTATCATATGCCTTCTCCTGATCCATAAATGCTATATACAAATTCATTTGCTTTTCTAAGTTAAGCGTAAATGTGAATAAGAGCAAGGTTATTAGGTACAGTAGGGTTGAGGGTCAAGTCAATTGGGAGGTAAGTTTGAATGGAGAAAAACTGGAGGAAGTAAAGTGTTTTAGATATCTGGGAGTGGATCTGGCAGCGGATGGAACCATGGAAGCGTAAGTGAATCATAGGGTGGGGGAGGGGGCGAAAATCCTGGGAGCCTTGAAGAATGTGTGGAACTCGAGAACATTATCTCGGAAAGCAAAAATGGCCATGTTTGAAGGAATAGTGGCTCCAACAATGTTGTATGGTTGCGAGGCGTGGGCTATGGATAGAGTTGTGCGCAGGAGGGTGGATGTGCTGGAAATGAGATGTTTGAGGACAATGTGTGGTGTGAGGTGGTTTGATCGAGTAAGTAATGTAAGGGTAAGAGAGATGTGTGGAAATAAAAAGAGTGTGGTTGAGAGAGCAGAAGAGGGTGTTTTAAAATGGTTTGGTCACATGGAGCGAATGGGTGAGGAAAGATTGACCAAGAGGATATATGTGTCAGAGATGGACAGAACGAGGAGAATTGGGAGACCAAATTGGAGGTAGAAAGGTGGAGTGAAAAAGATTTTGAGTGATCGGGGCCTGAACATGCAGGAGGGTGAAAGGAGGGCAAGGAATAGAGTGAATTGGAACGATGTGGTATACCGGGGTCGACGTGCTGTCATTGGATTGAATCAGGGCATGTGAACCGTCTGGGGTAAACCATGGAAAGTTTTTTGGGGCCTGGATGTGGAAAGGGAGCTGTGGTTTCGGTGCATTATACATGACAGCTATAGACTGAGTGTGAACGAATGTAGCCTTTGTTGTCTTTTCCTAGCGCTACCTCGCGCACATTTGGGGGTAGGGGGTTGTCATCCCATGTGTTGTGGGATGGCGACGAGAATGAATATGGGCAGACAGTATGAATTATGTATACATATATATATATATATATATATATATATATATATATATATATATATATATATATATATATATATATATATATATATATATATATATATATATATATATATATTCTCTTAAAAGTCTGGTTAGTATAACTAGAAACGGTCATATTTTCTCTAAATTTCTAAAAGGCGCTTATACTCTATCCCTCTCACTCCTAAGTCTTTGAGTGTTGAGGCTGTAGAGGCTCTTGGTAAGCGCCCCTGACGTTTTCCTCGGTAAGCGTCAAAGCATCTTCAGAAAACTGCATTTTGATGAAGTCTCTGGATGAAGAAAGAAAATGGGACTGAATCAAGGTCGCAGTTTCTCCCTTAATCCACCTACTCCACGAAGTTGCTCTCGCTTGATGATGCTGTGATGGCGAGGGTCGGAAACGTCAGGGACACTTTCGACCGAGAACTTCCATTCTTTCCTCTACATTATCACACACGGGTATGATAGTGTAAGAAAGGAAGGAATGCCTTTGGTGTGTCTGGCGGAAGCTTTTGTAGAAAAGGGAGGAAATAGACATGGATAGATATTTGGGAATACTTTGATATCGCTCTGTATATAGCTCTATGTTCATATATATATATATATATATATATATATATATATATATATATATATATATATATATATATATATATATATATATATATATTTTTTTTTTTTTTTTTTTTTTTTTTTTTTCTTTTTACTTTGTCGCTGTCTCCCGCGTTTGCGAGGTAGCGCAAGGAAACAGACGAAAGAAATGGCCCAACCCACCCCCTACACATGTATATACACACGTCCACACACGCAAATATACATACCATCCCCCTCCCCCCTCATGTGTGCGAGGTAGCACTAGGAAAAGACAACAAAGGCCCCATTCGTTCACACTCAGACTCTAGCTGTCATGCAATAATGCCCGAAACCACAGCTCCCTTTCCACATCCAGGCCCCACACAACTTTCCATGGTTTACCCCAGACGCTTCACATGCCCTGATTCAATCCACTGACAGCACGTCAACCCCGGTATACCACATCGATCCAATTCACTCTATTCCTTGCCCTCCTTTCACCCTCCTGCATGTTCAGGCCCCGATCACACAAAATCTTTTTCACTCCATCTTTCCACCTCCAATTTGGTCTCCCACTTCTCGTTCCCTCCACCTCCGACACATATATCCTCTTGGTCAATCTTTCCTCACTCATTCTCTCCATGTGCCCAAGCCATTTGAAAACACCCTCTTCTGCTCTCTCAACCACTCTCTTTTTATTTCCACATATCTTAGAAAAGCAAATGGATTTGTATGTAGCATTTATGGATCTGGAGAAGGCATATGATAGAGTTGATAGAGATGGTCTGTGGAAGATATTAAGAATATATGGTGTGGGAGGCAAGTTGTTAGAAGCAGTGAAAAGTTTTTATCGAGGATGTAAGGCATGTGTACGTGTAGGAAGAGAGGAAAGTGATTGGTTCTCAGTGAATGTAGGTTTGCGGCAGGGGTGTGTGATGTCTCCATGGTTGTTTAATATGTTTATGGATGGGGTTGTTAGGGAGGTGAATGTAAGAGTTTTGGAAAGAGGGGCAAGGATGAAGTCTGTTGGGGATGAGAGAGCTTGGGAAGTGAGTCAGTTGTTGTTCGCTGATGATACAGCGCTGGTGGCTGATTCATGTGAGAAACTGCAGAAGCTAGTGACTGAGTTTGGTAAAGTGTGTGAAAGAAGAAAGTTAAGAGTAAATGTGAATAAGAGCAAGGTTATTAGGTACAGTAGGGTTGAGGGTCAAGTCAATTGGGAGGTGAGTTTGAATGGAGAAAAACTGGAGGAAGTGAAGTGTTTTAGATATCTGGGAGTGGGTCTGGCAGCGGATGGAAACATGGAAGCGGAAGTGGATCATAGGGTGGGGGAGGGGGCGAAAATTCTGGGAGCCTTGAAGAATGTTTGGAAGTCGAGAACACTATCTCGGAAAGCAAAAATGGGTATGTTTGAAGGAATAGTGGTTCCAAAATGTTGTATGGTTGCGAGGCGTGGACTATGGATAGAGTTGTGCGCAGGAGGATGGATGTGCTGGAAATGAGATGTTTGAGGACAATGTGTGGTGTGAGGTGGTTTGATCGAGTAAGTAACGTAAGGGTAAGAGAGATGTGTGGAAATAAAAAGAGCGTGGTTGAGAGAGCAGAAGAGGGTGTTTTGAAATGGTTTGGTCACATGGAGAGAATGAGTGAGGAAAGATTGACCAAGAGGATATATGTGTCGGAGGTGGAGGGAACGAGGAGAAGAGGGAGACCAAATTGGAGGTGGAAAGATGGAGTGAAAAAGATTTTGTGTGATCGGGGCCTGAACATGCAGGAGGGTGAAAGGAGGGCAAGGAATAGAGTGAATTGGAGCGATGTGGTATACCGGGGTTGACGTGCTGTCAGTGGATTGAATCAAGGCATGTGAAGCGTCTGGGGTAAACCATGGAAAGCTGTGTAGGTATGTATATTTGCGTGTGTGGACGTGTATGTATATACATGTGTATGGGGTGGGTTGGGCCATTTCTTTCGTCTGTTTCCTTGCGCTACCTCGCAAACGCGGGAGACAGCGACAAAGCAAAAAAAAAAAAGAATATATATATATATATATATATATATATATATATATATATATATATATATATATATATATATATATATATATATATATATATGCATGTATATGTTACAGGACTCTGCCTGCCTGGGATTATGCTGCGGATAAAAAGTCTCCGTTAGAGAGGCTGTATCACTGGAGGTAAAGTCTCGTCAAACACCTCTTAACTGCAAAGTAGATCACATTTTCTTGGTACTGGAAGTAACTCAGTCTTGGGCTACAGAAGCCTTTGCAAAGAGATCTTGTGTAACAGCTGGAGTTTTTCTTTAAAAGTGGGTCGGAGTGATTTTGAATAAAACGTTTATTGTAAATGTGTAAATGCATATATGTAATGTGTAAATACATATATGTGTGTATGTACGTAAGTATGTATGCGTGTTAGGGAACTCCACATTACACTGGGAATATAGCAAGCAAGAAATTACCTACGGTTAAGCTGAAACATTCTCAATGGACAGAGAAGAGTACAGACGTGTGAATTTTTCTTCCCATAAAGAAGTCCATCTTGCCTGTCTCATGCGCGAAGTGCAGCCTCGAAACTCCAGGAGCCCCATGAAATGGGTCTAGTCTGAATGATCCAAAATTACTGAGAATATGGCAACTGTACCAAATAAGGACCATGCAGGACGGCCATGTCTAAAGCACTGGGCGTCGAAATGAATATTTTATGGCACCCTTACCAGACAAGAAAATAATCAAAATAGCTACCAAATGTTGCTTTTTGCTGTGCCTAAAGGGTCTTCCAAAGCTGCCTTTCGTGGTGATCTAAGGTTAGTGCGACAAGATGAAAACGTTAAAAAAAACTTTGTGGACGAGTTCGTAAGATGAGCCTCCTCCAAACTTAATCGAAAACGAATACCTATGTTTCACCGGTATTAAGAATACTTTGAACATGTAACCCCTTGATATTTTTCAGTATTCTGTAAAACATTTCCAGTGTGTATATAAAGTGGAATGAGTATACATATATATACGTTCAAAAGGGCAAAAAAAAGTAATAAGAAAAGAAGAAGAAGAAGAAGAAGAAGAAGAAGAAGAAGAAGAAGAAGAAGAAGAAGAAGAAGGAGAAGAAGATAATGATGATGATAATAATGATGATGACGATGAAGAACTTGAAAATAGCGTCAGGGCGAAAGTGAAGTTAAGTTCACTTTAACATCTTAGTCTTGATTCTGATCTTCACCTGGAGTTGTTCTTTCTGAAACAGTACTTCAGTTTGACCCACGATCAAAAAATAGGTGGAAGAAAGCGACTAGGAAACACTGCAGTGCATATACACTGCTGCAAATTTGATGTCGAAAACCTAACAGGTTTTGAAGTCAAAGTTTTTAAAACGATTCCCAAATTGTGATTGTTGACAAACACTCGTTCGTTTCCACGTACTAGAATGAAACAGAGAAAACTCTAGCCTAGAGCTACCCAACTGGAAAAGGTAATTTCATCAGCATGAAAGGAAAAAAGTACACGAAAAGTAATGTCATCCAACACCCACTGAGAGGGAAGATCATATCAGAAATAAAAGACACATATAGCAATGGAATAAAGCCTGTGAAAAGAAAGATAAAAGATATTAGTAAAATTCTACGACCTTTTCTCTCCAGCCCATACAGCAGGCCTGGTGCCTCTGTGGCATCTCCTCGTGTACGTCTCCCATGTGACCTTCTCCAGGTATTCTCCTCCTCACTTCGCCATCCCGCTTTTGGTAATGTTCCCGGCATCTTACTCTGTGTTTGCCGGCTGGCGTTTTACTTTAAAGTGACTTATCTGATCTCATTGAAAATATATCAAAAGTATATTCTAAAATGATAGAAAAGTATCTTTCTTCGTTTGACCTTAAATTTTAATGTCATTCTCAACTGGGCTCGAAAGAACTCAAAAATTTTTACAGACATTGGCAATAAGCATCTTTCCTCTAACTACTGCCTGACTGACAGTCTGAGGGATTAGAAAATATTTATACCCCTTGCTCTCCAAATTAGATGGCTCTTGGAAAAAGTTTATGGTATATTATCGTAACAGTCTTCTCGGACAATTTAGCCTGGACTAAAAAATTCATTCGACCTGGAAACTTTAGGACCAAGTTACATAATTCATACGCTCGGGGAAGTTAGCCAATCAGGCACTTTCAAATGCGTCCAGCAATACCTGCGTATCTATCTTTATATATATATATATATATATATATATATATATATATATATATATATATCATACAAACCTCCAACAGCCAGGATCGAACCTGGGACCCCTGTGCAACAGGTGGGAGCGTTACCGCTAAGCTGTGATCGTCCCTAATAGGGAAATGACTTCGAATACTGTGTACTCGAATATCCTTCGTCTCACGTTGGTGAGCAATGGGGTCTACACCGGTCATTTCCCATCAGGCTCACACAGCCAGCAGATAGCATTTTACCGAACCTAACTGTACAACGCGGAGGTATATGAATACGAACAAAGTGCATATGAACGCGCACCTTCACAGAACATACAAACCTCCAACAGCCAGGATCGAACCCGGGACCCCTGTTGCACAGGGGTCCCGGTTTCGATCCTGGCTGTTGGAGGTTTGTATGTTCTATGAAGGTGGGCATTCATATGCACTCTGTTCGTGTATATACATATATATACATATATATATATATATATATATATATATATATATATATATATATATATATATATATATATATATATATATATATATATATATATATATATATATATATATATATGCATAGGTGTTACCGGGCTCCACCAGCAAGAGGTTACTCCTCAATGGGAAAGTTACTTTAGCCGAGCATCTATAACCCCACACTGCACGAGAACCCTAGAATTAGAAGCTTTGATACAAAATGGACCTAAGCGATGACGATTAAGCTGAGAAGACTTATAGTTTGGAACACTTAATCTACGTACTCATAGCAACAAAAAAATGAGTTGTTGCAAGTTATGAGGTATTCTCTCTCATAACCTACATATAACCTTGGACTGGCAGAACCAAACAAAGAAATACAGAAACTGGTGAAGAGTTTGATGATAATGCTCTTGTGTTGAAGAAAGAAATGTCAAGTCCGGTGTAAGCAATGATAAAGGAGCTAAAGATTTCAAGAAATACAAAAGACTGTGTCATGTTTGAACCATCTTTTATCTCTTTCATTAGTGATATAAGTTAGTGATCTCATGTCAAGGATTTGTCAGGGTGGTTGATCATATATCATTTTCAGAGATATAATGCCACGAGTTCATTCTCACATACCTATGGTAGTGCAGAGCACCTCGGTAATAGCAATGATGGTAAGTAAAATTAACACGTAGTGAAAGTACGACTTGGTCAAGATGCGTCGCAGTAAGTCACATGGAAAGTTAGTGTTCACAGGCAGGTGAGTTTAATTGTCGTACTACCCAGGAAACAAGCAAGCAAGGCAATTATACTGGGCAGTTTCTCGAGCTGGAGAGAGCACAACTGTGTAGGTATCCAAGTGCAAACACCTCTGAGGTAGAGAGTTGATCGGGGGATGTCCGACTTGGGTAAGGACGTAATTGGTTGAGGATGTAATTACGAAGTAATATCGTAAGGTGCAGAAATCGACGGAAACAGATCATACCAGTAGCTGTAGGCAATAAGTCATTCAAGCTCTAGTCAGTCAAGGTGCTCTCAAGAATCCCTTATCTACAGGTTGCTGTGTGTATGTTCTCAAGAATCCCTTATCTACAGGTTGCTGTGTGTATGTTCTCAAGAATCCCTTATCTACAGGTTGCTATGTGTATGTTCTCAAGAATCCCTTATCTACAGGTTGCTATGTGTATGTTCTCAAGAATCCCTTATCTACAGGTTGCTATGTGTATGTTCTCAAGAATCCCTTATCTACAGGTTACTGTGTGTATGTTCTCAAGAATCCCTTATCTACAGGTTGCTGTGTGTATGTTCTCAAGAATCCCTTATCTACAGGTTGCTATGTGTATGTTCTCAAGAATCCCTTATCTACAGGTTGCTGTGTGTATGTTCTCAAGAATCCCTTATCTACAGGTTGCTGTGTGTATGTTCTCAAGAATCCCTTATCTACAGGTTGCTGTGTGTATGTTCTCAAGAATCCCTTATCTACAGGTTGCTATGTGTATGTTCTCAAGAATCCCTTATCTACAGGTTGCTGTGTGTATGTTCTCAAGAATCCCTTATCTACAGGTTGCTGTGTGTATGTTCTCAAGAATCCCTTATCTACAGGTTGCTGTGTGTATGTTCTCAAGAATCCCTTATCTACAGGTTGCTATGTGTATGTTCTCAAGAATCCCTTATCTACAGGTTGCTGTGTGTATGTTCTCAAGAATCCCTTATCTACAGGTTGCTATGTGTATGTTCTCAAGAATCCCTTATCTACAGGTTGCTATGTGTATGTTCTCAAGAATCCCTTATCTACAGGTTACTGTGTGTATGTTCTCAAGAATCCCTTATCTACAGGTTGCTGTGTGTATGTTCTCAAGAATCCCTGGTCTACTGGTTGCTGTGTGTATGTGGAGAAGTGCACGCAACACGACTGATGTGGACGAGTTTGAGTTGTTAAAACACTCGCCTGAAGTCATATGAGATAGCTTACTACACAACTTTACCTCTAATAATTGTGATTTTTTTATATATTGATAGCTAAGTTCTTAAGTTTTACTTCGGTGATAAGTCAAAAAATCTTCAGTGAATTTAAACTTAGGAAAAGGTGACAAGTGTGAAGATAAGTTGTCAGCTACATGATATTTGTGAAGACTAGTGTTTCTTTAGATTGAATGCGGTTTGTTAGACTGTTAGACTAGGAGTTTTGGGTGCTATTGTACAATCACCAAGAGTTATTGAATATGGAGATTCAACGCAAAGTCTCAGAGCAAGGGAAATATTTAGCTTACCAGTACGTACTTTTAGGGAATCTATTCAATTCTTTTCGTTAGAGCCGCATAATGGAGGAGAAAAGGCAAATCTTTTATGAAAATAGATGGGTGGAGGCGGTGTGAACTATCGTAGGCCGAGGCTTGGTGGAAGGTGGTGTACTCTAGTCTACAGGTGACCTAATATAGTGTTTTCTCATGTGTCAGGGGCGTCAGTAGCGGAACGGTGTAGTCTTCTGGTCGACACCAGGATTTGTGAGAAGTCTCTAAGGACGACCGTCTGGAACCATGTATGAAACCCAAGACCGTCGACATTGTGCCAGAATTCCTTACGACGCCGAAACAAGAGTACCTGATTATATCTTCCATTAGAGACAGTTGGGTGTATGTATTCGAAATGAATAATCCAAGTTAACCCGTGACTAATTTGAACTGTGGACAAATTGTCTAGTTTGCGTGGACTTGAGGATTATTTCTAAATAGTGCTTTTTAGCTTTTCTTTTTTTTTTGTTATAGGATTAATATTTACTAGATTTATTAGGTATGGTCTAGACTCTTTTTTACTATTCATACACACTGAGCAAAACAGGGATACTGAATGATCCCACTGAGAGCTGCGGTCCTGCGTGTGAGAGGCTGTAAAGCTGATGGATGGAGTCATGAGGGTTACTTTCCAGGCACTAAGGAAAAAAGTTCACATCTTCCAGGTCTACGCACCTCATCAGGGTCTCACATTACAGATTAAAGAACAGCTTTAGAAGATTTTGGATAATGAAAAGAATAAAATCATCATAATGGAAGAGCTCAGTGATAGATTTACAGATGTTGGAATGCATGTAGACAACCATCTCCAGCCCTTTGAGAAACCAAGACAAAATGGAGAGGGTGAGAGATTAGTAGACAATTTGATGTGGAACATCATGTCTGTTATGGTCAACATTTTTGATCATCAAGGAAACAGTAGATTGACAAGGTACAGATGGAACAGACTCACTGGACAGTTTGATCACAAATATATTATAGATTATAGATATTTGGAGTTTCTATGGAAGATCACCATAGTTTATTAGCACCAGTTGCCGACCAAGAACACAGAATATCTTCGAGAATTGCCAAAAAAGAGAAAAAAAGTCAAAAACTGAAACACAGATCGTGTTTTTTGTGGATATGGCAACTTTGTTAGTGTGGACAGGGGATGAAATCTGAATGTTGTTGATGAGACTGGCCGAAAATTCTTCCCCTTTTGAAAATGAAAAAATACCTTAGACCCTTTTTCGACTTTTTCTGTATCCGTACACTTCCATACACTGGAGCTTCCTAATGGCCCTGAGGACAGAGCTGAGATGACTAGAGATATTTTGAGAGTGAAGATTGTCGATGAGAGAGTAAATGAGAGTGTTAGGTAGCACATTGACATCAGCAAGGCCGTTGATACCGTCTGTGTTCCCTTGAAGAAGGCCACTGATAGTTAAAAAGAAAGCGTTGAAGCCAAGAATAAGGCCACCGGGTATTCTTACGCATAGAAAAGGATATAATCACACTGTAGTCTATCGCACTCACTGAGGCAAGAGAGAAACGAGGAGATTCAGGAGATGCGAGAAGCAGGTGCACCATATGAGGGGAAATTTGTTGGGAACAGCTTGGGGCCAAACTTCCTCAAAGGCTTTTGAGATGTCTAGAGCAAAGGCGAACGATCTGGCGAAGTTGTCAAAGAGCATGAGCCAAAGTTGTGTCTGAAGAGACAAAGGGATCGATCGATGGCAGAACAGACAGGAGGTTGAAAATCGAGGTAAAAACATATCAGCCCCGAGGAGTGAGGCGAGCCTGCCCTTATACTGCGCTGGTGGGTTATGGTCCGACGGCCTTTGGATATGAACAACCTTTCCCTCGTATGTGAATACATAACAGTTCTTGTGGGAAAAGGGACGACGATTTGACTGGAGATCCTATCCTCAGAAGGACAAACATATGGAGGGAGAAGAGAGGATAGAAGGATGAGATGAACAGGAGGGGAAGGGGGGGAAGGGATGGAATAAGGAATTACAAGAGAGAGAGAGAGAGAGAGAGAGAGAGAGAGAGAGAGAGAGAGAGAGAGAGAGAGAGAGAGAGAGAGAGAGAGAGAGAGAGAGAGAGAGAGAGAGAGAGAGAGAGAGAGAGAGAGAGAGAGAGAGAGAGAGAGAGAGAGAGGCAGATTATACCTGTCAGGAAAAAGAAAAAACAACGCTCCCCAACCCCGTAATCCGGCCTAAACACTGCCGTTCCAACAGTTTGTAAACATTGGAGCGGGAGGCAGAGCTGATGCCGGCCAACATTAATCACGGCGCCACCCGCTGCCAGGGGCTAATTTTTCATCTTGACAGCTGTAATGTATCCGTGGCTTAAAACTGAACTATTTACACGTACAGATATAAGAGCTGTCAATCATGATGCAAAGCTATGTGATCTCCTCTGGCAAATTTGTTATCTCGTGAAATGGCTTTTTGGAGGGGATGATCGATTTTCTCTTTTCCATTAAAAGAATTTTTCCTCAGAGGAGCATATTGCACATAAGATGGCTGCTTTGCCTACGCTTATTTGATGTCTCTTACCTGATACAGTTACGCTGGCTCGATGTCATCAATCACTGCTGTAGGGGCTGGTATACACTCCCACCATCACCCACACACTCCTAGTTAAAAACTCTCGGGTCTGGTATTTCCAGGATGTTTTTGGATGCCTACATTTTGCTCTGGCCTATCCCTTTATTCTTTCAGCGTCTCTTTTTGCATTCCTCCCTTATCACTTTTATTTATCCACAAAAGATTTATTTTTCTGTAGAATCTCTTCAGCATAAATGTATTATTAGTGCGGCAATGGCATTCGGAGGTACAAAAAAATATTTTGTTAGTGAAGAAAGCAAATTCTAGTATGCTAGTAAAGAGTCTAGTGGTTCCAACAATGTTATATGGTTGCGAGGCGTGGGCTGTAGATAGGATTGTGCGGAGGAGGATGGATGTGTTGGAAATGAGATGTTTGAGGACAATATGTGGTGTGAGGTGGTTTGATCGAGTAAGTAATGAAATGGTAAGAGAGATGTGTGGTAATAAAAAGAGTTTGGTTGGGGGAGCAGAAGAGGGTGCACTGAAATGATTTGGTCACATGGAGAGAATGAGTGATGAAAGATTAACAAAGAGTATACATGTGTCTGAGGTGGAGGAAACGAGGATAAGTGGGAGACCAAATTGGAGGTGGAAGGATGGAGTGAAAAAAGATTTTAAGCGATTGGGGCCTGAACATTACGGAGGGTGAAAGGCGCGCAAGGAATAGAGTGAGTTGGAATGATGTGGTATACCGGGGTCGACGTGCTGTCAGTGGATTGAACCAGGGCATGTGGAGCGTCTGGGGTAAACCATGGAAAGTTTTATGGGGCCTGGATATAGAAAGGGAGCTGTGGTTTTGGTGCAGTATACAAAGAGCTAGAGACTGAGTGTGAACTAATGTGGCCTTTGTTGTCTTTTCCTAGCGCTACCTCGCACGCATGCGGGGGGAGGAGGCTGTCATTTCATGTGTGGCGGGGTGGCAACGGGAATGAATAAGGGCAGACTGTATGAATTATGTACATGTGTATATATTTATATGTCTGTATGTGTATATATATGTATACGTTGAGATGTATAGGTATGTATATGTGCGTGTGTGGACCTGTATGTATATACTTGTGTATGTGGGTGGGTTGGGCCATTTTTTCGTCTGTTTCCTTGCGCTAACCTCGCTAACGTAGGAGACAGTGACAAAGTATAGTATATATATATATATATATATATATATATATATATATATATATATATATATATATATATATATATATATATATATATATATATTTACTTGCCACGTAGAACACTTACCACGTATTCTAAAAGCAGGAACAGAGAACGGGGCCAAGTGAGGATATGTACTCAAAGGCTCAGTCCTTTATTCTTAACGCTACCTCGATAATACGGGATATGGCGAATAGCATGAAAAGAAAAAAAAATTATATATATATATATATATATATATATATATATATATATATATATATATATATATATATATATATATATATATATATATATTTTCATTTATATCTATTTTGCTTTGTCGCTGTCTCCCGAGTTTGCGAGGTAGCGCAAGGAAACAGAGGAAAGAAATGTCCCAACCCACCCCCATACACAATGTATACACACACACGTCCACACACGCAAATATACATACCTATACATCTCAATGTACACATATATATACATACACAGACACATACATATCTACCCCTGCACACAATTCACACTGTCTGCCCCCATTCACTCCCATCGCCACCTCGCCACACATGGAATACCTTCCCCCTCCCCCCTTATGTGTGCGAGGTAGCACTAGGAAAAGACAACAAAGGCCCCATTCGTTCACACTCAGTCTCTAGCTGCCACGCAATCATGCCCGAAACCACAGCTCCCTTTCCACATCCAGGCCCCACACAACTTTCCATGGTTTACCCCAGACGCTTCACATGCCCTGATTCAATCCACTGACAGCACGTCAACCCCGGTATACCACATCGATCCAATTCACTCTATTCCTTGCCCTCCTCTCACCCTCCTGCATCTTCAGGCCCCGATCATACAAAATCTTTTTCACTCCATCTTTCCACCTCCAATTTGGTCTCCCACTTCTCCTCGTTCCCTCCACCTCCGACACATATATCCTCTTGGTCAATCTTTCCTCACTCATTCTCTCCATGTGCCCAAACCATTTCAAAACACCCTCTTCTGATCTCTCAACCACGCTCTTTTTATTTCCACACATCTCTCTTACCCTTAAGCCGCTTATTCAATCAAACCACCTCACACCACACATTGTCCTCAAACATCTCATTTCCAGCACATCCACCCTCCTGCGCACAACTCTATCCATAGCCCACGCCTCGCAACCGTACAACATTGTTGGAACCACTATTCCTTCAAACATACCCATTTTTGCTTTCCGAGATAATGTTCTCGACTTCCACACATTCTTCAAGGCTCCCAGGATTTTCGCCCCCTCCCCCACCCTATGATTCACTTCCGCTTCCATGGTTCCATCCGCTGCCAGATCCACTCCCAGATATCTAAAACACTTTACTTCCTCCAGTTTTTCTCCATTCAAACTTAACTCCCAATTGACTTGACCCTCAACCCTACTGTACCTAATAACCTTGCTCTAATTCACATTTACTCTTAACTTTCTTCATTCACACACTTTACCAAACTCAGTCACCAGTTTCTGCAGTTTCTCACATGAATCAGCCACCAGCGCTGTATAATTAGCGAACAACAACTGACTCACTTCCCAAGCTCTCTCATCCACAACAGACTTCACACTTGCCCCTCTTTCCAAAAATCTTGCATTCACCTCCCTAACAACCCCATCCATAAACAAATTAAACAACCATGGAGACATAACACACCCCTGCCGCAAACCTACATTCACTGAGAACCAATCACTTTCCTCTCTTCCTACACGTACACATGCCTTACATCCTCGATAAAAACTTTTCACTGCTTCTAACAACTTGCCTCGCACACCATATATTCTTAATACCTTCCACAGAGCATCTCTATCAACTCTATCATATGCCTTCTCCAGATCCATAAATGCTACATACAAATCCATTTGCTTTTCTAAGTATTTCTCACATACATTCTTGAAAGCAAACACCTGATCCCTCTCAATCAATACCCTCCCATATAATTTACCAGGAATACTCAACAAACTTATACCTCTGTAATTTGAGCACTCACTCTTATCCCCTTGCCTTTGTACAATGGCACTATGCACGTATTCCGCCAATCCTCAGGCACCTCACCATGAGTCATACATACATTAAATAACCTTACCAACCAGTCAACAATACAGTCACCAATATCATCCAAACCCGCTGCCTTGCCGGCTTTCATCTTCCGCAAAGCTTTTACTACCTCTTCTCCGTTTACCAAATCATTTTCCCTAACCCTCTCACTTTGCACACCACCTCGACCAAAACACCCTATATCTGCCACTCTATCATCAAACACATTCAACAAACCTTCAAAATACTCACTCCATCTCCTTCTCACATCACCACTACTTGTTATCACCTCCCCATTTGCGCTCTTCACTGAAGTTCCCATTTGCTCCCTTGTCTTACGCACTTTATTTACCTCCTTCCAGAACATCTTTTTATTCTCCCTAAAATTTAATGATACTCTCTCACCCCAACTCTCATTTGCCCTCTTTTTCACCTCTTGCACCTTTATCTTGACCTCCTGTCTCTTTCTTTTATACATCTACCATTCAATTGCATTTTTTCCCTACAAAAATCGTCCAAATGCCTCTCTCTTCTCTTTCACTAATAATCTTACTTCTTCATCCCACCACTCACTACCCTTCCTAATCAATCCACCTCCCACTCTTCTCATGCCACAAGCATCTTTTGCGCAATCCATCACTGATTCCCTAAATACATCCCATTCCACCCCCACTCCCCTTACTTCCACTGTTCTCACCTTTTTCCATTTTGTACTTAGTCTCTCCTGATACTTCCTCACACAAGTCTCCTTCCCAAGCTCACTTACTCTCACCACCCTCTTCACCCCAACATTCACTCTACTTTTCTGAAAACCCATACAAATCTTCATCTTAGCCTCAACAAGATAATGATCAGACATCCCTCCAGTTGCACCTCTCAGCACATTAACATCCAAAAGTCTCTTTCGCGCGCCTGTCAATTAACACGTAATCCAATAACGCTCTCTGGCCATCTCTCTTACTTACATACGTATACTTATGTATATGTCGCTTTTTAAAACAGGTATTCCCAATCACCAGTCCTTTTTCAGCACATAAATCTACAAGCTCTTCACCATTTCCATTTACAACACTGAACACCCCATGCATACCAATTATTCCTTCAACTGCCACATTACTCACCTTTGCATTCAAATAACACATCACTATAACCCGGTCTCGTGCATCAAAACCACTAACACACTCATTCAGCTGCTCCCAAAACACTTGCCTCTCATAATCTTTCTTCTCATGCCTAGGTGCATATGCACCAATAATCACCCATCTCTCTCCATCAACTTTCATTTTTACCCATATTAATCGAGAATTTACTTTCTTATATTCTATCACGTACTCCTACAACTCCTGTTTCAGGAGTCCTGCTACTCCTTCCCTTACTCTTGTCCTCTCACTAACCCCTGACTTTACTCCCAAGCATTCCCAAACCACTCTTCCCCTTTACCCTTGAGCTTCGTTTCACTCAGAGCCAAAACATCCATGTTCCTTTCCTCAAACATACTACCTGTCTCTCCTTTTTTCACATCTTGGTTACATCCACACACATTTACACACCCCAGCTAGAGACTGAGTGTGAACGAATGGGGCCTTTGATCTCTTTTCCTAGCGCTACCTCGCACACATGAGGGGGAGGGGGATGTTATTTCATGTTTAGCGAGGTGGCGATGGGAATGAATAAAGGCAGACAGTATGAATTATGTACATGTGTATATATGTATATGTCTGTGTGTGTATATATATGTGTACATTGAGATGTATAGGTATGTATATTTGCGTGTGTGGACGTGTATGTATATACATATGTATGGGGGTGGGTTGGGGCCATTTCTTTCGTCTGTTTCCTTGCGCTACCCCGTAAACGCGGGAGACAGCGACAAAGCAATATAGATAATAAATAAATCAATAGATATAAATTTATATGAACATACATATATATATATATATATATATATATATATATATATATATATATATATATATATATATATATATATATATATATATATATATATATATATATATATATATATATACATATATATATATATATATATATATATATATATATATATATATATATATATATATATATATATATATATATATATATATATATATATTATTTATGGATGGGGTTGTTAGGGAGGTGAATGCAAGAGTTTTGGAAAGAGGGGCAAGTATGAAGTCTGTTGTGGATGAGAGAGCTTGGGAAGTGAGTCAGTTGTTGTTCGCTGATGATACAGCGCTGGTGGCTGATTCATGTGAGAAACTGCAGAAGCTGGTGACTGAATTTGGTAAATTGTGTGAAAGAAGAAAGTTAAGAGTAAATGTGAATAAGAGCAAGGTTATTAGGTACAGTAGTGTTGAGGGTCAAGTCAACTGGGAAGTAAGTTTGAATGGAGAAAAACTGGAGGAAGTAAAGTGTTTTAGATATCTGGGAGTGGATCTGGCAGCGGATGGAACCATGGAAGCGGAAGTGAATCATAGGGTGGGGGAGGGGGCGAAAATCCTGGGAGCCTTGAAGAATGTGTGGAACTCGAGAACATTATCTCGGAAAGCAAAAATGGGTATGTTTGAAGGAATAGTGGTTCCAACAATGTTGTATGGTTGCGAGGCGTGGGCTATGGATAGAGTTGTGCGCAGTAGGGTGGATGTGCTGGAAATGAGATGTTTGAGGACAATGTGTGGTGTGAGGTGGTTTGATTAAGTAACGTAAGGGTGAGAGAGATGTGTGGAAATAAAAAGAGCGTGTTTGAGAGAGCAGAAGAGGGTGTTTTGAAATGGTTTGGGCACATGGAGAGAATGAGTGAGGAAAGATTGACCAAGAGGATATATGTGTCGGAGGTGGAGAAAACGAGGAGAAGTGGGAGACCAAATTGGAGGTGGAAAGATGGAGTGAAAAAGATTTTGTGTGATCGGGGCCTGAACATGCAGGAGGGTGAAAGGAGGGCAAGGAATAGAGTGAATTGGATCGATGTGGTATACCGGTTTGACGTGCTGTCAGTGGATTGAATCAGGGCATGTGAAGAGTCTGTGGTAAACCATGGAAAGCTGTGTAGGTATGTATATTTGCGTGTGTGGACGTGTATGTATATACATGTGTATGGGGGTGGGTTGGGCCATTTCTTTCGTCTGTTTCCTTGCACTACCTCGCAAACGCGGGAGACAGCAACACAGCAAAAAAAAAAAAAAAAAAAATATATATATATATATATATATATATATATATGTCCATATATATATATATATATATATATATATATATATATATATATATATATATATATATATATATATATATATATATATATATATATATATATATATATATATATATATATATATGTCCATAAATATATAGATTCATACATACATATGCACCTACATTCATAGAAACACATGCACAAACGCACATACATATCAACGCCTATGGAAATGTACATTTTTTCCCCGCGTTTTTGCCACGGCAATAGGGTGTATTGGTTTGGTTGCCTGAGGTAGAAGCCGAGTGTTCAGGTAATTGAAACTCCGCAGGAAAACCTCAAACCAAAAGCATCACAAACCCTGCCGTGGTATTTTTAGCTCTGGTGCCAGTATGACGCACTGCTTCCTGCTGTCTCCTACCCGGTCCTCCTGCCTCCTACTTCATTAATCCCTCCCGGCCTTCCTCTCTCCTGTTTCCTAGTTGCTACCTGGTCCCATGCTTTGTGCTTCCTGAATCCTACACAACTGTTCTGCCTCCTTTCCTGCCCTACCTTCTACAATTCTGCCTTCCAGCCTTACATCCGGTCATCTTGCCTCGTACTGCTTCCTACGATGCTTTCCTGCCTTTGCCTCCGCCTTCCTGTTTACATATATATATATATATATATATATATATATATATATATATATATATATATATATATATATATATATATATATATATATATATATATATATATATATATATATATATATATATATATATATCTTTCTTTCATACTATTCGCCATTTCCCACATTAGCGAGGTAGCGATAAGAACAGACGACTAGGCCTTTGAGGGAATATCCTCACCTGGCCCTCTTCTCTGTTCTTCTATTGGAAAAAAAAATATATATATATGTTTATGTACATATATATGTACATATATATATATATACATATATATATACATATATATATATATATATATATATATATATATATATATATATATATATATATATATATATATATATATATATTTATATTTAGTTATTTATTTTGCTTTGTCGCTGTCTCCCGCGTTAGCGAGGTAGCGCAAGGAAACAGTCGAAAGAATGGCCCAACCCGCCCACACACACATGTATATACATACACGTCCACACACGCAAATATACATACCTATACATCTCAATGTACACATATATACACACACACAGACATATACATATATACACATGTACATAATTCATACTGTCTGCCTTTATTTGTTCCCATCGCCACCTCGCCACACATGGAATAACAACCCCCTCCCCCCTCATGTGTGCGAGGTAGTGCTAGGAAAAACACCAAAGGCCCCATTCGTTCTAACTCAGTCTCTAGCTGTCATGTAATAATGCACCGAAACCACAGCTCCCTTTCCACATCCAGGCCCCACACACTTTGCATGGTTTACTCCAGACGCTTCACATGCCCTGGTTCAATCCATTGACAGCACGTCGACCCCGGTATACCACATCGTTCCAATTCACTCTATTCCTTGCACACCTTTCACCCTCCTGCATCTTCAGGCCCTGATCACTCAAAATCTTTTTCACTCCATCTTTCCACCTACAATTTGGTCTCCCACTTCTCGTTCCCTCCACCTCTGACACATATATCCTTTTGGTTAATCTTTCCCCACTCATTCTCTCCATGTGACCAAACCATTTCAAAACACCCTCTTCTGCTCTCTCAACCACACTCTTTTTATTTCCACACATCTCTCTCTCCCTTCCATTACTTACTCGATCAAACCACCTCACACCACATATTGTCCTCAGACATCTAATTTCCAGCACATCCACCCTCCTGCGCAAAACTCTATCCATAGCCCACGCCTCGCAACCATACAACATTGTTGGAGCCACTATTCCTTCAAACATACCCATTTTTGCTTTCCGAAATAATGTTCTCGACTTCCAAACATTCTTCAAGGCTCCCAGGATTTTCGCCCCCTCCCCCACCCTATGATTCACTTCCGCTTCCATGGTTCCATCCGCTGCCTGATCCACTCCCAGATATCTAAAACACTTCACTTCCTCCAGCTTTTCTCCATTCAAACTTACCTCCCAATTGACTTGACCCTCAACCCTACTGTACCTAATAACCTTGCTCTTATTCACATTTACTCTTAACTTTATTCTTTCCAAAACTCTTGCATTCACCGCCCTAACAACCCCATCAATAAACAAATTAAACAACCATGGAGACATCACACACCCCTGCCGCAAACCTACATTCACTGAGAACCAATCACTTTCCTCTCTTCCTACACGTACACATGCCTTACATCCTCCATAAAAACTTTTCACTGCTTCTAACAACTTGCCTCCCACACCATATATTCTTAAAACCTTCCACAGAGCATCTCTATCAACTCTATCATATGCCTTCTCCAGATCCATAAATGCTAAATACAAATCCATTTGCTTTTGTAAGTATTTCTCTCACACATTCTTCAAGCAAACACCTGATCCACACATCCTTTACCACTTCTGAAACCACACTGCTCTTCCCCAGTCTGATGCTCTGTACATGCCTTCACCATCTCAGTCAATACCCTCCCATATAATTTACCAGGAATACTCAACAAACTTATAACTCTGTAATTCGAGCATTCACTCTTATCCCTTTGCCTTTGTACAATGGCACTATGCAAGCATTCCGCCAATCCTCGGGCACCTCACCATGAATCATACATACATTACATAACCTTACCAACCAGTCAACAATACAGTCACCCCCTTTTTAAAAAAAAATTCCACTGCAATACCATCCAAACCTGTTGCTTTGCCGGCTTTCATCTTCCGCAAAGCTTTTACTACTTCTTCTCTATTTACCAAATCATTTTCCCTAACCCTCTCACTTTGCACACCACCTCGACCAAGACACCCTACATCTGCCACTCTATCATCAAACACATTCAACAAACCTTCAAAATACTCACTCCATCTTCTTCTCACATCACCACTACTTGTTATCACCTCCCCATTAGCCCCCTTCACTGAAGTTCCCATTTGCTCCCTTGTCTTACGCACTTTATTTACCTATTTCCAAAACATCTTTTTATTCTCCCTGAAATTTAATGATACTCTCTCACCCCAACTCACATTTGTCCTCTTTTTCACCTCTTGCACCTTTCTCTTGACCTCCTGCCTCTTTCTTTTATACCTCTCCCACTCATTTGCATTTTTTCCATGCAAAAATCGTTCAAATGCCTCTCTCTTCTCTTTCACTAATAATCTTACTTCTTCATCCCACCACTCACTACCTTTTCTAATCAACCCACCTCCCACGCTTCTCATGCCACAAGCATCTTTTGCGCCAGCCATCACTGCTTCCCTAAATAATTCCCATTCCTCCCCCACTCCCCTCACCTCCTTTGTTCTCATCTTTTTCCATTCTGAACTCAGTCTCTCCTGGTACTTCCTCACACAAGTCTCCTTCCCAAGCTCACTTACTCACACCACTCTCTTCACCCCAACATTCTCTCTTCTTTTCTGAAAACCCCCACAAATCTTCACCTTCGCTTCCACAAGATAATGATCAGACATCCCTCCAGTTGCACTTCTCAGTACATTAACATCTATATATATATATATATATATATATATATATATATATATATATATATATATATATATATATATATATATATATATATATATATTTTTTTTTTTTTTTTGTCGCTGTCTCCCGTGTTTGCGAGGTAGCGCAAGGAAACAGACGAAAGAAATGGCCCAACCCACCCCCATACACATGTATATACGTACGTCCACACACGCAAATATACATACCTACACAGCTTTCCATGGTTTACCCCAGACGCTTCACATGCCTTGATTCAATCCACTGACAGCACGTCAACCCCGGTATACCACATCGCTCCAATTCACTCTATTCCTTGCCCTCCTTTCACCCTCCTGCATGTTCAGGCCCCGATCACAGAAAATCTTTTTCACTCTATCTTTCCACCTCCAATTTGGTCTCCCTCTCCTCGTTCCCTCCACCTCCGACACATATATCCTCTTGGTCAATCTTTCCTCACTCATTCTCTTCATGTGCCCAAACCATTTCAAAACACCCTCTTCTGCTCTCTCAACCACGCTCTTTTTATTTCCCCACATCTCTCTTACCCTTACGTTACTTACTCGATCAAATCACCTCACACCACACATTGTCCTCAAACATCTCATTTCCAGCACATCCATCCTCCTGCACACAACTCTATCCATAGCCCACGCCTCGCAACCATACAACATTGTTGGAACCACTATTCCTTCAAACATACCCATTTTTGCTTTCCGAGATAATGTTCTCGACTTCCACACATTCTTCAAGGCTCCCAGAATTTTCGCCCCCTCCCCCACCCTATGATCCACTTCCGCTTCCATGGTTCCATCCGCTGCCAGATCCCCTCCCAGATATCTAAAACACTTCACTTCCTCCAGTTTTTCTCCATTCAAACTTACCTCACAATTGACTTGACCCTCAACCCTACTGTACCTAATAACCTTGCTCTTATTCACATTTACTCTTAACTTTCTTCTTTCACACACTTTACCAAACTCAGTCACCAGCTTCTGCAGTTTCTGACATGAATCAACCACCAGCGCTGTATCATCAGCGAACAACAACTGACTCACTTCCCAAGCTCTCTCATCCCCAACAGACTTCATACTTGCCCCTCTTTCCAAAACTCTTGCATTCACCTCCCTAACAACCCCATCCATAAACAAATTAAACAACCATGGAGACATCACACACCCCTGCCGAAAACCTACATTCACTGAGAACTAATCGCTTTCCTCTCTTCCTACACGTACACATGCCTTACATCCTCGATAAAAACTTTTCACTGCTTCTAACAACTTGCCTCCCACACCATATATTCTTAATACCTCCCATATATATATATATTTTTTTTTTTGTCGCTGTCTCCCGCGTTTGCGAGGTAGTGCAAGGAAACAGACAAAAGAAATGGCCCAACCCACCCCCATACACATGTATATACATACGTCCATACACGCAAATATACATACCTACACAGCTTTCCATGGTTTACCCCAGACGCTTCACATGCCCTGATTCAATCCACTGACAGCACGTCAACCCCGGTATACCACATCGATCCAATTCACTCTATTCCTTGCCCTCCTTTCACCCTCCTGCATGTTCAGGCCCCGATCACAAAAAATCTTTTTCACTCCATCTTTCCACCTCCAATTTGGTCTCCCTCTTCTCCTCGTTCCCTCCACCTCCGACACATATATCCTCTTGGTCAATCTTTCCTCACTCATTCTCTCCATGTGCCCAAACCATTTCAAAACACCCTCTTCTGCTCTCTCAACCACGCTCTTTTCATTTCCCCACATCTCTCTTACCCTTACGTTACTTACTCGATCAAATCACCTACACCACACATTGTCCTCAAACATCTCATTTCCAGCACATCCATCCTCCTGCACACAACTCTATCCATAGCCCACGCCTCGCAACCATACAACATTGTTGGAACCACTATTCCTTCAAACATACCCATTTTTGCTTTCCGAGATAATGTTCTCGACTTCCACACATTCTTCAAGGCTCCCAGAATTTTCGCCCCCTCCCCCACCCTATGATCCACTTCCGCTTCCATGGTTCCATCCGCTGCCAGATCCACTCCCAGATATCTAAAACACTTCACTTCCTCCAGTTTTTCTCCATTCAAACTCACCTCCCAATTGACTTGACCCTCAACCCTACTGTACCTAATAACCTTGCTCTTATTCACATTTACTCTTAACTTTCTTCTTTCACACACTTTACCAAACTCAGTCACCATATATATATATATATATATATATATATATATATATATATATATATATATATATATATATATATATATATATATATATATATATATATATATATATATATATATATATATATACAATCAGCTGGCTATGTCCGTCTGTTCGGAAACAACCGGTATAGACCCCGTTGCTCACCATTGTGAGACGAAGGGTATTCGAGTACTTAGTATTTCGAATAGTTGTTTCCTATTATACGGTCCCATAGCCTAGCGGTTAGCATGCCTGCCTCTTGGACAGGGGTCCCGGGTTCGATCCTGGCTGTTGGAGGTTTGTATGTTCTATGAAGGTGCGCGTTCATATGCACTTTATTCGTATATATATATATATATATATATATATATATATATATATATAAGTTTGTATAAGTTTCTTGCGTATTCCTGGGAAATTATGTGGGAGAGCATTGATTGAGAGGGTGAAGGCATGTACAGATCATCAGATTGAGGAGAAATAGTGTGGTCTCAGAAGTGGTGGAGGATGTGTGGATCAGGTGTTTACTTTGAAGAATGTATGAAGGAAATACTTAGAAAAGTAGTTGGATTTGTATGTAGTATTTATGGATCTGGAGAAGGCATATGATAGAGTTGATAGAGATGCTCTGTGCAAGGTATTAAGAGTATATGGTGTGGGAGGTAAGTTGCTAGAGGCAGTGAAAAGCTTTTATCGAGGGTGTAAGGCATATGCACGAGTAAGAAGAGAGGAAAGTGATTGGTTCCCAGTAAATGTCGGTTTGCTGCAGGGGTGCCGTGACGTCTCAATAGTTGTTTAATTTGTTTATGGATGGGGCTGTTAAGGAGGTGAATGCAAGAGTTTTGGAAAGAGGGGCAAGTATGCAGTCCGTTGTGAATGAGAGCACTTGGGAAATGAGTAGTTGTTGTTCGCTGATGATACAACCCTGGTAGCTGATTTGGGTGAGAAACTCCAGAAGTTGGTGACTGAGTTTGGTAAAGTGTATGGAAAGAAGAAAGCTGAGAGTAAATGTGAATAAAAGCAAGGTTTTCATGTTCACGAGTAAGAAGAGAGGAAAGTGATTGGTTCCCAGTAAATGTCGGTTTGCGGCAGGGGTGAGTGACGTCTCAATAGTTGTTTAATTTGTTTATGGATGGGGCTGTTAAGGAGGTGAATGCAAGACTTTTGGAAAGAGGGGCAAGTATGGAGTCAGTTGTGAATGAGAGCACTTGGGAAATGAGTAGTTGTTGTTCGCTGATGATACAACCCTGGTAGCTGATTTGGGTGAGAAACTGCAGAAGTTGGTGACTGAGTTTGGTAAAGTGTATGAAAGAAGAAAGCTGAGAGTAAATGTGAATAAGAGCAAGGTTTTCATGTTCAGTAGGGTTGAGGGACAAGTGAATGGGAGGTATTTTTTGATGGAGAAATATTGTAGGAATTGAAGTTTAGATATCTAGCGAGTGGAACAAACAGTGGGTGGAACCATGGAAGCGGAAGTGAGTCACAGGGTGGGGCAGGAGTTGAAGGTTCTGGGGGCGTTGAAGAATGTGTGGAAGGCGAGAACATTATCTCGAAGAGCAAAAATGGGTATGTTTGAAGGAATAGTGGTTCCCACAATGTTATATGGTTGCGAGGCGTTGGTTATAGATAGGGCTGTTCGGAGGAGGGTGGATGTGTTGGAAATGAGATGTTTGAGGACAAAATGTGGTGTGAGGTGGTTTGATCGAGTAAGTAATAAAAGGGCAAAAGATATGTGTGGTAATAAAAAGAATATGGTTTTGAGAGAGCGAGAGAGGGTGTATTGAGATGGTTTGGTCACATGGAGAAAATGAGTGAGGAAAGATTGACAAAGAGGATATATATGTCAAAGGTGGAGGAAACGAGAAGTGGGAGACCAAATTGGAGGCGGAAGGATGGAGTGAAAAAGATTTTGAGCGATCGGAGCCTGAGTCATCTTCATTATATCCACACACATTTAGACGCCCCACTCTGAGCCTTCGAGGAGGATGAGCACTCCCCACGTGGCACCTTCTTCTGTTTCCCCTTTTAGAAAGTTAAGATACAAGGAGGGGAGGGCTTTTAGGCCCTCGATCTCGTCCCCTTTAGTTGCCTTCTACGACTAAAGACAGTATGTTTGAGGAAAGGAACCTGGATATCTTGCCTGTGAGTGAAACGAAGCTCAAGGATAAAGGGTAAGAGTGGTTTGGGAATGTTTTGTGACTAAAGTCAGGGGTTAGTGAGAGGACAAGAGCAAGGGAAGGAGTAGCACTACTCCTGAAACAGGAGTTGTGGGAGTATGTGATAGAGTATAAGATAATAAATTCGAGATTGATATTAGTAAAGCTGAAAGTGGATGGAGAGAGATGGGTGATTATTGGTGCCTATACAACTGGGCATGGGAAGAAAGATCATGAGAGGCAAGTGTTTTGGAAACAACTGAGTGAGTGTGTTAGCAGTTTTGATACGCGAGACCGGATTTTAATGCTGTGTGATTTGAATGCAAAGGTGAGTTATGTGGCAGTTGAGGGAATATTTGTTGTACATGGGGTGTTCAGTGTTGTAAATGGAAATGGCGAGGAGCTTGTAGACTTGTGAGCTGAAAAAGGACTTTTGATTGGGAATACCTAGTTTAAAAAGAGAGATATACATAAATATACGTACGTAAGTAGGAGAGATTGCCAGAGAGCGTTATTGGATTACGTGTTAATTGATAAGTGCCTGAAAGAGAAACGTTTCAATGTTAATGTGTTGAGAGAGGCTACTGGAGGGATGTCTGATCATTATCTTGTGGAGGCGGTGAAGATTTGTAGAGGTTTTCAGAAAAGAGGAGAGAATGTTGGATTGAAGAGAGTGGTGAGAGTAAGTGAGCTTGGTAAGGAGACTTGTGTGAGGAAGTACCAGGAGAGACTGAGTGCAGAATGGAAAAAAGTGGGAGTAAATAACGTTAGGGGAGTGGGGGAGGAATGGGATGTATTTAGGGAAGCAGTGATGGCTTGCGCAAAAGATGCTTATGGCATGAGAAGCGTGGAGGTGGGCAACTTAGAAAGGGTAGTGAGTGGTGGGAAGAAGTAAGATTATTAATGAAAGAGAAGAGAGAGGCATTTGGACGATATTTGCAGGGAAATAATGCAAATGAGTGGGAGATGTATAAAAGAAAGAGACAGGAGATCAAGAGAAAGGTGCAATAATTGAAAAAGAAGGCAAATGAAAGTTGGGATGAGAGAGTATCATTAAATTTTAGGGAGAATTAAAAGATGTTCTGGAAGGAGGTATATACAGTCCGTGAGACAAGAGAACAAATGGGAACATCGGTGAAAGGGG
Organism: Panulirus ornatus; assembly: GCF_036320965.1. Classification (NCBI taxonomy): domain Eukaryota; kingdom Metazoa; phylum Arthropoda; class Malacostraca; order Decapoda; family Palinuridae; genus Panulirus; species Panulirus ornatus. The sequence goes on from NC_092236.1 coordinate 22,879,253, forward strand.
CTAATGGGGAGGTGATAACAAGTAGTGGTGATGTGAGAAGATGGAGTGAGTATCTTGAAGGTTTAGTAAATGTGTTAGATGATAGAGTGACAGATATAGGGTATTTTGGTCGAGGTGGTGTGCAAAGTGAGAGGGTTAGGGAGAGTGATTTGGTAAACAGAGAAGAGGTAGTAAAAGCTCTGCGGATGATGAAAACCGGCAAGGCGGTGGGTTTGGATGTTATTGCAGTGGAATGTATTAAAAACGGGGGTGACTGTATTGCTGACTGGTTGGTAAGGTTATTTAGTGTATGTATGACCCATGGTGAGGTGCCTGATGATTGGTGGAATGCATGCATAGTGCCATCGTACAAAGGCAAAGGGGATAAAGGTGAGTGTTCAAATAACAGTGGTATAAGTTTGTCGAGTATTCCTGGGAAATTATATGGGAGGGTATTGATTGAGAGGGAGAAAGCATGTACAGAGCATTAGATTGAGGAAGAGCAGTGTGATTTCTGAGGTGGTAGAGGATGTGTGGATCAGGTGTTTGCTTTGAAAGATGTATGTGAGAAATACTTCGAAAAGCAAACGGATTTGTATGTAGCATTTATAGATCTGGAGAAGGCATATGATAGAGTTGATAGAGATGCTCTGTGCAAGGAATTAAGAGTATATGGTGTGGGAGGTAAATTGCTAGAGGCAGTGAAAAGCTTTTATCGAGGTTGTAAGGCATATGCACGAGTAAGAAGAGAGGAAAGTGATTGGTTCCCAGTAAATGTCGGTTTGCGGGAGGGGTGCGTGACGTCTCCATAGATGTTTAATTTCTTTATGGATGGGGCTGTTAAGGAGGTGAATGCAAGACTTTTGGAAAGAGGGGCAAGTATGGAGTCCGTTGTGAATGAGAGCGCGTGGGAAATGAGTAGTTGTTGTTCGCTGATGATACAACGCTGGTAGCTGTTTTGGGTGAGAAACTCCAGAAGTTGATGACTGAGTTTGGTAAAGTTTATGAAAGAAGAAAGCTGAGAGTAAATGTGAATAAAAGCAAGGTTTTCATATTCAGTAGGGTTGAGGGACAAGTGAATGGGAGGTATGTTTTAATGGAGAAATATTGTAGGAATTGAAGTTTAGATATCTGGGAGTGGAATAAACAGTGGGTGGAACCATGGAAGCGGAAGCGAGTCACAGGGTGGGGCAGGAGTTGAAGGTTCTGGGGGCGTTGAAGAATGTGTGGAAGGCGAGAACATTATCTCGAAGAGCAAAAATGGGTATGTTTGAAGGAATAGTGGTTCCCACAATGTTATATGGTTGCGAGGCGTTGGCTATAGATAGGGCTGTTCGGAGGAGGGTGGATGTGTTGGAAATGAGATGTTTGAGGACAAAATGTGGTGTGAGGTGGTTTGATCGAGTAAGTAATGAAAGGGCAAAAGATATGTGTGGTAATAAAAAGAATATGGTTTTGAGAGAGCGAGATAGGGTGTATTGAGATGGTTTGGTCACATGGAGAAAATGAGTGAGGAAAGATTGACAAAGAGGATATATATGTCAAAGGTGGAGGAAACGAGGAGAAGTGGGAGACCAAATTGGAGGCGGAAGGATGGAGTGAAAAAGATTTTGAGCGATCGGAGCCTGAGTCATCTTCGTAATATCCACACACATTTAGACGCCCCACTCTGAGCCTTCGAGGAGGATGAGCACTCCCCACGTGGCACCTTCTTCTGTTTCCCCTTTTAGAAAGTTAAGATATAAGGAGGGGAGGGCTTCTAGGCCCTCGATCTCGTCCCCTTTAGTTGCCTTCTACGACTAAAGATAGTATGTTTGAGGAAAGGAACCTGGATATCTTGCCTGTGAGTGAAACGAAGCTCAAGGATAAAGGGTAAGAGTGGTTTGGGAATGTTTTGTGACTAAAGTCAGGGGTTAGTGAGAGGACAAGAGCAAGGGAAGGAGTAGCACTACTCCTGAAACAGGATTTGTGGGAGTATGTGATAGAGTGTAAGAAAATAAATTCGAGATTGATATTAGTAAAACTGAAAGTGGATGGAGAGAGATGGGTGATTATTGGTGCCTATACAACTGGGCATGGGAAGAAAGATCATGAGAGGCAAGTGTTTTGGAAACTACTGAGTGAGTGTGTTAGCAGTTTTGATACACGAGACCGGATTTTAATGCTGTGTGATTTGAATGCAAAGGTGAGTTATGTGGCAGTTGAGGGAATATTTGGTGTACATGGGGTGTTCAGTGTTGTAAATGGAAACGGCGAGGAGCTTGTAGACTTGTGAGCTGAAAAAGGACTTTTGATTGGGAATACCTAGTTTAAAAAGAGAGATATACATAAATATACGTACGTAAGTAGGAGAGATTGCCAGAGAGCGTTATTGGATTACGTGTTAATTGATAAGCGCGTGAAAGAGAGACGTTTAATGTTAATGTGTTGAGAGAGGCTACTGGAGGGATGTCTGATCGTTATCTTGTGGAGGCGGTGAAGATTTGTAGATGTTTTCAGAAGAGAAGAGAGAATGTTGGATTGAAGAGAGTGGTGAGAGTAAGTGAGCTTGGTAAGGAGACTTGTGTGAGGAAGTACCAGGAGAGACTGAGTACAGAATGGAAAAAAGTGGGAGTAAATAACGTTAGGGGAGTGGGGGAGGAATGGGATGTATTTAGGGAAGCAGTGATGGCTTGCGCAAAAGATGCTTATGGCATGAGAAGCGTGGGAGGTGGGCAACTTAGAAAGGGTAGTGAGTGGTGGGAAGAAGTAAGATAATTAATGAAAAGAGAAGAGAGAGGCATTTGGACGATATTTGCAGGGAAATAATGCAAATGAGTGGGAGATGTATAAAAGAAAGAGACAGGAGATCAAGAGAAAGGTGCAATAATTGAAAAAGAAGGCAAATGAAAGTTGGGATGAGAGAGTATCATTAAATTTTAGGGAGAATAAAAAGATGTTCTGGAAGGAGGTAAATACAGTCCGTAAGACAAGAGAACAAATGGGAACATTGGTGAAAGGGGCTAATGGGGAGGTGATAACAAGTAGTGGTGATATGAGAAGATGGAGTGAGTATCTTGAAGGTTTAGTAAATGTGTTAGATGATAGAGTGACAGATATAGGGTATTTTGGTCGAGGTGGTGTGCAAAGTGAGAGGGTTAGGGAGAGTGATTTGGTAAACAGAGAAGAGGTAGTAAAAGCTTTGCGGATGACGAAAACCGGCAAGGCGGTGGGTTTGGATGGTATTGCAGTGGAATGTATTAAAAACGGGAGTGACTGTATTGTTGACTGGTTGGTAAGGTTATTTAGTGTATGTATGACCCATGGTGAGGTGCCTGATGATTGGTGGAATGCATGCATAGTGCCATCGTACAAAGGCAAAGGGGATAAAGGTGAGTGTTCGAATAACAGTGGTATAAGTTTGTCGAGTATTCCTGGGAAATTATATGGGAGGGTATTGAATGAGAGGGAGAAAGCATGCACAGAGCATCAGATTGGGGAAGAGCAGTGTGATTTCTGAGGTGGTAGAGGATGTGTGGATCAGGTGTTTGCTTTGAAAGATGTATGTGAGAAATACTTCGAAAAGCAAACGGATTTGTATGTAGCATTTATAGATCTGGAGAAGGCATATGATAGAGTTGATAGAGATGCTATGTGGAAGGTATTAAGAATATATGGTGTGGGAGGCAAGTTGCTAGAAGTGGTAAAATGTTTTTATTGAGGATGTAAAGCATGTGTACGAGTAGGAAGAGAGGAAACTGATTTGTTCTCAGTGAATGTCGGTTTGCAGCAGGGATGCGTGATGTCTCTATGGTTGTTTAATTTGTTTATGTATGGGGTTGTTAGGGAAATGAATGCAATAGTTTTGGAAAGAGGGGCAAGTATGCAGTCTGTTGTGTATGAGAGGGCTTGGGAAGTGACTCAGTTGTTTTTTGTTGATGATACAGCGCTGGTGGCTGATTCGGGTGAGCAACTGCAGAAGCTGGTGACCGAGTTTGGTAAAGTGTGTGAAAGACGAAAGCTGAGAGTAAATGTGAATGAGAGCAAGATTATCAGGTACAGTAGGGTTGAGGGTCAAGTCAATTGGGAGGTAAATTTGAATGGAGAAGAACTGGAGGAAGTGAGGTGTCTTAGATATCTGGGAGTGTATTCGGCAGCGGATGGAACCATGGAAGCGGAAGTGAGTCACAGGGTGGGGGAGTGGGGGAAAGTTCTGGGAGCGTTGAAAAAATGTGTGGAAAGCGAGAACATTATCTCGAAAAGCAAAAATGTGTATGTTTGAGGGAACAGTGGTTCCAACAATGTTATATGGTTGCCAGGCGTGGGCTATGGATAGAGTTGTGCGGAGGTGGGTGGATGTGTTGGAAATGAGTTGTTTAAGGACAATATGTGGTCCTTTGTTTTCATCCTTGAAGATAACTTTCTATACACCGCAGGAAGCTTTTCCTTATTCCTCCTTGAAGATCCATTTTCACTTCACCAGCCACCTGGCATTCCAGATACAAATAATCCACACACACTTCATGTGTCCAAACTGAAGCTCACTCGCCCTTACTGGTCCTTACTGTCCTCCTCTCCCCTGAATCACTGTAGTCCCTCGATTAGTTTGTTTCTCCCTATCATGGGTCGTCCACTTACTTTCTGATCATATTTTTCAGAAGTTCCCAGACCTCACGCGTCAGTGACTTTGTGGTTCAGCAGAACTCCCTGGTTTCCTGTCTGATAATTAGGTATGTATGGCATTTACTTTCGTCCATTCTTTTGACACTTTACCTTTATCTTTATGCACTATGATCAAACCTGAGAAGCATATTCTAGTCATGGCCTTATGTTGGATATTGATTTATTACTAGATATTTCCTTATCCATACATTTGAAGGCTATTCTGATATTTGTCAGCAGACATTTGTATCCTTAAATATTTTCTTATTATGGACTCTAGCTATAGGTTGGAGATGTTGAATCATTTAGGTTGAATATACGTCTACCATCCAGAAATAATCTTAAAGGTTTATGTGTGTGTGTGTGTGTGTGTGTGTGTGTGTGTGTGTGTGTGTGTGTGTGTGTGTGTGTGTGTGTGTGTGTGTGTGTGTGTGTTTGTGCGTGTGTGTGTGTGTGTGTGTGTTTGTGTGTGTGTGTGTGTGTGTGTGTGTGTGTGTGTGTGTGTGTGTGTGAGAATGTCTGTGTGTGTGTGTGTGTATGAGTGTGTGTGTGTGTGTGTGTGTGTGTGTGTGTGTGTGTGTGTGTGTGTGTGTGTGTGTGTGTGTGTGTGTGTGTGTGTGTGTTTGTTTACTGCTTGTTACCAATTTTTTTGTGTTACGGGGAGAGTTTTCCACTCGCGTTGCCTCGTCTCTCAACCTTGTATTTGTATCATGCTTTACTGTTGTGTACACACACACACACACACACACACACACACACACACACACACACACATACTCATCCTAACCTATTAGGCGTATCCATTTATCGACCAGCCTCGAGGACACAATGAATAACTGGATTAGGTGTGGGCCGACTGCCATGCCCAGGATTCGAACCCCGTCCGACCGGTAAGTGAATCTTTGTCTGCGACGCAAAACACCACACATAGGAAGCCCTGTGTGTGTGTGTGTGTGTGTGGGGGTGATTACTATTTGTTTGTTACGGGGAAATAATTTTACATTCGTGTTGCCCCATCTTTAAGCCTTGCTTGTAGATATATCACGCCTTCACTCTTATGTATGCACACAGACACACACACACACACACACACACACACACACACACACACACACACACACACACACACATCCTAGCCTAAGCCAGGTACACATTTATCAACCAGCCCCGAGGGAAGCAGATACACCTGGCTTGGGTGTACGCCGAGCGCCACAGCTAGGATTCGAACCCATGTGGGCCCACAGAATCGTTCTGACTCATAGTCAGTATCGCTAGCTTGTACACCACACGGCGCTGTGTGTGTGTGTGTGTGTGTGTGTGTGTGTGTGTGTGTGTGTGTTTGTGTGTGATTATACCATGTGAAAATTCTACTCTCCTCTGAATTTTCCCTGGGTTGTGTGTGTGTGTGTGGCGGCGCTACGGTCGGATATATTTGATGCATCGGTCTTCCTGGCTAATTTATATGCACACAAGACCGTGCTCATAAATCACTCTGTTTTTTCTACCTTTTTTATTTCTCTCTTTTATAGCTAACCCGCGCTCCTCCTCTGTTCTTCCTTTAGCTTTCTTTCACTCTCTTTCTTGTTTCCCTTCTCTCCCTCTCTCTCCTGCTTTGTCTGTGCGTCTGTTTGTCCCTGTGTGTCTATCTGTCTCTCTGTTTCTGTCTGATGGTGTGTGCATGTCTTTGCAGGCGTTCATGTGTCTGTCTGCCCATCTTTCTTGCACTTCTGTCTCTCTACCTGGCTCAGTGACCCCGTCTGTCTCTCTCTAAATATATCTGTATCTCTCTGTCTATCAGTCTGTATCTATGTATCCGTTTATCTCTCTGTGTATTCTGCTCTTTCTCACTTTGTTTGGCAGTCTATCTGTCTCTATCTCTTTTCGTCTTACTTCATTATGTCTCTGCACGTCTGTCTATATCTTCTCTATCTCTCTCTCCCTCTGTCAGTCTCCCTGTATCCCTGTATATCTGTCCCTCTACCTATTAATCTCACAACCATATCAAGGTTTCTTTTCCGAACAAGGTTACTCTCTTTCCCGAAGTCTCTCTCTCTCTCTCTCTCTCTCTCTCTCTCTCTCTCTCTCTCTCTCTCTCTCTCTCTCTCTCTCTCTCTCTCTCTCTCTCTCTCTCTCTCTCTCTCTCTCTCTCTCTCTCTCTCTCTCAACCTTTGTCTATTTCTCTTTGTCTTTTGACTGTCTCTGTCTTTGCCTCCATAGTTGTCTTCGTTTTCCACCTTTTTCTTTTTTTCCTATTACTATATTTATTTTTATCTTTATAATTGATATGATGTCCACAATCTCTATCTCCTGACTCAGCTTATACCATTCATCCACTACTCTTATATGTAAGGATGCTTATTTTGCATTCTTTCTGAAGAGTTTCTTCTTTAATTTCATTTTGTGGCCTTTAGTTATTCTAGCCCTACGTCTTTCGAGGAACTGTTTACTATCTACGTGATCAAAGTGGCTTTAAAGCTTAAGGCATGTGATCAGGTTCCCCTCACTCTTCTTTCTTGAGTGGTGAACAAATTCATGGGCTCTTAATTCCGATGCCCTCTCTGACGCCTTCATCTTACTCTTTTCTAGCAATCTTAGCGTTTCTGTAATTGTGGTAACATGAGAATCATTTTCCAGTTTCAGGCCAATGTTTGATATGAACAACTTGTTTATTACCATATATATATATATATATATATATATATATATATATATATATATATATATATATATATATATATATATATATATATATATATTCATCATTTATTTTGCTTTGTCGCTGTCTTTGTTAGCGAGGTAGCGCAAGGAAACAGACAAAAAAATGGCCCAACACACCCATATATACATGTATAAACATACACGTCCACACATGCAAATATACATACCTATACATCACAACGTATACATATATATACACACCCATACATATATATATATATATATATATATATATATATATATATATATATATATATATATATATATATATATATATATATATATATATATATATATATATATATATATATATATATATATATATATATATATATATATATATATATATATATATATATATATATATATCCACATGTACATAATTCATACTGTCTGCCTTTATTAATTCCCATCGCCACCCTGCCACACATGAAATAACAACCCCCTCCCCCCTCAAGTGTGCGAAGCAGCGCTAAGAAAAGACAACAAAGGCCACATTCGTTCACACTCAGTCTCTAGCTGTCATGTAATAATGCACTGAAACCATAGCTCCCTTTCCACATCCAAGCCTCACAGAACTTTGCATGGTTTACCCCAGACGCTTCACATACCTGGTTCAATCCATTGACAGCACGTCGACCCCGGTATACCAAATCGTTCCAAATCACTCTATTCCTTGCACGCCTTTCACCCTCCTGCATGTTCAGGCCCCGATCACTCAAAATCTTTTTCACTCCATCTTTCCACCTCCAATTCGGTCTCCCACTTTTCCTCGTTCCCTCCACCTCTGACACATATATCCACTTGGTCAATCTTTCCTCACTCATTCTCTCCATGTGACAAAACCATTTCAAAACCACCTATTCTGCTCTCTCTCAATCACACTCTTTTTATTACCACACATCTCTCTTACGGCTACTAACAATTACTCGATCAAACCACCTCACACCACATATTGTCCTCAAACATCTCATTTCCAGAACTTCCACTCTCCTCCGCACAACTCTAACCAAAGCTCACGCCTAGCAGCCATACAACATTGTTGGAACCACTATTCCTTCAAACATACCCATTATTGCTTTCATAGATAATGTTCTCGACTTCCACACATTCTTCAAGGGCCCAGAATTTTCGCCCCCGCACCCACCCTATGATTCACTTCCGCTTCCATGGTTCCATCCGCTGCCGAATCAACTCCCATATATCTAAAACACTTCACTTCCTCCAGTTTTTCTCCATTCAAACTTACCTCCCAACTGACTTGACCCTTAACCCTACCGTACCTAATAACCTTGCTCTTATTCACATTTACTCTCAACTTTCTTCTTTCACACACTTTACCAAACTCAGTCACCAGCTTCTGCAGTTTCTCACATGAATCAGCCACCAGCGCTGTATCATCAGCGAACAACAACTGACTCACTTCCCAAGCTATCTCATCTACAACAGACTGCATACTTGCCCCTCTTTCCAAAACTCTTGCATTCACCTCCCTAACAACCCCATCCATAAACAAATTAAACAACCATGGAGACATCACACACCCCTGCCGCAAACCTATTTCACTGAGAACCAATCACTTTCCTCTCTTCCTACACGTACACATGACTTACATCATCGATAAAAACTTTTCACTGCTTCTAACAACTTGCCTCCCACACCATATATTATTAAAACCTTCAACAGAAAGCATCTCTATCAACTCTATCATATGCCTTCTCCAGATCCATAAATGCTACATACAAATCCATTTGCTTTTCTAAGTATTTCTCACATACATTCCTCAAAGCAAACACCTGAACCACACATCCTCTACCACTTCTGAAACCACACTGCTCTTCCCCAATCTGATGTTCTGTACATGCCTTCACCTTCTCAATCAATACCGTCCCATATAATTTACCAGGAATACTCAACCAACTTATGCCTCTGTATTTTGAGCGCTCACACTTATCACCTTTGCCTTTGTACAATGGCACAATGCAAGCATTCCGCCAATCCTCAGGCACCTCACTATGAATCATACGTACATTGAATAAGCTTACCCACCAGTCAACAATACAGTCACCCCCTTTTTTATAAATTCCACGGCAATACCATCCAAACCTGCTGCCTTGCCGGCTTTCATCTTCCGCAAAGCTTTTACTACCTCTTCTCTGTTTACCGAATCATTTTCCCTAACCCCCTCACTTTGCACACTACCTCAACCAAAACACCCTATATCTGCCACTCTATCATCAAACACATTTAACAAACCTTCAAAATACTCACTCCATATCTTTCTCACATCACCACTACTTGTTATCACCTCCCCATTTGCCCTCTTCACTGAAGTTCCCATTTTTTCACTTGTCTTACGCACTTTATTTACCTCCTTCCAAAAGATCTTTTTATTCTCACTAAAATTTAATGATACTCTCTCACCCCAACTCTCATTTGCCCTCTTTTTCACCACTTGCACCTTTTTCTTGACCTCCTGTCTCTTTCTTTTATACATCTCCCACTCATCTGCATTATCTCCCTGCAAAAATCGTCCAAATGCCTCTGTCTTCTCTTTCACTAATAATCTCACTTCTTCATCCCAACACTCACTACCCTTTGTAATCAACCCACCTCCCACGCTTCTCATGCCACAAGCATCTTTTGCGCAAGCCATCACTGCTTCCCTAAATACATCCCATTCCTCCCCCACTCCCCTACGTCCTTTGTTCTCACCTTTTTCCATTCTGAACTCAGTCTTTCCTGGTACTTCCTAACACAAGTCTCCTTCCCAAGCTCACTTACTCTCACCACTCTCCTCACCCCAACATTCTCTCTTCTTTTCTGAAAACCCCCACAAATCTTCACCTCCGCCTCCAAAAGATAATGATCAGACATCCCTCCAGTTGCACCTCTCAGTACATTAACATCCAAAAGTCTCTCTTTCACGCGCCTGTCAATTAACACGTAATCCAATCACGCTCTTTGGCCATCTCTCCTACTTACATACGTATACTTATGTATATCTCTCTTTTTAAACCAGGTATTCCCAATTACCCGTCCCTTTTAAGCACATAAATCTACAAGCTCTTCACCATTTCCATTTACAACACTGAACACCCCAGTTATACCAATCATTCCCTCAACTGCCACATTACTCACCTTTGCATTCAAATCACCCATCACTATAACCCGGTCTCGTGCATCAAAACCACTAAAACATTCATTCAGCTTCTCCCAAAACACTACCTCTCATGATCTTTCTTCTCATGCCCAGGCACATATGCACCAATAATCGCCCATCTCTCTCCATCAACTTTCAGTTTTATCCATATCAATCTAGAGTTTACTTTCTTACACTCAATCACATACTGCCACCACTCCAGTTTCAGGAGTAGTGCTACTCCTTCCCTTGCTCTTGTCCTCTCACTAACCCCTGACTTTACTCCCAAGACATTCCCAAACCACTCTTCCCCTTTACCTTGAGCTTCGTTCCACTCAGAGCCAAAACATCCAGGTTCCTTTCCTCAAGCATACTACCTATCTCTCCTTTTTTCTCATCTTGGTTACATCACACACATTTAGACACACCAATCTGAGCCTTCGAGGAGGATGAGCAGCCAGGATCGAACCTGGGACCCCTTGTGCAAGAGGCAGGCATGCTAACCGCTACACTTTATTCGTATTCATATAACTCCGCGTTGTACAGTCAGGTTCGGTAAAACGCTCTCAGCTGGCTATGTGTTCTGTTCGGAAACAACCGATAGACCCCGTTGCTCACCATAGTGAGACGAAGGGTATTCGAGTACTTAGTATTTCGAATAGTTGTTTCCTATTATACAGTCCCTTAGCCTAGCGGTTAGCATGCCTGCCTCTTGCACAAGGTGTCCCAGGTTCGATCCTGGCTGATGGAGCTTTGTATGTTCTATGAAGGTGCGCGTTCATATACACTTTATTCGTATATATATATATATATATATATATTATATATATATATATATATATATATATATATATATATATGCATATACATATATATATATATATATATATATATATATATATATATATATATATATATATATATATATATATATATATATATATATATATATATATATGCATATATATATATATATATATATATATATATATATATATATATATATATATATATATATATATATATATATATATATATATATATATATATATATGTCAACTCTATCATGTGCCTTCTCCGGATCCATGGGTGCTACATACAGATCCATATATATACATGTATGTATATATATATATATATATATATATATATATATATATATATATATATATATATATTTTTTTTTTTTTTTTTCTTCTTTTACACTATTCGCCATTTCCCGCGTTAGCGAGGTAGCGTTAAGAACAGAGGACTGGGCCTTTTTTGGAATATCCTCACCTGGCCCCCTCTGTTCCTTCTTTTGGAAAAAAAAAAGAAAAAAAAACGAGAGGGGAGGATTTCCAGCCCCCCGCTCCCTATATATATATATATATATATATATATATATATATATATATATATATATATATATATATATATATATATATTTTTTTTTTTTTTTCAAACTATTCGCCATTTCCCGCGTTAGCGAGGTAGCGTTAAGAACAGAGAACTGGGCCACTGAGGGAATATCCTCACCTGGCCCCCTTCTCTGTTCCTTCTTTTGGAAAATTAAAAAAGAATTGAGAGGGGAGGATTTCCAGCCCCCCGCTCCCTCCCCTTTTAGTCGCCTTCTACGACACGCAGGGAATACGTGGGAAGTATTCTTTCTCCCCTATCCCCAGGGATAATATATATATATATATATATATATATATATATATATATATATATATATATATATATATATATATATATATATATATATATATAACTTTCTTCTTTCACACACTTTACCAAACTCAGTCACAGCTTCTGCAGTTTCTCACATGAATCAGCCACCAGCGCTGTATCATCAGCGAACAACAACTGACTCACTTCCCAAGCTCTCTAATCCACAACGGACTTCATTCTTGCCCCTCTTTCCAAAACTCTTGCATTCACCTCTCTAACAACCCCATCCATAAACAAATTAAACAACCATGGAGACATCACACACCCCTGCAGCAAACCTACATTCGCTGAGAACCAATCACTTTACTCTCTTCCTACACGTACACATGGCCTTACATCCTCAATAAAAACTTTTCACTGTTTCTAACAACTTGCCTCCCACACCATATATTCTGAATACCTTCCACAGAGCATCTCCTATCAACTCTATCATAAATGTAAATAAGAGCAAGGTAATTAGGTACAGTAGGTTTGAGGGTGAACTTAATTGGGAGGTAAGTTTGAATGGAGAAAAACTGTAGGAAGTAAAGTGTATTAGATATCTGGGAGTGGATCTGGCAGCGGATGGAACCATGGAGCGGAAGTGAATCATAGGGTGGGGGAGGGGGCTAAAATCCTGGGAGCCTTGAAGAATGTGTGGAAGTCGAGAACATTATCTCGGAAAGCAAAAATGTGTATGTTTGAAGGAATAGTGGTTCCAACAATGTTGTATGGTTGCGAGGCGTGGGCTATGGATAGAGTTGTGCGCAGGAGTGTGGATGTGCTGGAAATGAGATGTTTGAGGACAATGTGTGGTGTGAGGTTGTTTGATCGGGTAAGTAATGTAAGGGTAAGAGAGATGTGTGGAAATAAAAAGAGCGTGGTTGAGAGAGCAGAAGAGGGTGTTTTGAAATGGTTTGGGCACATGGAGAGAATGAGTGAGGAAAGATTGACCAAGAGGATATATGTGTCGGAGGTGGAGGGAACGAGGAGAAGTGGGAGACCAAATTGGAGGTGGAAAGATGGAGTGAAAAAGATTTTGAGTGATCGGGGCCTGAACATGCAGGAGGGTGAAAGGCGGGCAAGGAATAGAGTTAATTGGATCGATGTGGTATACCGGGGTTGACGTGCTGTCAGTGGATTGAATCAGGCATGTGAGCGTCTGGGGTAAACCATGGAAAGCTGTGTAGGTATGTATATTTGCGTGTGTGGACGTGTATGTATATACATGAATATATTGGTGGGATGGGCCATTTCTTTCGTCTGTTTCCTTACGCTACCTCGCAAACGCGGGTGACAACGACAAAGCAAAAAAGAAAAAAAATATATATATAAATACATATATATATATATATATATATATATATATATATATATATATATATATATATGTATATATATATATATATATATATATATATATATATATATATATATATATATATATATATATATACACACACACACACACACAGACATATACATATCTACGCATGTACATAATTCATACTTGCTGCCTTTACTCATTCCCGTCGCCACCCCGCCACACATGAAATGACATCTCCCTCCCCCCGCACGCGCGCGAGGTGACACTAGGAAAAGACGCCAAAGGCCACATTCGTTCACGCTCTATTTGTCATGTATAATACACCGAAACCACAGCTCCCTTTCTACATCCTGGCCCCACAGAACTTTCCCTGGTTTACCCCAAACGCTTAAAATCTCCTGGTTCAATGCACTGACAGCACGTCGACCCCGGTAAACCATATCGTTCCAGTTCACTCTATTCATAGCACGCCTTTCACCCTCTTGCATGTTCAGGCCCGATCGCTCAATATCTTTTTCAGTCCATCCTTCCACCTCCAATGTGGTCTCCCACTTCTTGTTCCCTTCACCTTTGACACATGTATCCTCTTTGTTAATCTTTCCTCACTCATTCTCTCCATGTGACCAAACCATTTCAATACGCCCTCTTCTGCTCTCTCAGCCACACTCTTTTTGTAACTACACATCTTCCACACATTTTATCAACGTTCCCAGAGCTTTCGCCCCCTCCCTCACCCTGTGACTCATTTCCGCTTCCATTGTTTCATCCGCTGCCAAATCCACTCCCAGATATCTAAAACACTTCATTTCCTCCAGTTTTTCACCACTCAATCTTCCCTCCCAATTGAATTGTCCCTCAACCCTTCTGTACCTAATAACCTTGCCCTCATTCACATTTACTCTCAGCTTTCTTCTTTCACACACTTTACCAAACTCAGTCACCAGCTTCTGCAGTTTCTCACCCGAATCAGCCACCAGCGTTGTATCATCAGAGAACAACTGACTCACTTCCCAAGCTCTCTCATCGACAACAAACTGCATACTTGCCCCTCTTTCCAGAACTCTTGCATTCCCTAAGAACCCCAGCCATAAACAAATTAAACAACCATGAAGACATCAAGCACCCCTACCGCAAACCGACATTCACTGAGAACCACTCAGTTTCCTCTCTTCCTGCTCGTACACATGCCTTACATCCTCGATAAAAACTCTTCACTGCTTCTAACAACTTGCCTCCTACACCATAATGCCTTCCACAGAGCATCTCTATCAACCCTATCATATGCTTCTCCAAATCCATAAATGCTACATACAACTCCATTTCTTTTTCTAAGTATTTCTTAAATACATTTTTCAAAGCATACACCTGTTCCGCACATCCTCTTCCACTTCTGAAACCACACTGCTCTTCCCCAATCTAATGTTCTGTACATGTCTTCACCCTCTCAATCAACATCCTTCCATATAATTTCCCAGGAATACTCAAGAAACTTATACCTCTGTAATTTGAACAGTTACCTGTATCCCCTTTGCCTTTGTACAATGGCACAATGAATGCATTCCGCCAATCCTCTGGCACTTCACCATGAGGCATACATACATTGAATATCTTCACCAACCAGTCAACAACACACTCACCACCTTTTCTCATAAATTCCACTGCAATACCATCCAAACCCGCTGCCTTGCCGGCTTTCATCTTCCGAAAAGCTTTCACCTCTTCTCTGTTTACTAAATCATTCTCCGTAACCCTCTCACTTCGCACACCACCTCAACCAAAACGCCCTATATCTGCCACTCTATCATCTAACACATCCAACAAACCTTTAAAATACTAACTCCATCTCCGTCTGACATCACCACTACTAGTTATTACCTTCCCATTAGCCACCTTCACCGATGTTCTCACTTGTTCTCTTATCTTACGCACTTTATTTACCTCCTCCCAAAACATCTTTTTATTCTTCCTAAGATTTAATGATAATCTCTCACCACAACTCTCAATTGCCCTCTTTTTCACCTCTTGCACCTTTCTCCCACGCTTCTCATGCCACAAGCATCTTTTGCACAAGCCATCACTGCTTCCCTAAATACATCCCATTCCTCCTCCACTCCCCTCACGTCCTTTGCTTTCACCTTTTTCCATTCTGCACTCAGTCTCTCCTGGTACTTCCTCACACAAATCTCCTTCCTGAGCTCACTTACTCTCACCACTCTCTTCACCTTAACATTCTCTCTTCTTTTCTGAAAACCTCTACAAATCTTCCCTTTCGCCTCCACAGGATAATGCTCAGACATCACTCTAGTTGCACCTTTTAATACATTAACATCCAAAAGTCTCTCTTTCACACGCTTATCAATTAACGCGTATATCAGGAAAGCTCTCTGGCCATTTCTCATACTTTCATACGTATACTTGTGTATATCTCTCTTTTTAAACCAGGTATTCCCAATCATCAGTCCTTTTTCATTACGCAAATCTACAAGCTCTTCATCATTTCCATTTACAACACTGAACTCCACATGTACACCAATTATTCCCTCAACTGCCACATTACTCAACTTTGCATTCAAATCACCCATCACTATAACCCGGTCTCGTACATCAAAACTCCTACCACACTCACTCAATTGTTCCCAAAACACTTGCCTCTCATGATCTTTCTTTTCATGCCCAGGTGCATAGGCCCCAATAATCACCCATCTCTTTTCATCCACTTTCAGTTTTACCCATATCAATCTAAAGTTTCCTTTGTTACACTTTGTTACACATACCTCCACATCTCCTGTTTCAGGAGTAGTGCTACTCCTTCCCTTCCTCTTGTCCTCTCAACAACCCTTGACTTTACTCACAAAACATTCCCAAACCACTCTTCCCCTTTACCCTTAAGCTTCGTTTCTCTCAGAGCTAAAGCATCAAGGTTCCTTGCCTCAAACATACTACCTATCTCTCCTTTTTTCTCATCTTGGTTACATCCACACACATTTAGACACCCCAGTCTGAGCCTTTGAGGAGGTTTCTAGCCCCCCTTTAGTCACCTTGTACGACATGTGGGGAATGCGTGGGAAGTATCATTTTTCCTCTATCCCCAGAGATAGAAATGCATATCTTAGATAAAAACTGTTTTTTATATACTGAAAGAATTTTGGATTAAGCAATTCCCCGCAATACACACATACATCACAAAGAGCAGACAACACAACAGTTACACAGAGGCCGCCCTATGCCAATGATGGTACCCTAAGTATTCACACCTGGCATGTGCCAGTAATGGTACACCTTAGAATGGGCTGTTATTGACAATAGCCCACACTGAGCTTCATTTTCATGAATCATTACACACACACACACACACACACACACACACACACACACACAACACACACACACACACACACACCCACACACTCACACACACACACACACACACACACACACACACACACACACACACATGTATATATGATATTTGATAAGCAATTACAGTGAAAAAATGAAAATACATGTTGGTTTACAAAAAACACTTGACAAATTCAGTAGAGTAAAAGAAACTTTAATATTTATACTATCGAACACATGCTGAACCAAAAAAATCCTTGACAAAGTACAGGAGATGAAAAAGAAATCATGATATTGATAACAGAGGCGACTAAAGGGGACAGGAGCGGGGGGGCCAGAAACACTCCCCTCCTTGTATTTTAACTTTCTAAAGGGGGAAAATGAAGAAGGAGTCACGCAGGGAGTGCTCATCCTCCTCGAAGGCTCAGATTGGGGTGTCTAAATGTGTGTGGATATAACCAAGATGAGAAAAAAGGAGAGTTAGGTAGTATGTTTGAGTAAAGGAACCTGGATGTTTTGGCTCTGAGTAAAACGAAGCTCAAGGATAAAGAGGAATAGTGGTTTGGGAATGTCTTGGGATTAAAGTCAGGGGTTAGTGAGAGGACAAGAGCAAGGGAAGGAGTAGCACTACTCCTTAAACAGGAGTTGTGGGAGTATGTGATAGAATGTAAGAAAGTAAATTCAATATTGATATGGGTAAAACTGAAAGTTGATGGAGAGAGATGGGTGATTATTGGTGCATACGCACCTGGGCATGAAAAGAAAGATCATGAGAGGCAAGTGTTTTGGGAGCAGCTGAAAGAGTGTGTTTGTTTTTGATGCACAAGACCGGGTTATAGTGATGGGTGATTTGAATGCAAAGGTGAGTAATGTGGCAGTTGAGGGAATGAATGATATACATGATTTGTTCAGTGTTGTAAATGGAAATGGTGAAGAGCTTGTAGATTTATGTGCTGAAAAAGGACTGGTGATTGGGAATACCTAGTTTAAAAAGCGAGATATACATAAGCATACGTATGTAAGTAGGAGAGATGGTCAGAGAGCATTACTGGATTACGTGTTAATTGATAGGCGCGCGAAAAAGAGACTTTTGGATGTTAATGTACTGAGAGGTGCAACTGGAGGGATGTCTGATCATTATCTTGTGGAGGCGAAGGTGAAGATTTGTATGGGTTTTCAGAAAAGAAGAGAGAATGACTGAGTTCAGAATGGAAAAGGTGAAAACAAAGGACGTAAGGGGAGTGGTGGAGGAATGGGATGTATTTCGGGAAGCAGTGATGGCTTGCGCAAAAGATGCTTGTGGCATGAGAAGCGTGGGAGGTGGGTTGATTAGAAAGGGTAGTGACTGGTGAGACGAAGAAGAAAGATTATTAGTGAAAGAGAAGAGAGAGGCATTTGGACGATTTTTGCAGGGCAAAAATGCAAATGAGTGGGAGATGTATAAAAGAAAGAAGCAGGAGGTCAAGAGAAAGGTGCAAGAGGTGAAAAAGAGGGCAAATGAGAGTTGGGGTGAGAATCATTAAATTTTAGGGAAAATCAAAAGATGTTTTGGAAGGAGGTATATAGAGTGCGTAAGACAAGGGAGCAAATGGGAACTTCAGTGAAGGGGGCTAATGGGGAGGTGATAACAAGTAGTGGTGATGTGAGAAGGAGATTGAGCGAGTATTTTGAAGGTTTGTTGAATGTGTTTGATGATAGAGTGGCAGATATAGGGTGTTTTGGTCGAGGTGTTGTGCAAAGTGAGAGGGTTAGGGAAAATGATTTGGTAAACAGAGAAGAGGTAGTAAAAGCTTTGAGGAAGATGAAAGCCGGCAAGGCAGCAGGTTTGGATGGTATTGCAGTGGAATTTATTAAAAAAGGTGGAGACTGTATTGTTGACTGGTTGGTAAGGTTATTTAATGTATGTATGATTCATGGTGAGGTGCCTGAGGATTGGCGGAATGCTTGCATAGTGCCATTGTACAAAGGCAAAGGGGATAAGAGTGAGTGCTCAAATTAGAGAGGTTTAAGTTTGTTGAGTATTCCTGTTAAATTGTATGGGAGGGTATTGATTGAGAGGGTGAAGGCATGTACAGAGCATCAGATTGGGGAAGAGCAGTGTGGTTTCAGAAGTGGTAGAGGATGTGTGGATCAGGTGTTTGCTTTGAAGAATGTATGTGAGAAATACTTAGAAAAGCAAATGGATTTGTATGTAACATCTATGGATCTGGAGAAGGCATACGATAGAGTTGATAGAGATGCTCTGTGGAAGGTATTAAGAATATATGGTGTGGGAGGCAAGTTGTTAGAAGCAGTGAAAAGTCTTTATCGAGGATGTAAGGCATGTGTACGTGTAGGAAGAGAGGAAAGTGATTGGTTCTCAGTGAATGTAGGTTTGCGGCATGGGT
The DNA here is from genome assembly GCF_036320965.1 of Panulirus ornatus. Classification (NCBI taxonomy): domain Eukaryota; kingdom Metazoa; phylum Arthropoda; class Malacostraca; order Decapoda; family Palinuridae; genus Panulirus; species Panulirus ornatus. The sequence continues at coordinate 22,898,478 of NC_092236.1, forward strand.
GTGTGATGTCTCCATGGTTGTTTAATTTGTTTATGGATGGGGTTGATATGGAGGTGAATGCAGTTTTGGAAAGAGGGGCAAGTATGCAGTACGTTGTGGATGAGAGAGTTTGGGAAGTGAGTCAGTTGTTGTTCGCTGATGATACAGCGCTGGTGGATGATTCATGGGAGAAACTGCAGAAACTGGTGACTGAGTTTGGTAAAGTGTGTGAAAGAAGAAAGTTAAGAGTAAATGTGAATAAGAGCAAGGTTATTAGGTACAGTAGGGTTGAGGGTCAAGTCAATTGGGAGGTAAGTTTGAATGGAGAAAAACTGGAGGAAGTAAAGTGTTTTAGATATCTGAGAGTGGATCTGGCAGCGGATGGAACCATGGAAGCGGAAGTGAATCATAGGGTTGGGGTGGAGGCGAAAATTCTTGGAGCCTTGAAGAGTGTGTGGAAGTCGAGAACATTATCTCGGAAAGCAAAAATGGGTATGTTTGAAGGAATAATGGTTCCAACAATGATGTATGGCTGCGAGTCGTGGGCTATGGATAAAGTTGTGCGCAGGAGGGTGGATGTGCTGGAAATGAGATTTTTGAGGACAATATGTTGTGTGAGGTGGTTTCATCGAGTAAGTAATGTAAGGGTTAGAGAGATGTGTGGAAATAAAAAGAGTGTGGTTGAGAGAGTAGAAGAGGGTGTTTTGAAATGGTTTGGTCACATGGAGATAATGAGTGAGGAAAGATTGACCAAGAGGATATATGTGTCTGAGGTGGAGGGAACGAGGAGAAGTGGGAGACCAAATTGGAGGTGGAAAGATGGAGTGAAGAAGATTTTGAGTAATCGGGGCCTAAACATGCGGGAGGGTAAAAGGCGTGCAAGGAATAGATTGAATTGAAACGATGTGGTATACCGGGGTCGACGTGCTGTCAATGGATTAAACCAGGGCATGTGAAGCGTCTGGGGTAAACCATGAAAAGTTCTGTGGGGCCTGGATGTGGAAAGGGAGCTGTGGCTTCGGTGCATTATTACATGACAGCTAGAGACTGAGTGTGAACGAATGGGGCCTTTGTTGACTTTTCCTAGCGCTACCTCGCACACATGAGGGGGGAGGGGGTTGTTATTCCATGTGTGGCTACATGGCGATGGGAATAAATAAATAAAAGGCAGACAGTATGAATTGTGTACATGTGTATATATGTCTGTGTGTGTATATAAATGCTGACATTGAGATGTATAGGTATGTATATTTGCGTGTGTGTAGACGTGTATGTATATACATGTGTATGTGGGTGGGTTGGGCCATTCTTTCGTCTGTTTCCTTGCGCTACCTCGCTAACGCGGGAGACAGCGACAAAGCAAAATAAATAGATAAATAAATATATATATATATATATATATATATATATATATATATATATATATATATATATATATATATATATATTTTTTTTTTTTTTTTTTTTATACTTTGTCGCTGTCTCCCGCGTTTGCGAGGTAGCGCAAGGAAACAGACGAAAGAAATGGCCCAACCCCCCCTATACACAAGTACATACACACGTCCACACACGCAAATATACATACCTACACAGCTTTCCATGGTTTACCCCGGACGCTTCACATGCCTTGATTCAATCCACTGACAGCACGTCAACCCCTGTATACCACATCGCTCCAATTCACTCTATTCCTTGCCCTCCTTTCACCCTCCTGCATGTTCAGGCCCCGATCACACAAAATCCTTTTCACTCCGTCTTTCCACCTCCAATTTGGTCTCCCTTTTCTCCTCGTTCCCTCCACCTCCGACACATATATCCTCTTGGTCAATCTTTCCTCACTCATTCTCTCCATGTGCCCAAACCATTTCAAAACACCCTCTTCTGCTCTCTCAACCACGCTCTTTTTATTTCCACACATCTCTCTTACCCTTACGTTACTTACTCGATCAAACCACCTCACACCACACATTGTCCTCAAACATCTCATTTCCAGCACATCCATCCTCCTGCGCACAACTCTATCCATAGCCCACGCCTCGCAACCATACAACATTGTTGGAACCACTATTCCTTCAAACATACCCATTTTTGCTTTCCGGGATAATGTTCTCGACTTCCACACATTTTTCAAGGCTCCCAAAATTTTCGCCCCCTCCCCCACCCTATGATCCACTTCCGCTTCCATGGTTCCATCCGCTGACAGATCCACTCCCAGATATCTAAAACACTTCACTTCCTCCAGTTTTCTCCATTCAAACTCACCTCCCAATTGACTTGACCCTCAACCCTACTGTACCTAATAACCTTGCTCTTATTCACATTTACTCTTAACTTTCTTCTTCCACACACTTTACCAAACTCCGTCACCAGCTTCTGCAGTTTCTCACATGAATCCGCCACCAGCGCTGTATCATCAGCGAACAACAACTGACTCACTTCCCAAGCTCTCTCATCCCCAACAGACTTCATACTTGCCCCTCTTTCCAAGACTCTTGCATTTACCTCCCTAACAACCCAATCCATAAACAAATTAAACAACCATGGAGACATCACACACCCCTGCAGCAAACCTACATTCACTGAGAACCAATCACTTTCCTCTCTTCCTACACGTACACTTGCCTTACATCCTCGATAAAAACTTTTCACTGCTTCTAACAACTTGCCTCCACACACCATATATTCTTAATACCTTCCACAGAGCATCTCTATCAACTCTATCATATGCCTTCTCCAGATCCATAAATGCTAATATTAATAATTAATCGAGAAATTTTCTTTCTTACATTCTATCACATACTCCCACAACTCCTTTCAGGATATTTCTACTCCTTTCCCTTCTTTGGGCCTCCCAACCCCCACTTATCCCCAACATTTCCAAACCACCTTCCCCTTTACCCCTTAGCTTCGTTTTCCTCAAGCCAAAAAATCCAGGTTCCTTGCCTCAAACATACTACCTATCTCTCCTTTTTTCTCATCTTGGTTACATCCACACACATTTAGACACCCCAGTCTGAGCCTTTGAGGAGGTTTCTAGCCCCCCTTTAGTCACCTTGTACGACATGTGGGGAATGCGTGGGAAGTATCATTTTTCCTCTATCCCCAGAGATAGAAATGCATATCTTAGATAAAAACTGTTTTTTATATACTGAAAGAATTTTGGATTAAGCAATTCCCCGCAATACACACATACATCACAAAGAGCAGACAACACAACAGTTACACAGAGGCCGCCCTATGCCAATGATGGTACCCTAAGTATTCACACCTGGCATGTGCCAGTAATGGTACACCTTAGAATGGGCTGTTATTGACAATAGCCCACACTGAGCTTCATTTTCATGAATCATTACACACACACATACACACACACACACACACACAAACACACACACACACACACACACACCCACACACTCACACACACACACACACACACACACACACACACACACACACACACACACACATGTATATATGATATTTGATAAGCAATTACAGTGAAAAAATGAAAATACATGTTGGTTTACAAAAAACACTTGACAAATTCAGTAGAGTAAAAGAAACTTTAATATTTATACTATCGAACACATGTTGAACCAAAAAAATCCTTGACAAAGTACAGGAGATGAAAAAGAAATCATGATATTGATAACAGAGGCGACTAAAGGGGACGGGAGCGGGGGGGCAGAAACACTCCCCTCCTCGTATTTTAACTTTCTAAAGGGGGAAAATGAAGAAGGAGTCACGCAGGGAGTGCTCATCCTCCTCGAAGGCTCAGATTGGGGTGTCTAAATGTGTGTGGATATAACCAAGATGAGAAAAAAGGAGAGTTAGGTAGTATGTTTGAGTAAAGGAACCTGGATGTTTTGGCTCTGAGTAAAACGAAGCTCAAGGATAAAGGGGAATAGTGGTTTGGGAATGTCTTGGGATTAAAGTCAGGGGTTAGTGAGAGGAAAAGAGCTAGGGAAGGAGTAGCACTACTTCTTAAACAGGAGTTGTGGGAGTATGTGATAGAATGTAAGAAAGTAAATTCTATATTGATATGGGTAAAACTGAAAGTTGATGGAGAGAGATGGGTGATTATTGGTGCATACGCACCTGGGCATGAAAAGAAAGATCATGAGAGGCAAGTGTTTTGGGAGCAGCTGAAAGAGTGTGTTTGTTTTTGATGCACAAGACCGGGTTATAGTGATGGGTGATTTGAATGCAAAGGTGAGTAATGTGGCAGTTGAGGGAATGATTGGTATACATGGTTTGTTCAGTGTTGTAAATGGAAATGGTGAAGAGCTTGTACATTTATGTGCTGAAAAAGGACTGGTGATTGGGAATACCTAGTTTAAAAAGCGAGATATACATAAGTATACATATGTAAGTAGGAGAGATGGTCAGAGAGCATTACTGGATTACGTGTTAATTGATAGGCGCGCGAAAAAGAGACTTTTGGATGTTAATATGCTGAGAGGTGCAACTGGAGGGATGTCTGATCATTATCTTGTGGAGGCGAAGGTGAAGATTTGTATGGGTTTTCAGAAAAGAAGAGAGAATGACTGAGTTCAGAATGGAAAAGGTGAAAACAAAGGACGTAAGGGGAGTGGTGGAGGAATGGGATGTATTTCGGGAAGCAGTGATGGCTTGCGCAAAAGATGCTTGTGGCATGAGAAGCGTGGGAGGTGGGTTGATTAGAAAGGGTAGTGAGTGGTGAGATGAAGAAGTAAAATTATTAGTGAAAGAGAAGAGAGAGGCATTTGGACGATTTTTGCAGGGAAAAAATGCAAATGAGTGGGAGATGTATAAAAGAAAGAAGCAGGAGGTCAAGAGAAAGGTGCAAGAGGTGAAAAAGAGGGCAAATGAGAATTGGGGTGAGAATCATTAAATTTTAGGGAAAATCAAAAGATGTTTTGGAAGGAGGTATATAGAGTGCTTAAGACAAGGGAGCAAATGGGAACTTCAGTGAAGGGGCGCAAATGGGGAGGTGATAACAAGTAGTGGTGATGTGGAGAAGGAGATTGAGCGAGTATTTTGAAGGTTTGTTGAATGTGTTTGATGATAGAGTGGCAGATATAGGGTGTTTTGGTCGAGGTGGTGTGCAAAGTGAGAGGGTTAGGGAAAATGACTTGGTAAACAGAGAAGAGGTAGTAAAAGCTTTGAGGAAGATGAAAGCCGGCAAGGCAGCAGGTTTGGATGGTATTGCAGTGGAATTTACTAAAAAAGGTGGAGACTGTATTGTTGACTGGTTGGTAAGGTTATTGAATGTATGTATGATTCATGGTGAGGTGCCTGAGGATTGGCGGAATGCTTGCATAGTGCCATTGTACAAAGGCAAAGGGGATAAGAGTGAGTGCTCAAATTAGAGAGGTTTAAGTTAGTTGAGTATTCCTGTTAAATTATATGGGAGGGTATTGATTGAGAGGGTGAAGGCATGTACAGAGCATCAGATTGGGGAAGAGCAGTGTGGTTTCAGAAGTGGTAGAGGATGTGTGGATCAGGTGTTTGCTTTGATTAATGTATGTGAGAAATACTTAGAAAAGCAAATGGATTTGTATGTAACATCTATGGATCTGGAGAAGGCATACGATTGAGTTGATAGAGATGCTCTGTGGAAGGTATTAAGAATATATGGTGTGGGAGGCAAGTTGTTAGAAGCAGTGAAAAGTCTTTATCGAGGATGTAAGGCATGCGTACGTGTAGGAAGAGAGGAAAGTGATTGGTTCTCAGTGAATGTAGGTTTGCGGCAGGGGTGTGTGATGTCTCCATGGTTGTTTAATTTGTTTATGGATGGGGTTGATATGGAGGTGAATGCAGTTTTGGAAAGAGGGGCAAGTATGTAGTCTGTTGTGGATGAGAGAGTTTGGGAAGTGAGTCAGTTGTTGTTCGCTGATGATACAGCGCTGGTGGCTGATTCATGGGAGAAACTGCAGAAGCTGGTGACTGAGTTTGGTAAAGTGTGTGAAAGAAGAAAGTTAAGAGTAAATGTGAATAAGAGCAAGGTTATTAGGTACAGTAGGGTTGAGGGTCAAGTCAATTGGGAGGTAAGTTTGAATGGAGAAAAACTGGAGGAAGTAAAGTGTTTTAGATATCTGGGAGTGGATCTGGCAGCGGATGGAACCATAGAAGCGGAAGTGAATCATAGGGTTGGGGAGGGGGCGAAAATTCTTGGAGCCTTGAAGAATGTGTGGAAGTCGAGAACATTATCTCGGAAAGCAAAAATGGGTATGTTTGAAGGAATAATGGTTCCAACAATGATGTATGGCTGCGAGTCGTGGGCTATGGATAAAGTTGTGCGCAGGAGGGTGGATGTGCTGGAAATGAGATTTTTGAGGACAATATGTGGTGTGAGGTGGTTTCATCGAGTAAGTAATGTAAGGGTAAGAGAGATGTGTGGAAATAAAAAGAGTGTGGTTGAGAGAGTAGAAGAGGGTGTTTTGAAATGGTTTGGTCACATGGAGATAATGAGTGAGGAAAGATTGACCAAGAGGATATATGTGTCTGAGGTGGAGGGAACGAGGAGAAGTGGGAGACCAAATTGGAGGTGGAAAGATGGAGTGAAGAAGATTTTGAGTGATCGGGGCCTAAACATGCGGGAGGGTAAAAGGCGTGCAAGGAATAGATTGAATTGAAACGATGTGGTATACCGGGGTCGACGTGCTGTCAATGGATTAAACCAGGGCATGTGAAGCGTCTGGGGTAAACCATGAAAAGTTCTGTGGGGCCTGGATGTGGAAAGGGAGCTGTGGTTTCGGTGCATTATTACATGACAGCTAGAGACTGAGTGTGAACGAATGGGGCCTTTGTTGACTTTTCCTAGCGCTACCTCGCACACATGAGGGGGGAGGGGGTTGTTATTCCATGTGTGGCTACATGGCGATGGGAATAAATAAATAAAAGGCAGACAGTATGAATTGTGTACATGTGTATATATGTCTGTGTGTGTATATATATGCTTACATTGAGATGTATAGGTATGTATATTTGCGTGTGTGTGGACGTGTATGTATATACATGTGTATGTGGGTGGGTTGGGCCATTCTTTCATCTGTTTCCTTGCGCTACCTCGCTAACGCGGGAGACAGCGACAAAGCAAAATAAATAGATAAATAAATAATATATATATATATATATATATATATATAATATATATATATATATATATATATAATATATATATATATATTTTTTTTTTTTTTTTTTTATACTTTGTCGCTGTCTCCCGCGTTTGCGAGGTAGCGCAAGGAAACAGACGAAAGAAATGGCCCAACCCCCCCTATACACAAGTACATACACACGTCCACACACGCAAATATACATACCTACACAGCTTTCCATGGTTTACCCCGGACGCTTCACATGCCTTGATTCAATCCACTGACAGCACGTCAACCCCTGTATACCACATCGCTCCAATTCACTCTATTCCTTGCCCTCCTTTCACCCTCCTGCATGTTCAGCCCCGATCACACAAAATCCTTTTCACTCCGTCTTTCCACCTCCAATTTGGTCTCCCTTTTCTCCTCGTTCCCTCCACCTCCGACACATATATCCTCTTGGTCAATCTTTCCTCACTCATTCTCTCCATGTGCCCAAACCATTTCAAAACACCCTCTTCTGCTCTCTCAACCACGCTCTTTTTATTTCCACACATCTCTCTTACCCTTACGTTACTTACTCGATCAAAACCACCTCACACCACACATTGTCCTCAAACATCTCATTTCCAGCACATCCATCCTCCTGCGCACAACTCTATCCATAGCCCACGCCTCGCAACCATACAACATTGTTGGAACCACTATTCCTTCAAACATACCCATTTTTGCTTTCCGGGATAATGTTCTCGACTTCCACACATTTTTCAAGGCTCCCAAAATTTTCGCCCCCTCCCCCACCCTATGATCCACTTCCGCTTCCATGGTTCCATCCGCTGACAGATCCACTCCCAGATATCTAAAACACTTCACTTCCTCCAGTTTTTCTCCATTCAAACTCACCTCCCAATTGACTTGACCCTCAACCCTACTGTACCTAATAACCTTGCTCTTATTCACATTTACTCTTAACTTTCTTCTTCCACACACTTTACCAAACTCCGTCACCAGCTTCTGCAGTTTCTCACATGAATCCGCCACCAGCGCTGTATCATCAGCGAACAACAACTGACTCACTTCCCAAGCTCTCTCATCCCCAACAGACTTCATACTTGCCCCTCTTTCCAAGACTCTTGCATTTACCTCCCTAACAACCCAATCCATAAACAAATTAAACAACCATGGAGACATCACACACCCCTGCAGCAAACCTACATTCACTGAGAACCAATCACTTTCCTCTCTTCCTACACGTACACTTGCCTTACATCCTCGATAAAAACTTTTCACTGCTTCTAACAACTTGCCTCCCACACCATATATTCTTAATACCTTCCACAGAGCATCTCTATCAACTCTATCATATGCCTTCTCCAGATCCATAAATGCTAATATTAATATTAATATTAATCGAGAATTTACTTTCTTACATTCTATCACATACTCCCACAACTCCTGTTTCAGGAGTATTGCTACTCCTTCCCTTGCTCTTGTCCTCTCACTAACCCCTGACTTCACTCCCCAGACATTTCCAAACCACTCTTCCCCTTTACCCTTGAGCTTCGTTTCACTCAGAGCCAAAACATCCAGGTTCCTTTCCTCAAACATACTACCTATCTCTCCTTTTTTCACATCTTGGTTACATCCACACACATTTAGGCACCCCACTCTGAGCCTTCGAGGAGGATGAGCACTCCCCGCGTGACTCCTTCTTCTGTTTCCCATTTTAGAAAGTTAATACAAGGAGGGGAGGATATATATATATATATATATATATATATATATATATATATATATATATATATATATATATATATATATATATATATATATATATATATATATATATATATGTATGTGTGTGTGTGTGTGTGTGTGTGTGTGTACATATGCATACTTACTCGTTTTGATCCATTCTCGGTACCACCATGCCCCACAGGAAACAGCATCATAACCCCCCGCCTCAGTGAGGTGGCGCCAGGAAACATTCAAGAAAGAAAACATTCGCTCAAATCCATACAACAGCTGTCATGTGTAATTCACCGAAAACACAGCTCTCTGTCCATATCCTGGCCCCACAGATCTTTCCGTGTTTTACATCAGGTGTTTCATACGCCCTGGTTCAGTCCATTGACGGCACGTCGAACCCAGTATACCACACAGTTCCAATTCACTCTGTTCCGTTTGCGCCTTTCATCTTCTCTATGTTCAGATCCCAATTGCGCAAAATCTCTTTCACTCTATCCTTCCACCTCCAATTTGGACTCCTGCTTCTCCTTGTTCCCTCCACCTTTGACATATATATCCTCTTTGTCATCCTTTCCTCACTCATTCTCTCCATATCCATATGTCCAAACCATATCAGCACATCCTCTATTCTCCCAATAACACTCTTTATACTACCAAACATCTCGCTTACCCTTTCATTACTTACCCGATCAAACCACCTCACACATTCATTCCCAACACATCCACCTTGTTCCGCACAGCCCTATCTATAGCCCATGCCTCGTGTCCATATCATATTGTTGGAACTGCTATTCCTTTAAACATACCCATTTTCCTATCCGAGATAAAGTTCTCTCTTTCATACATTCTTTATCGCTGCCAAAACCTTGTCTCCTCTCTCCTCCCCATCTTGTAATTTACTTACGCTTCCATGGTTCCATTCGCTGCTAGTTTCACTCACATATATCTAAACGCTTCACTTCTTCCATTTTTCTCCAAACTTACATCCCACCAAAGTTGTCCCTCAACCCTGCTGGCTCTCATAACCTTGTTTTTAGTCTCATTAAATTTCAGTATTTTCCTTTCACACAGTGTCCAAACTCAGTCACCAACTTTTGCAGTCTCTTACTCGATTCAGCTACTAGTGCTGTATCACTTTCCGGGCTCTCTCATCCCCAACAGAATGCATACTCGCCCCTCTCTCCGAAACTCTCTCATTTACCTACCTACCACAGACCGACGTTCAATTGGAAGTGTTCACTCTCCTCTTTACCTACTCGTATACATGCTTTACACTCTAAATAAAAACTTCTCACTGCTTTCAGCAGCTTACCTCCCACATCATATATTCTTATGGCCTTCCACAAAGCATCCTGTCAACCCTATCCTATGCCTTCTCCAGATCCATAAATGCCACATAAAAGTCCATCTATTTTTCCAAGTATTTCTCACACACCTTCAGTGCAAGCACCTACCAGTTCTGAAACTATACTGCTCCTACCTAGTTTGTTGCTCTGTACATACCTTCACCCTCTCAATCAATACCATTCCGTGCATTTTACAAGGTATACTCAAATCATTATACCTCTATAATTTGAATACTCACTTTTATCCCCTTTGCTTTTAAAAAGTGGCATTATGAATGCATTCCGCTAATCCTCAGGCACTTCACCATGGTCCATACTTACAGTGAATACCCTTAGCAACCAATCAACTACACAGTCGCCCCCTTTCTTTATAAATTCAACTGCAATATCATCCACTGCCGCCGCCTTGCCAAACTTCATCTTCCGCAAGGCTTCACCAACGAAACCACTCTCCATGACGCTTTGACTTTACATACCACCCCTACCTCTTCCCCCTACATCTGCCACTGTGTTACCAAACACATTTAACAGTCTTTTGAAATACTCACTCCATCTCCTCCTGACTCCATCACTACCTATTATCACTTCCCCTTTTGCCCCGCTTTCATCGATGTTCCCATTTTTTCTCTTGTCTTTCGCATATTATCTACCTCATTCCAAGACATATTTTTATTCTTCTAAAGTTTAATGATACTCTCTCTTTCCAACTCTCCCTTGTCTTCTTTATCCACCACTGCACCTTCCTCTTGACTTTCTGTCGCTTTCTCTTGTACATCTCCCAGTCACTTGCACTCCTTCCTTGCAAGTAGCACGCAAACACCTCTTTTTTCTATTTCACCCGCAACTTTGCTTATTCATCCCACCACTCACTACCCTTTCTAATCCGCCCATCTCCCTCCTTTCGCATGCCACATGCATCTCTTGCACATGCCATCAATGATTCCCTAAATGCCTCACATTCATCACCCAATCCCCATACTTTATTTGCTAACGCTCTTTGTCATTCTATACTCAATCTCTCCTGATATTACTTCACGCAAGTCTCCTTTCCAAGCTCACTTTTTCTCACCACTCTCTTCTCCTCGACATTGTCTCCTCTTTTTCGAAAACCTGCACAAATCTTCACCCTCGCCTCCAAACATAGCGATCGGACATCTCACCAGCTGCTCCTTTCAGCACATTTACACCCAAAAGTCTCTCTTTTACACGCCTATCAGTTACTATGTAATCAAATAATGCCCGTTGACCATCTCTCCTATTCACATACGTATACTTGTGCATGTCTCTTTTAAACCAGGTATTCCCATCACGAGTCTTTTTGGAGCACACAACTCAAGCTCTTCACCATTTCGATTCATAACACCGAATACCACATGTGCTACATTATACCCTCAACTGCCACATTACTTACCTTCACATTTAAAACACTCATCACTAATAATCTATCTTGTGCACTAAAACTGCTGATACACTCACTCAACGGCTCCCAAAACACTTGCTTCTCATGATCTTTCTTCTTATGGTTAGGGGCATAAGCATCCTTTCAGTTTCACCCACAACAATCTAGAATTTACTTTTTACACTTTCTCACACGCTCTCACAATTTCTGCTTCAGGAGTAGTGCTACTCCTTCTTTAGCTCTTGTCCTCTCACCAACCCCTGACTTTACTCCCAAGACATTTCGAAAACATTCTTCCCCTTTTCCCTTGAGCTTCGTTTCACTCAGAGCCAGAACATCCAAGCTTCTTTACTCAAATATCTACCTATCTCTCCTTTCTTCTCATCTTGGTTACATCCATACACATTCAGACACCCCAGTTTGTGTGTATATTTGAGTCTTGCTCTGATATCTAATACCAGACAATTGTCTCCATAATTTACTGTTCCCGGAATTTGAAACTCTGACGACAGGTAATGGAGGATTCAACTCCCAGTTCTTTCTCAAGCAAGGATTCCTACTACTTATTTCCTGCAAAATGATGATTATATTCAAGCCTTCATACTGTGTCCCATTCTCATTACAGTACATCTACCTCAGTTGAAGTTCATGAACCATGTACGAGACCAATTTTGAGGATTGTCGAGATCCCCAGGTAAGGCGATGTTATCACCCTTTACCTCTCTCGTGACCTCGGCATCATCCACAGGGGTCTAGTTCCTCTGAAGAGTCACCGACATCGATCAAGAAAAGCCGCTGGTGACCTCAACCCATTTCGAGAAGGCTTCTCTGACATGCGTCCTTTGTTCCGCTACAGATTATCTTCTATCCATTGCAGATATCCTTGTTATCACCTGAGGATTCATTCGTCTTTACCAGCTTCCTATGGCATATCTATGTCTAGCATGTAATCCACTTGGGAATATAATCATTTAATGATTTTCTTATGTGGAAGAAGTTACTTTCAGTAAAGTGCATAAGATTTACCCAGTTATTCACTCAGGGCCCAGAACTAATCCAGAAGTATGAATGATGAAGAATAAATCATAAACTATACGATAGATCAAAATATTAGTCATTTTTCCTTTTGAATTTAGTTGAAATATAACCTAAAATATGGAGAAAATTAGTTGCAATAAATTGCACTGATTCTACCCGACCATTTGACTGAGGTAATAAAACTAATCCATCAGCATTTATGATGTATCATAACTCATGAATGAAATTGTAATTCAACATATCATAAATCATATTCAAATTTTGGTGAAAATTAGATTCACTTAGCTGCTGGGTAAAGATATGAAAAAGAAAATAGTGAAATAAAAGGTATAATTATTGGAATTTTGTATAGAAGGTCAATACCTTATATACAACGAGTATGAATTCTTATTTACAGATGAGCAAAAATCATCATAAACCTATTTCTTCTGCAATAGTGGCCATCATGTCTCATAGCGAAACATCATTCTACTCACTGAACCGACTAGACCTATTGGTACACACCTCATTCTATCTATCATAGTTGGCACATTTGTTGGTTTCCCTTGCGACAATTTCATAATTAGTATCAGGAAAACACTCGTATATTTCCTAAACCTAAACACGCTTTGCTGAACTTGGATATCAATAACATTTTTCTAATCATTACATACTCCAATTTGCACCATGAGAGAACTTTAGATATATCAGTGCTGACAATGGACGGAGCCGGGGAGGCGGTGCTCTATTCCGACGCTGGCTCGCTGGTACTGTCTCTGTCACTGTTTTCTAAGATAAACATCAGTGATTCCTCACGGTCGTCGTTAGAGGCCCACAACATAGCTTAACTTTTTTCGTGTGTAGAAAGTGTTTTCCTCTTCATACCGGGGAAACAGGAAATAAAATCTTTAGAAGGTCGAAACAAAAGAAAATCGCAACTGATCCAGCCTGGGCTGACGACACTTTCCTGACTATATCTCTTGTCAAAGCAAGAAAAAATGACATGCCTTCTCGTACAAAGTAGAGATGCATACTGCATACATTCGCAAATGATTTTATGATGCTATGATACCCATATGTTACCTGGTTTATGGTGAAAATGATGAGAAAGAAGAATTATTGTTGACATCTCAATGACGCAGCGAAGGAATGACTGACGCTGCAATTATTTATGCATCTTTTTACCACTGGCTCTGGCAGAGTGCAACACGCATTGGAACTCAGACGCCAGTACAAGATTCAAGAAGAATCATAGTTCACGAGAGATGAGGGAAGACACTTCTAAACGAGCGCGTAGAGTTTCCTATGTTCGCACTCGCAAGGTGAGTGAAGCTCAGAACGGAGATTCGGACCGTCTTATAAGAAGGGTTGAAAATTGGTGAAAATTTTAGATAGTAACTCTTTGTGAACAGAGCTTCATGCTTGTCGCAAGCGGCACTGTGCGGTAAGGTACTGTCGGGTTGTTTACTGAAAGTAATGTTGATTCAAAACTATTGAATCGGAGTCCAAGCTACCGAACTAAATCGAATCCTCATTCCCAGTTCGACGTTGAATCAAATCTCGAAGACATATTAGGGTAAGAGCCTAACCCTTGTGGCAAGTCATACATAAATCAAGAATCCAAATGCTCCCAGAACTGGGTCCCGTGGCACGCCTCTGATGACCCTCAGACACACTTTCAGAATACTGCTTTTACGTGAATCTTTCGTTTCACTCACGTGTGAGAATACAGCTTCTTAACCAGCATCATGTATGGGGCAATGTTAAATGCTTTCTAGTAGTTTGGATCCACACACTTAACTCAGACTTCTCTTTTGTCTAAAATGCTTGTTACTCTTGACATTATATCCCTGAATCCGTGTTGTCTCGATATTAACTTTTTGTGCAAGTAGTCATCCTTTTGCTTGATGATTATTTTTTTAAGTATTCTTTTGACAAAAAACAAAAGAGAAAAAACAGACTAAGCTTAAGTTCAGCTCAACGTTCTGGTCTCTCTTCTGAAGGACATGTATGACATCTAGCCTATTCCACTTACCTTAGAACTTTATCTTCTTATCAGCGACATCCTGAAGAGCCCTTCATGTAGTCAGGTAAGGGTGTCAGCACATTTCTTCAACATATATGGAGAAACGTTATGAGGACCATGACCCTTATATGAGTTAAGGCTCTGACGTAGTCTGTCCGCGTCTACCAAAATTTTCCATGCCTTCCAAGACGCCAATTCTATCCCTCTGGTGTTGGGGCTATAGCGTCGTCCACTGCACAAACTTTTAAATTTTTCATTCAGCTCCTCACATACCTTTGTGTGTGTGTGTGTGTGTGTGTGTGTGTGTGTGTGTGTGTGTGTGTGTGTGTGAGGGCGTGTATGTGCGAGTGTGTGTGTATGTGTGTGTGTGTGTGTGTGTGTGTGTGTGTGTGTGCGTGTGTGTGTGTGTGTGTGTGTGTGTGTGTGTGTGTGTGTATGGGCGTGTATGTGCGAGTGTGTGTGTATGTGTGTGTGTGTGTGTGTGTGTGTGTGTGTGTGTGTGTGTGTGTGTGTGTGTGTGTGTGTGTGTGTGTGTGTGTGTCACTGGATTTATCATTAAATTGCATCATGTAATCTAAATGCAAATTACAGTTAGAAGTAAAAGAAATGAAATACAATGCGAAATGCAAAATACATATACAGCACGTACGTATGCACAGGGTCATACACAGCGGCAAACACAAGCTGCAGGCAGCCTTCCCCTGGCGGCAAGTATACACCCTGCAGTCATCGCCAGCTATCACACTGTCAGGTCTGCTGCTGCTGCTGCTGCAGAACTAATACCTCCTCCTCTTCCCTTTTTTTCCCCCTTCCACCGCTGCCATTCAGTCTTCTTTAAAATTAATTACACTACCAACAAACCACCCGCTTCTCCCAGACCACCCCCGTCCCAGCGTCGCTGCTCTACGTGCCTCGCTTATGTAAGGTGAGATCTTTGCGTGCGCTGGTGAGATAGTGTGCGGGTGAAAGAGATATTTGCCAGTGAGGGACGAGAGATAAGGAATCTAGGGAGAGCCATTTTATGTTGAGGACGTGAGTGGATAGATGTGTCGTGTGATTATGGAGCCCTTTAGTCGGGCAAGTTTGTAAGCTAAAGAAAAGTTTTGTGTTGCTTGCCTTACTCGGTTAGAGACAGCACAGAGCACACACACACACACACACACACACACACACATTTTCTCCTGTCATGAATTATATATGCTGTTAGTCTACATCCGAGTGGCTTTCCTGCCACTAAAGTGTGCTTTTGAATAAATTATGAATATAAGAGCATTATCTGCTCATTTATTGAAATAAAAATCTTACTGAGGTCAGAGTGCAAATTAAATTGTTCTAGATATTTCACAATGACTTCCTCCACTAACTAGAGGCTATCCACAGAAATATGTTGTTTACTCACCACAATAGTAGGGTATTTGCACCACATTCCTTTCCTGGTCTCGAATTCTGTGTAAAAGTACCTTTTTCTTTGTTTTACAGCTTGTAAACACCTGCCTGTATTTTACATTGTCCATTACTGTGCCATTCGATATCCGGCTCTCTGCGATCATTTGTTCCTTCTGGATGACGAACAGTAATATTTTGAAATATATATTCATGACACTTTTGGCTTCCCTGATTGTATCATGGTTCTCCCTCGCGGTCGTAGAGTTATGGTTCCTTCTTAACAACGCTTGAGGAAACATCCTGACCGCCATCTCACTTCCCCTTGACCTCAGCATCTTGGTTATCCCACTACATCTTGAACATAGCAACTTGATCGGTCCCTTGTACCCCTTAGCTTTCATATCGTAGATGCCTCTTCATACCCCTACAAAACGCACCGTTACTTTAATATCTTGTCCGATTTCAACCTCCTCATCACACTAATATAGTGTTAGTTACCCATTCGCTGCCCCTGTGTCACCTCCCAGGCTTTAACTTTCTGACCAGGGACTCATACTTCATGAACCTTGCACTGAGGCTGTCCCAGCTCTTTACCAGGATATCACTGACGTAAATTGTACCAGGTATTTAGATGTAGTCGAAAATATGTGATGCAATTCAAAGGTAAAGTGCATCTCCCTAGGAGAGATGACAGGTTACCAGTCTGGATGACAAACAATAAAGGTTTTGATCAGACTTAAAAGATATGATAAAAGAAATGTCAAAGTAAGTCCCAATATGCAGGTCCATAGAAGACCAATAGCAAGTCTGTATGAAGTTGGTTAAGGTCAGTTGATGAATGTTTTAAAACAGCTGTTTTCTCAACCTAACGAAGAGCCTCGAAGCTATGCTCAAATACAATCCATCAGATACATAAAGAATAACAGGAAAAAATCAAGTCACTATAGACCAGATACTTCTCACATATATATATATATATATAGATATATGAATATACACACACACACACAAAACCACGCACATATAGGGATGTGAAAAGGGAACTGTGGATTCGGTTCATTTTACATGACAGCTAGAAACTAAGTGTGAATGAATGTGGCCTTTCTTGTCTTTTCCTAGCACTACCTCGCGCACATGCCGGGGGAGGGGGTTGTCATTTCATTTGTGGCGGGGTAGCGACGGGAATGAATAAAGGCAGCAAGTATAAATTATTCACATGTGTATATATGTATATGTCTGTGTACATATATATATATATATATATATATATATATATATATATATATATATATATGTGTGTGTGTGTGTGTGTGTGTGTGTGTGTGTGTGTTTGTGTACGTTGAAATATATAGGTATGTATATGTGCCTGTGTGGACGTGTATGCATATTCATGTGTATGTGGGTGGGTTGGGCCATTCTTAAGTATGTTTCCTTGCGCTACCTCGCTAACGGGGGACACAGCGACAAAGTATATATAAACATATATATATATATATATATAAATATATATATATATATATATATATATATATATATATATATATATATATATATATATATATATATATATATATATATATATACATATATATATGCATTCATTTATTTATTTTACTTTGTCGCTGTCTCCCGCGTTAGCGAGGTAGCGCAAGGAAACAGACTTAACAATGGCCCAACCCACCCACATACACATGTATATACATAAACGTTCACACACGCAAATATACATATACATCTCAACGTATACATTACATACACACTAACAGACATATACATATATACACATGTACATAATTTATATTATCTGCCTTTATTTATTCCCATCGCCACCTCGCCACACATGGAATAACAACCCCCTCCCCCCGCATGTGCGCTAGGTAGCGCTAGGGAAAGACAACAAAGGCCACATTCGTTCACACTCAGTCTCTAGCTGTCATGTAATAATGCACCGAAACCACAGTTCCCATTACACATCCAGGCCCAACAGAACTTTTCACGGTTTACCCCAGACGCTTTACATGCACTGGTTCAATCCATTGACAGCACGTCGACCCCGGTATACTGCATCGTTCCAAATCACTCTATTCCTTGCATGCCTTTCACCCTCCTGCATATATATATATATATATATATATATATATATATATATATATATATATATATATATATATATATATATATATATATATATATATATATATATATATATATATATATATGCATATATATACATATATATATATATATATATATATATATATATATATATATATATATATATATATATATATATATATATATATATATATATATATATATATATATATATATATATATATTATATATATATATATATATATATATATATATATATATATATATATATATATATATATATATATATATATATATATATATATATATATATATATATATATATATATATATATATATATCTTTCTTTTTTCTTT
This sequence comes from Panulirus ornatus, assembly GCF_036320965.1. NCBI lineage: Eukaryota > Metazoa > Arthropoda > Malacostraca > Decapoda > Palinuridae > Panulirus > Panulirus ornatus. The sequence goes on from NC_092236.1 coordinate 22,916,936, forward strand.
TAAACTATTCTCCATTTCCCGCGTTAGCGAGGTAGCGTTAAGAACAGAGGACTGGGCCTTTTTTGGAACATCCTCACCTGGCCCCCTCTGTTCCTTCTTTTGGAAAATTAAAAAAAAAAAAAATGAGAGGGGAGGATTTTCAGACCCCGCTCCCTCCCCTTTTAGTCGCCTTCTACGACATGCAGGGAATACATGGGAAGTATTCTTAATCCCCTATCCCCAGGGATGATATATATATATATATATATATATATATATATATATATATATATATATATATATATATATATATATATATTTCTTTTTTTTACTTTGTCGCTGTCTCCCGCGTTTGCGAGGTAGCGCAAGGAAAGACACGAAAGAAATAACCCAACCCACCCCCATACACATGTATATACGTACACGTCCGCACACGCAAATATACATACCTACACAGATATCCATGGTTTACCCCAGACGCTTCACATGCCCTGATTCAATCCACTGACAGCACGTCAACCCCGGTATACCACATCGATACAATTCACTCTATTCCTTGCCCTCCTTTCACCCTCCTGCATGTTAAGGCCTCGATCACACAAAATCTTTTTCACTCCATCTTTCCACCTCCAATTTGGTCTCCCACTTCTCCTCGTTCGGTCCACCTCGACACGTATATCCTCTTGGTCAATCTTTCCTCACTCATTCTCTCCATGTGCCCAAACCATTTTAAAACACCCTCTTCTGCTCTCTCAACCACGTTCTTTTTATTTCCACACATCTTTCTTACCCTTACGTTACTTATTCGATCGAACCTCCTCACACCGCACATTGTCCTCAAACATCTCATTTCCAGCACATCCACCCTCCTGCGCACAACTCTATCCATAGCCCACACCTCGCAACCATACAACATTTGTTGGAACCACTATTCCCTCAAACATACCCATTTTTGCTTTCCGAGATAATGTTCTCGACTTCCACACATTCTTCAAGGCTCCCAGGATTCTCGTCCCCACCCCCACCCTATGATCCACTTCCGCTTCCATGGTTCCATCCGCTGCCAGATCCACTCCCAGATATCTAAAACACTTTACTTCCTCCGGTTTTTCTCCATTCAAACTTACCTTCCAATTGACTTGACCCTCAACCCTACAGTACCTAATAACCTTGCTCTTATTCACATTTACTCTTAACTTTCTTCTTTCACACACTTTACCAAACTCAGTCACCAGCTTCTGCAGTTTCTCACATGAATCAGCCACCAGCGCTGTATCATCAGCGAACAACAACTGACTCACTTCCCAAGCTCTCTCATCCACAACAGACTTCATACTTGCCCCTCTTTCCAAAACTCTTGCATTCACCTCCCTAACATCCCCATCCATAAACAAATCAAACAACCATGGAGACATCACACACCCCTGCCGCAAACCTACATTTACTGAAAACATATCACTTTCCTCTCTTCCTACGAGTACACATGCCTTACATCCTCGATAAAGACTTTTCACTGCTTCTAACAACTTGCCTCCCACACCATATATTTTTCACACCTTCCACAGAGCATCTCTATCAACTCTATCATATGCCTTCTCCACATCCATAAATGCTACATACAAATCCATTTGCTTTTCTAAGTATTTCTCACATACATTCTTCAAAGCAAACACCTGATCCACACATCCTCTATCACTTCTGAAACCACACTGCTCTTCGCCAATCTGATGCTCTGTACATGCCTTCACCCTCTCAATCAATACCCTCCCATATGATTTACCAGGAATACTCAACAAACTTATACCTCTGAAATTTGAGCACTCACTCTTATCCCCTTTGCCTTTGTACAATGGCACTATGCACGCATTTCGCCAATCCTCAGGCACCTCACCATGAGTCATACATACATTAAATTACCTTACCAACCAGTCAATAATACAGTCACCCCCTTTTTTAATAAATTCCACTGGAATACCATGCAAACCTGCTGCCTTGCCGGCTTTCATCTTCCGCAAAGCTTTAACTACCTCTTCTCTGTTTACCAAATCATTTTCCCAAACCCTCTCACTTTGCACAGCACCTCGACCAAAACACCCTATATCTGCCACTCTATCATCAAACATATTCAACAAACCTTCAAAATACTCACTCCATCTCCTTCTCACATCACCACTACTTGTTATCACCTCCCCATTTGCGCCCTTCACTGAAGTTCCCATTTGCTCCCTTGTCTTACGCACTTTATTTACCTCCTTCCAGAACATCTTTTTATTCTCCCTAAGATTTTATTTATATATATATATATATATATATATATATATATATATATATATATATATATATATATATATATATATATATATATATATATATATATATATATATATATATATATATATATATATATATATATATATATGAGTAAACAGGTAGCATAAGACATTATGGACCAATTATGATATCATGTAATGGTGATGACGTCACAAAAGAGTGCTAAACATAGTTATTTCTTCCAAAATAAGTATTAGATTCCCTGCTCTCTGTCGAAACATTTCCAAACATACTACAATCACAATCCCTATTTGAAGGAGGAAAAATATATAAAAGAAATGTAAAGAAAAGAAAAAAAAGCAGGTAGAGGACTGGATTCAGTTGCTTTCACATACTTTTAGGGAGAAGTCTATATGGGCATTGAAGATATGGCTAGAAAATTTCTTTTTATGATATCGGTTATCATCGAATAAACCTGTTCAAGATTGATTTTGGAGTAAACACGTAGGTCAACTTATCTTTTTTCATAGGATAAAGGATAAGCTGCCTCCTCATCGGTGCATGCGGTGGATGAACCTGGATAAATATGTGCTTTCCAGTCATTATTTTCTATACAATTTTCCCGTCGTACATAACGTTCCTCACAGCTTTTCCCTGCTGGTTGATGTGCCGGAGGGAGCGGTGGGCAGTTAGAAGTCTTCTGCTTTTCTATTCTGTCTCCGTACAATAATACATTACTTTGTCATGCACAACTTGGCCATTTTTTCATGCGTCATATTCATTAACTCCCATGCACTCACCTGATCATCCTGGTGATCACTGGTTTACCTGCGCTTCAGCCGACCTTATGGTTCCGGCCACCCTCACCCACCCACTCCCGGCTGCGTCTATTCCCTCCCCGATCCCAAGACACTGCCATTCCCTCTGACGCTAACATTCAGGCAACCTTTCGCTTCCCCGTAACCCTATTACACTTGCCACATCCTCCTTCCCCCAAGGGAAATCACAAGAAAACATTATAGTTTTGATGCTTAAACGGAAACGTGGTAAGTTCGTAAGTGATATGAAATGGGAAAGAATTCTAAATGAAGGTGATGGTCAGTGTGGATGTAAATGTAATATTTTGTAGGTATTGCCGCTATCGTGAAGATACCTGCGTTCTGGATAAAGGACCTCAGTAAAACGTTGAAAGTATTAAGACATGGCTCTGTAAGGGCAAGTCTACCTTCCCCCATGTATCCATATCCAGGCCAACCAAATTTCCCCCATGATATTTACATCCTCCCCTCCCCTGGCTCTTACATCCTGCGTTTCCCAACTCGGCTCCCCGGTCACTAGCATCCTGCTCTCCCCACTGATCCTAACATCTGACTCCTACCCCGACTAACCCTACCACCCTGGGTATATTTACCATACCCTGGACCCTATAAGCCATATCATTCCACCCTGCCTCATGATCCAAATCATATGGCCACACCTCACCTCCCCTTTGTCCCTACCTCCAGGTCAGGAAGCTCTCCACTCCTGAACCTCATACTGTGATAGCCACACCGACGTCCCTGACCTTCACAACCCTCGCCTCTGTGTGTGGATTTTATTCCTTGTTGTATCTAGTGATGTTAAGAGGCCTACTTATGCTTCCTGTTCGAGCAGCAACTGCGAGGATCGGTTCCGGTCCGTTTCTACTGAGGTTACGAAACCTACTCATGATACCTCATTGCTTGAGCAATGAGGCATGAGTATACTAACATCCCAGCAACATTCACGCCAAATGTATGTAAGATCATCAACAGACTGAACAAAGAAGATCAGAGAATGTAAGAATTCGAGAAGAAAATGGGTCACAAAGTTAAAGGGGAACCTCGATAAGTATTTTGAATGTATAAGCAGCAAGACAAATATCGGAGATACTTTAGGTCCATTATCTGGAAAAAAAATAGCGCCTTAACAGAAGACAAAAAGAAAGAAGAAAAATATGCCTTAGATTATCGATTTCCTGGTCATCCCTCGTTAACGTAAAAATCTCCCTAGCGATAATGGGGACGATAACTCATAGTGAACAAGGCTTTCGTAAGAGAGAGAACACTTTAAGCGAATTCTATAGATTCTCAGTGATGTGTATGGGTTTGGCAACTGGGATTTAAGTAAGATCTTCTAAAAGTTCTCAATAAATTACCACATCGAAGACTGACGCGAAAGAATAGCCCACACAATATGGGAAATCGGTCTTGGGTGTGGATCCGGGACGGGTTTACAGATAGGAAATAGCGAGTAGTAGTACTCAAAAGGGAAAAAATCCCATTGGTTTAGAATAAGAAGTGGGATACCGAAGGGATCGAGGTAGGCCCAATCATTTTTAATCAGTAATGAAAGAGGACCTGGAAATAGGTCTGATGACTATAGTCTCAACACCTGCGGGCAAAACGAAATTAAGAAAAAAGCTCCAAACAGAAACGATGTTTTTATATTCGTTACGATAGTTAAATGCAGTGAGAACAAGATGTAATGTATTACCTACAGGTGACGGAAACAATTTTGGTAGGAAAAGGATACTAAGACCTGAGAATGATGAGTAGTAATGACTTTGAACACAAAAAAGATGCTTATTTAAACGTAATGAAGCAAAACGAATTTTAGATTTCACAGCATAGACGTATAAACTATAAAACGCGAGACACAATACCTCCTCTTTACAGCTCCCTCGTCAGGCCGTAGTAAGAGTACGTCAATCTGTTCTCTCGCCAAGCTTTATCAAAGACGATGAAAAAGTATAACAAATACGTCAGGAAGAACAAAATAACTCCTCTCTCTTAGAAATAAACTATATAGATAAAAACTCAGATATCTAAAGTTATTCTTTCTCTGAAACCCAACCTGTTTGTTGTCCCTCTGATTCGTAGATAATTAAGTACCATCTGGTACGTTTGGAGTAAACTTCGCACCAAATGCCTAGCCGCCGACAGCGTGCAAATCGGCCTGTCGGTTGTCCGTGCTTGGGGATATGGCACTTCACTGACAGGCTGGAGAACCTATTAACGTTTGATACTTTTACTGTAGCTCATAGAACGTCACCCCAAAAGGATATTCATGATTCCTCGAAAGCTTGTTTGAGATTGACGGTATGATACTCATCTTTTTTATATTTACAGTGTTACAACTCACGTATTTCTTCTCTTCTCCTTATCTCTGATCCTGATGTCCTAGTCATACATACCCTCCTCGAACCACAGAATCCTTGCCATTCTTATCCTTCTCTGCCACGAATCTTTATTTCTGGTTACTGACTGGGAGGTTTGGGAGGGGAAAGAGAGCAGGTTCGACAGGAAGTGTAAAGTGAAGAAAAAGACAAATCTAGACAACCTGACATCCTCTCCACGCCCACTTTCACCTCCAGCTTAGCTATCCTGGCCACACGCTTCCCCTTTTACCAATAGCCACTCCTGCCATCCATCCGACGACTCAACCCCACCCCCACTATTACATTCTCACCCCTCCTCCTGCCCTCTGACAACCCTGCTACCCCACCTCTCCGCTGATAAACTTGACACACAACCATTCCCCTGAATATCTGGTCACCCTCACCCCCCTTATAACATGGCCACTCCAACGTCCCCCTGACGGTCTAGACACCCCAACCGACTCCCTAACAACCTGGGCATCACACCTTCCCTCTGAAAATCTGTCCACCACTACCTTCCCGTTGACAGCTCACCGCACATCCCCGCTCCCCTGGCCACTCTTACCCACTCACTGACCTCCTGGTCATCCCATCTTTCCTTGACAACCTGTCTATCCCCCTTTCCCCTAACAATCTGGCTACACTTAACTCCCCCCCCTAGCAAACCTGGCCCATCACATCTTCCCCCCCTTATAACGCCGCCAACACAACCTCCCCATCTGAAAACCTGGCCACTCCCATATTTCCCCTGAGAACTTGGTTGTCCCCATTTTCCTCTGTGACAACCTGCCACCTCGTTGTCTCCCCTTACAACCAAGCCCCTGACAATCCAGCGAATCCTATCCTCCTCCTAACAACATGGCAAGCCCACCAGCTCCTTACAGCCAAGCCAACCTTACTCTTCGCCTGAAAGCATGACCGACCCGACCTTCCCCACCCCCCCTTGACAGACTAGCCAACCCCACCATCCCTATGACAACTTCGCCACCATTACCATCCCTCTGACGACTTAGCTACCCCTAACCCCTTCTCTATCCTCCTCATAACACAGAATATGTCCCCATTTAACCTCCGCTCTCGCTAAGCCACTTGTCATTGTGCCAGGCCTCCCATGCAGCCGGCCAACGACCGGCTTAAGCGGTACCAAATCCACTGTTTATACCTAGCTGGTCCCTGACGTACATTCCCTCGGTAAAGCGGGGGTGGGGAGAGAGAGAGAGAGAGAGAGAGAGAGAGAGAGAGAGAGAGAGAGAGAGAGAGAGAGAGAGAGAGAGAGAGAGAGAGAGAGAGAGGTGACTGAAATGATATAATTCTATGATTCCAGACCATCAGGCAAGTGGACTCTTCATATTCTTCTCATTCTTATGGAGGAGACTGATTGGAAAAAAAAAACCACTTCTGTTTTGGATATAGTCAGATTAAACGATGCTTGTTCGATTCAGATGCAGTTCCACCTCTTATTCATACCTCCTCCTCTCATTCCTCTCTCTGCAGTTCTCTCGTATGCTCTCTCTTTCTCTTGGTTTCTCTCCCGTTTCCTAGTTTCGTTTTTTAACTCTCTCTCTCTCTCTCTCTCTCTCTCTCTCTCTCTCTCTCTCTCTCTCTCTCTCTCTCTCTCTCTCTCTCTCTCTCTCTCTCTCTCTCTCTCTCTCTCTCTCTCTCTCTCTCTCTCTCTCTCTCTCTCTCTCTATATATATATATATATATATATATATATATACGTCAATAGATCACAAAAAACACACATGGTTCAGGATATATGCTGGTAGCCACATGGAAAATGAAACGTGAAGATCCGAGCGCTTTCGTGAAGATTCCCTTCACCAGCGATGCACAAGTAATAAACATGTATGACAGGTGACGAGCGTGACCTCTACGGGTGAGGATCAGGCGAAGGTCAAGTGTGACCACCTACGGATTAACTCATAAACTTGTACATGTTGATAATTCCTTTGATTATCATCAGAGGATCTAATTTACATATACCTATACTGATGCTGAAATCGTTTTCGAGAATCGTGTTTGATAATGACCTCTACTCATATTCCCCAGCACGCCCAGGACCTTAGTTCCCCCACCTTTCTTTTGGCTCACCGCAATCCCTATACTTCCACCCGCTGCCTTGTCGACCCCTACGTATCTAAAGTACTCCACTTTCTCCGGGTTTTCTCCATTCAACATCACAGTTAAACCGAGTTGTATATCTTTCCTGGTAAACTTAACATTTTGCAGTTTCTCAATCAAATCTGCCACCAGAGCCGTGTCATCAGCGAACAGCAACTTACTCATCTCTCAAGTATTCCACCCCTAACAGCCTGCAGACTATACCTCTCTCTGTGATCTTCGCGCTCGAAACCCCAACCACCCCATTCATAAATACTTTAAATAGCCGTGATGACACTACACAATTTTGTTTGCAGACTTGCCTTCATTCGAAATCACCCATTCTCCTCTTTTCCCACTCGCACAAACCCATTACTCTCTATCTAAACTCTTCAATACTTCAAGAAATATGCCAACCACACCATATCTTCGTAACTCCTTCTTCAAGGCTTCTCTATCAATCCTATTACACACTTTTTCTAGATCTATAAATGCCATATACAGATCCCTCTGTTTCTCACAATATTTCTCACACACATTCTTTAAAACAACCATCTGATCAACACAACGTCTATCACTTCTCAAACTACAGTGTTCTTCCCCAGTCTGATGTTCTGTACATGCCATCCTTCTCTCAAAAAAACACTTTCTCAGACGACTTAGCAAGCACTGTACACTCACTAAACCTATACTTCTGTAATCTGAATGCTCACTTTGTTCCTCATTGCCTTTTTACGGTGGCACTATACAGGCATTACGCCAACCTTCAGGCACCTCGCCTTGAACCAGTTATACATTAGAAATACTAAGTATATCAAGAGCATTGTCCTCGCTTTCTTCCTCTCTCCATCGTTCCTTCATTCTCACTTTCTCTCTTCCATTTCCCCTCCCTCCGTCTTCCTCTCCTTGCTTTCCCTCCCTCCCATTATCCTTCTGTTCCTCCCTCTCAACCATCCCTGCGGGGATCTGTCGACGTAAGATTAATTCCCCTGCTCCTACGTCAGCCTTTCCTCACTTCTCACAGAGTTACCAAAGCTACCTCGCAAAGTTCCTCCCCAGCGATAAATGATTCACCGGCATCACGCCTGTTACACGGAGACCTGACATGAGGACCGGACACGATGGCAGGACACGAAGACCAGCCACGTAGACCTGACACGAGGCCCGGACATGGAGACAAGGCAAGGAGACCTGACACGAGGCCCGGACATGGAGATAGAGCACGGAGACCTTACAAGAGGTCCAGACACGAGACGTGGACACAAGTGTGGGTCACAAAGACGTTGTTCCAGATATTGTTCCAGTAGACCACTAGACCCCGTCACCAACGACCCATTGAGGTCACCATATGGCCGATAATACAGAGAAGCTAAATGTCATATGCCATGTTTACAGAGATATGTTTCCTGTATGTCATATAATCTTTACAGATCATTATCTTTATTTACGCAACTTTACATTTAACGGAAAAAAGATAACTGGATAAGATAAGATATCTGAAAGAAGAAAGTTACAAACATATTGCAAATGTTGGTTCCTCTTGCCCGGCAGCTGGCACATCTACCCTGACCACTCTTGCTTCCCTTCTGACTTCCATGTCCCATCCACCTCCTCTTCCTCCTTCAACTCCTGATATTCTCTTCCGAATCTCATAGCATCCAGCCTACCCTCATCCTTCCCCATGACCCCGCCTCCTGTGACGTTTCCCTTTGGGTCGCCTTCGTTTTTTCTTTGACCCTACCATGTAGGCCACCCAAACTTTCCCCTGACCTTAATATCCTTGCCCCCATCCACTCTCGGCCCTAATATTCTTGCCATCCCTTCCCTGAAACTAACATAGTAGCCACTGCTACTCCCCTCCTCTGTAGCATTTTTTTTTAAATAGGATGGCTAGAGAAGAAGGGAAGGGGTTGCACAGGGGAGAGCGAAGCTGTGGAATAGAAGAGATAAAGAATATATGTAGGTGTATAGTGAAGTTTTTGTGAGGTGTGTGATAAAGTATTCTAGAAACCTGTTTTTGTTGCCTTATTTACATAACCTCGACAGACTGGGAGTGTGTATGTATTTATGTTGTGTCTCGTTAGTTAAGGAAGGAAAATAACTAAGCTGAACTACGCATTGTTCCATTGGATGGCTGGGGATTCCCGTAATGCTTCGAGGCTCCGTGGGAACCAAGGATATTCCGTGTTTGTACTTCTGTCGAGGTTTCGGATATTTTTGTAGTTTGTATCATTGTTATCCCCCCTGCCTTTGCCTAACTCTTTCCTCTGCATCTCTTGAATATGTGCTACTTGGTTAGATCTCAGGTCACCCATATTGTTCATCGGAGTTTTTGATATAACGGTACCTTGTGTAGCTTCCTATTTTGTACCATCTATTGCTTCATCATGCGAGTGTTGGAGGCAAAGTATGTGTGTATATGAGAACAGGGAAGGATAGGAAAGAAGGATCATGGCTTTCACCAGATGTAATTTTGGCTTTTCCAGAAGGTACCAGAATCTGAGCAGACTGGCCAGTTCCGCCTTTCCTTCAGTGGTTTATTTGCTGATATGACTTAATATCAAACCTTGTGATGTTACTGTGTGACCCAGGATTTCGCAGCTCCTCTGGTGCATTAATCTGTTTCCCTCCTCAGTATTGTCCTGTGGTTGTTTTCTTCCCAGCTTCATCGTTGTGCATTGTGCATTGTTGTGCACTGTTGTGTATTTTCATTTTACGTCCCAGTCTTTCTCGGTTTTGTTAAATTTGGAGGCCTCTAGAAGCCTATATTAGAAATGTGTAATCTGGGACTGAATTGTCTGAAACTACTATTTGTGTAGCGTTGTCAGTGTTGATGTCCATACACGTTTTCCCTACTGTAAGTAGTGAATATTGTTGGCGCTAAGTTATACACTACCTTGTAGGATCCACTTAATAGAGAGACATTTGGTGACGTCTCCGAGTTTGATGATGAATTCTGCAGAGCGTTGGTTGAGGAAGGTGCACGGAAGTCAGTCTGTGATGTCGGCATGGCAGTTTGTATTGTAGGCTCTCAGTCCACACTTGATCAAAGGCTTTACTTAAATCGCTATGTATTGCTATGCAGTTCATTCCTTGCCCTCTGGAGATGGCAATTTTTTCTGCACATTCACAGAGGTAGTGCTCTTGCGCCTTCCAACCCCTACACCTCCGGTAGCAGCACTGGTCTGGATTAAAGAGGATGTTTTTTCATTAGGTGTCCACCTAACCCGTGGGTAGTTTTTCTTACAGAGAGTTTACCCAGGACTTCTGGGAGGGAGATTTGTACGACAGTTCTTTGGGTCTGAGTGGGACACTCTTGGCTTTAGTTCACTGTTATTCTAGCCTTTTGAAATATACGAGGCATAGCGTTGTGGATGGTAAGGAAATACTGATGGCCTTTCAAAGGTAGCATACCGATCTGTTTCTTATACATTGTAGTTTTTCCTGTGGCGGAGTTCTTGTTCTCTTGGATGGCTGTTTGTGATTCCCGGATGCTAACACATAAGGAGAAGTTGTTTACTGGAGTCAGTCTGTTGCTGGTACCTTGGTCATTAACATCTCACCTGACGCCATCATCCTGGCAATACCTCCAACACCTTAACATGCTCTTTCTCACCCTGACCTTAGCATCCTGCCCCTCCTCACACTCTCCCTGACCTTAACGTACTGACTATCCTCTTCCTCTGCCTAACCCTTACTACTCTTACGTCCGCCACGACCCTGGTTATTCTTTTGGTCACCTAAACCATTTGCCTCCATCTCCATAGACTACGAATTCAGGACACAGTTACTGCCCTACAGCAAAATGGTCTTATCAGAGACCATCAGGTATACTGTTGTCTGTCTCTCCCATGTACTCCCTCCCTTCCCTCCCTCCTCTGATTCAGCCACCCTGGCTGCACCCTCTGTCCTCCTCTCCCCTTCCCCATAAAACCAAAATTCATGCCCATTGAGCACCTCCCTCACTAAGCCGGCCATCAACGTAGCCAGCTCTACCCCTGCAGCCAACCAACGACCCGCATAAGCTGCACCAAAGCCATTGTTTATGCTCAGCTTGAACGCGACTAATGCTGCCACAAGCCGTTACCTGAACACAAAAAGCTGAAAGTTCTAAAATACGTATTTTAGGGTTCAGGATTTTTTCTCTCATTTCTTTTTAAGGAGAGAAAAGAGGGAGATTCCTGTGCGGTGTTGTATAGTAGCGTGATTGGAAGTATACTTTGGTGAGCAGTATGAAAATGTCATTTTTTTTGTGTTTTTGATTATACTGTGTTTATCCACCTCTTATCTGTCTTTTCCCTAGGTTCTCTTCTACCAAATCTCTCTCTCTCTCATGATTTTCTGTTTGTTCTCTCTCTTATTCTTTTGGTCTCCATACATCTCTCTCTCTCTCTCTCTCTCTCTCTCTCTCTCTCTCTCTCTCTCTCTCTCTCTCTCTCTCTCTCTCTCTCTCTCTCTCTCTCTCTCTCTCTCTCCTCTTCCTTTCACTCCCATCCCCTCTCTGGCGCTTCCCACTAGGACATCCACTGACATAGACTAATTCTCTTGTCGTTCAGTCGGACTTTCCTCACTTCTCACCACATTATCAAAGTTACCCAGACGTGCGTGTGTGTCTCCTCTTAGGAAGAATACAAATACTCTAGAGGCATCAAAATGGATATGAGAACCGAGCTAGATAACTAGACACAAACAACTTTGCCTGTACGCAGGGACTGGAGCCTCGACCATTGACACTGCTCACCCGTATCGTCGCCTGCGCAGTGAACCATCTGAACCCGTCTACTCTAAATGAATGAATCACCGAGCTCATTGGTGCTTTTGATGCTCCATCTAGTTTTCGTCTAGTATGTACTCCACTAGATCTAGTGAGTAAAGCAGTAAGAGGAGTGTACATGATAGCATACCGAGTATGTTTACTTGTGTGTTTACTACTATATGAAAAGTAGTGTATGAGATGGTATTCTCATAGCTAATCAAAGCATCTCCTGCGCGTGTTAGTCTATGTGTTTAGCTAAAGATATAACTCATATAGATCACAGATGGATAAGGGAGCCTCTCTCTCCTCCCTCCTTACCCCGACGTACTGGCAACCTCCTCGTTCCCCCACCATCCCTCACTTATTCTAAGAACCTGGCTCACCTTCTCCCTCCCTAATGACCCTAACATCTGGGCCGTCCTATTCTACCCTCGTAAATCAAGTTCCCGGGTATTCCTACTCTCTCCCATGATCTTATATCTTACCTTATCCCCTGATCCCAACGTTCAAGCTATTCCATCCTATCTTTAGACCCTAATATCCTTAACAGTCTATACCGTCGTGTCCTTAACATCTTTAGCAATTATAACCCAGCAACAGCCCCAACTGTAGTATCAGGGTCGCGCCTTCTTTTTCGGACGTTTGGCAATCTGGCAACGGCCGATGCTAACCTGACTCTAATGTACAGTCCACAACTCAGCACCCCATAACCCAATGATACGTGTTCCATCTCTAACCTCATTTCCCAGGCAATCTAGTCATAGCCACTCTACCCCTGACCCGTAACTCTAATATCCTGACCACACTGGTCATTCCACTGTTAACCCCTTGCATTATAATCACCACCACACTCCACCACTGATCTTAAACCGTGTCCAGACCGACCTTCCCCTCGTTGACTCTGATTATGGCCATCTCCATCAGTGATCCTAACACCTTACAACAATCCTACCGCCTACCTGCTACCGTGATATCCTAGCCACCTCCACTACACACTCTGACATCTTAACCGGCCTTCCTCATCTCTTCCCTCGTATCATTATCCTAATATCCTTATCACTTCTTCTTCAGTGACCCTAACAGTCTGTCCATCCCCTTCTCCCTCCTTTAGAGAGTCTGAATTGGCCAGCGGCGACGTTCATATCAGCTATGGGAGGAAATCAACTCTATGGACTTCGTTAATGAGTCATTACCCACAAGAGCTGACGACGCGGCATGAGAGGCGGATATTGCTGTGCGAAGGATCCCCGCTTCCTGGAAGCCCTTAATTATGTGAATAGCGGTCTCGGTAGAGACGGTCTTATGAGGACGGCCAAGAAATATGAACTGCAGGCACTTAGGATGTGTCCTGCTTAGAAATCTAGGACTTGCTAAGAAGGCTTATCTATCGGTAAAGCTATGGGCTATAATGGAATACCTTCAACAGTATATCATATTCTCCAGATTCTTTTTTTGTGTTGAAGTCTTCAGTCACGTGCAAAACTCTTAGTCAAGGACAAACCTTATGTAAGACACAAAAAAGGGTATAGAGAGATATAGAAGTACTTCCTCTATCATGTATGACCTCTTTTATAGGGTAAAATAGAATAAGTGATAAAACAGAGGGCGAGAAAGAGTGCATAACAACAAATAGATTCTCCACCTCCTGCCTCGACATCCCCTCTCCCAACAAAGCACCACTGGACTAAGATAACTTTGAATACGTAGCGCTGCACCATGAGAAAACGCTGGACAAGACAAAATGGCGCTGCACCATGAGAAAACGCTGGACAAGACAAAATGGCGATGCACCATGAGAAAACGCCGGACAAGACAAAATGGCGCTGCAACATGAGAAAACGCTGGACAAGACAAAATGGCGATGCACCATGAGAAAACGCCGGACAAGACAAAATGGCGCTGCAACATGAGAAAACGCTGGACAAGACAAAATGGCGATGCACCATGAGAAAACGCCGGACAAGACAAAATGGCGATGCACCATGAGAAAACGCCGGACAAGACAAAATGCAAAGATTGAGAAGAGCATGACAGTTATGTGATGCATATGGGGAGCAGATGTTAAGACACGACAAGCAGCGTAGTTCTTAAGAGACAGAGCAAAACCTGCAACTCTGACCCGGAGGGTGTAAGATGGTTCCTTAGATCATATCAGCACCCCTAAGTTAGGTGGGCAGTACATCCCTAGGAGGCTGCTGTTTACGACCTCCTGAAATAGAGAGGGGAAGATGGTACCAAGCGCCACTTCAGCATTCCAGGAGGGTAACACTTCCCTTGGGCGGCTGCTGTCTATAGCCTGCAGATACACACGCACAAACACAGACAGACAGACAGACAGACAGACAGACAAACACACACACACACACACACACACACACACACACACACACACACACACAAACAGGACAGGCTAAAAAGGGTAAAGTAGTTGCTAGTGAACAAGGAAAGAGAGGTATATTGGGTGATACAAGGAAGGAGTGGAAATGACTAGGAGATGTATAAGAACAAGCGGCAGGTGGTCAGAGGAAGGTGCAGGGGTTGAAAAGAGGGCAAATTGGAGTTAGGTGAGCACTCGAGTATCTATAAACTGCAGGGAGAATAAGAAATTGTTTTGCAAGGAGCTTAGAAGTTTGAGAAAACAAGATGTTAATTGGAACATCGATGAAGGAAGCAAACGATAAGTGGGAACAGATGGTGATGAGGTGAGGAGATGGGGTGAGAGTTTTGAATGGCTGTAATAGGGTAATAGGCATAGGGTGATTGGGTCGGGATGGTATACAAAATGAGAGTTATGGAAAGTGGTTTTGTGAAGAGAGAACAGGTGGTGAAAGCATTGCGTAGGATGAATTGTGGCAATACGGCTGGAGTGGATGGGAATATAGCTGGATTCCTTTAAAGAGGGAGTTAAGTGATTGTGTCATTGATTGGGTTGTTAGGACTTTCAGATTATTTATGATCATGGTGAGGTGTCTAAGGATTGGTAAAATGCATGTATAGTCCCATTGTATAAAGCAAGGGGAATAAAGATGTGTTCAAACCACAAAGGTATAGGATTGCTGAGTGTACCTGTAAGGTGGTATTGAAAAGTAGTGATTGCGAGGGTGAACGTGCGTACAGAGCATCAGCCTGGAGAGGAATAATGTGGTTTCAGAAGTGGTAGAGGATGTTTGGTTCAGTTGTTGCTTGAAAGAATGTATCTAAGGAATATTTAAAGAAAAAGAAGGATTCGTGTATTTCATTCATGGATTTGGAGAAAGCATATGAAAGGGTTTACAGGATATTACATGTTTAGGATCTTAAGAAGAAGTGGGGAGTTTTTATCAAGGGTGTAAGGCATGTGCACGAATAGGAAGAGAGGAGAGTGAGTGGTTCCATGTGAAAATAGTCTGCAACAGGAGCGTGAGATGTCACCAAGACATTTTTGTATGGATTGGGTGGTGAGGGTGGTAAATGCAAGGTTCTAAGAGAGATGGGACTAGTATGCAGTCTATTGGGAGGATGAGGCCTGGAAGTGAGTCAGTTTTTGTTTGCTGATGATACAGCACTGGTGGCATATTCGAATGAAAAACTGTAGAAGCAGGTGACTGAGTCTGGAAGAGTGAGTGAAAGAAGGAAGTTGTGAGTAAATGTGAATAAAAGCAAGGTTGCTAAATTTAGCAGGGTTAAGGGACAACAAATTAGTTATAGTGTAAGTTTGAGTTGAGGAAAATGGAGGATATTAAATTTCAGATATCTAGGAGTGAACATGGCAGTAAATGCAACAATGGAAACGGAAGTGAGTCATAGAGTGAGTCAGGAGACAAGGTTCTGGGAGCACAGAATAATATTTCGAAAAATGTTCTTCATCTGGGAGAGGGAAAATGGGTGTGTTTGAAGGCATGGTACTCCCAACAATCTTGTATGGATTCGAGGCATGGACTATGGATGATTATGTGCGGAGAAGGGTGGATTGTGTTGGTAATGAAATGTATGAGGACAAATGTGGTGTGAGGTGGTTTCGTTGGGTAAGTAATGAAAGGGTAATGAAAAGAGTGTGGATGAAAGAGCTGGAAATGGTGTGTCTAAATGGTTTGAACACATGGAAAGAATGAGGGAGAAGAGGTTGACAGAGAAGATATATGTGTCAGATATGGAGGGGACAAGGAAAACTGGGAGATCATATAGAAGGTGGAAGGATGGAGTAAGAAAAGATTTTGAATGATTGGGGCCTGAGCAAGCAGGAGGCTGATAGGCGTGCACGATATGAGTCAAGTGGAAAGGTGTGGTAAACTGGGATCAACGTGCTCTGAAGGGACTGAACCAGAGCATGTGAAGCAGCCAGGAAAAAACATTGAAAGTTTTGTGGGAGCTGGTTGTGGACAGAGAAGTGTGGTTTTGGTGCATTACACATTACATTTAGACATCGGATATGAGTCAATAAAGCCTTTCTTCGGAAAAGGGCGATCGGTGAAGGGGGCTAATGGAGAGGTGATAGCAAGTAGTGGTGATGTGAGAGGAAGATGAAGTAAGTATTTTGAAGGTTTGTTGAATGTGTTAGATGATAGAGTGGCAGATATAGGGTGTTTTGGTCGAGGTGGTGTGCGAAGTGAGAGGGTTAGAGAGAATGATTTGGTAAAGAAGTAGTAAAACCTTTGCAGAAGATGAAAGCTGGCAAGGCAGCGGGTTTGGATGCCATTGCAGTGGAATTTATTAAAAAAGGGGGTGACTGTATTGTTGACTGGTTGGTAAGGTTATTTAATGTATATATGACTCATGGTGAGGTGCCTGAGGATTGGTGGAATGCATGCATAGTGCCATTGTACAAAGGCAAAGTGGGTAAAGGTGAGTGCTTAAATTACAGAGGTATATGTTTGTTGAGTATTTCTGGGAAATTGTATGGAAGGATATTGATTGAGAGGGTAAAGGAATGTACAGAGCATCAGATTGGGGAAGAGCAGTGTGGTTTCAGAAGTGGTAGAGGATGTGTGGATCAGGTGTTTGCTTTGAAGAATGTGAGAAATACTTAGAAAAGCAAATGAAATTGTATATAGCATTTATGGATCTGGAGAAGGCATATGATAGAGGTGAAGGAGATGCTCTGTTGGAAGGTATTAATAATATATGGTGTGGGAGGCAAGTTGTTAGAAGAAGTGGAAAATATTTATCAAGGAGGTAAGACATGTGCACGAGTAGGAAGAGAGGAAAGTGATCGCTTCTCAGTGAACATCGGTTTGCGGCACGGGTGCGAGATGTCTCCATGGTTGTTTAATTTGTTTATCGATGGGGTTGATAGGGAGGTGAATGCAAGAGTTTTTGAGAAAGGGACAAGTATGTAGTCTGTCGTGGATGAGAGAGCTTGGGAAGCGAGTTAGTTGTTGTTCGCTGATGTTAAAGCGCTGGTGGCTGATTCGGGTGAGAAACTGCAGAAGCTGGTGACTGAGTTTGGTAAAGTGTGTGAAAGAAGAAAGCTGAAAGTAAATGTGAATAAGAGCAAGGTTATTAAGTACAGTAAGGTTGAGGGACATGTCAACTGGGAGGTAAATTTGAATGGAGAAAAACTGGGAGAAGTGAAGTGTTTTAGATATGTGGGAGTGGATTTGGCAGCGGATGGAACCATGGAAGTGGGAGTGAGTCACAGGGTAGGGGAGGGGCCGGAAGTTCTAGGAGCGTTGAAAAATGTGTGGAAGTCCAGAACATTATCTCGGAAAGCGAAAATGGGTATGTTTGAAGGAATAGTGGTTCGAACAATGTTATATGGTTGCGAGACGTGGGCTAAAGATAGAGTTGTGCAGAGGAGGGTCGAAATGAGATGTTTGAGGACAATATGTGGTGTGAGGTGGTTTGATCGAGTAAGTAATGAAAGGGTAAGAGAGATGTGTGTTAATAAAAAGAGTGTGGTGAGAGAGCAGAAGAGGGTGTTTTGAAATGGTTTGGTCACATGGAGAGAATGAGTGAGGAAAGATTGACAAAGAGGATATATGTGTCAGAGGTGGAGGGAATCTAGAAGTGGGAGACCAAATTGGAGGTGGAAAAATGGAGTGAAAAAAAAATTTGAGTGATCGGGGTCTGAACGTGCAGGAGGGTGAAAGGCGTGCAAGGAATAGAGTGAATTGGAACGATATGGCATACTGGGATCGACGTGCTGTCAGTGGATTGAACCAGGGCATGTGAAGCGTCGGGGGTAAGCCATGGAAAGTTTTGTGGGCCTGGACGTGGAAAGGGAACTGTGGTGTCGGTGCATTATACATGACACCTAGTGACAGAGGGTGAACGAATGTGGCCTTTGTTGTCTTTTCCTAGCGCTGCATCGCGCGCATGCGGGGGGGGAGAGGGTTGTCATTTCATGTGTGGCGGGGTAGCGACAGGAATGAATAAAGGCAGCAAGTATGAATTATGTACATGTGTATATATGTATATGTCTGTGTATGTATGTATATATATATATATATATATATATATATATATATATATATATATATATATATATATATATATATATATATATATATATATATATATTTTTTTTTTTTTTTTTTTTTTGCTTTGTCGCTGTCTCCCGCGTTTGCGAGGTAGCGCAAGGAAATAGACGAAAGATATGTTCCAACCCATCCCCATACACATGTATATACATACGTCCACACACGCAAATATACATACCTACACAGCTTTCCATGGTTTACCCCAGACGCTTCACATGCCTTGATTCAATCCACTGACAGCACGTCAACCCCGGTATACCACATCGCTCCAATTCACTCTATTCCTTGCCCTCCTTTCACCCTCCTGCATGTTCAGGCCCCGATCACACAAAATCTTTTTCACTCCATCTTTCCACCTCCAATTTGGTCTCCCTCTTCTGCTCGTTCCCTCCACCTCCGACACATATATTCTCTTGGTCAATCTTTCCTCACTCATTCTCTCCATGTGCCCGAACCATTTCAAAACACCCTCTTCTGCTCTCTCAACCACGCTCTTTTTATTTCCACACATCTCTCTTACCCTTAAGTTACTTATTCGATCAAACCACCTCACACCACATATTGTCCTCAAACATCTCATTTCCAGCACATCCATCCTCCTGCGCACAACTCTATCTATAGCCCACTCCTCGCAACCATACAACATTGTTGGAACCACTATTCCTTCAAACATACTCATTTTTGCTTTCCGAGACAATGTTCTCGACTTCCACACATTCTTCAAGGCTCCCAGAATTTTCGCCCCCTCCCCCACCCTATGATCCACTTCCGCTTCCATGGTTCCATCCGCTGCCAGATACACTCCCAGATATCTAAAACACTTCACTTCCTCCAGTTTTTCTCCATTCAAACTCACCTCCCAATTGACTTGACCCTCAACCCTACTGTACCTAATAACCTTGCTCTTATTCACATTTACTCTTAACTTTCTTCTTTCATACACTTTACCAAACTCAGTCACCAGCTTCTGCAGTTTCTCACATGAATCAGCCACCAGCGCTATATCATCAGCGAACAACAACTGACTCACTTCCCAAGCTCTCTCATCCCCAACAGACTTCATACTTTGCCTCTCTTTCCAAAACTCTTGCATTCACCTCCCTAACAACCCCATCCATAAACAAATTAAACATCCCTGGAGACATCACACACCCCTGCCGCAAACCTACATTCACTGAGAACCAATCACTTTCCTCTCTTCCTACACGTACACATGCCTTACATCCTCGATAAAAACTTTTCACTGCTTCTAACAACTTGCCTCCCACACCATATATTCTTAATACCTTCCACAGAGCATCTCTATCAACTTTATCATATGCCTTCTCCAGATTCATAAATGCTACATACAAATCCATTTGCTTTTCTAAGTATTTCTCACATACATTCTTCAAAGCAAACACCTGATCCACACATCCTCTACCACTTCTGAAACCACACTGCTCTTCCCCAATCTGATGCTCTGTACATGCCTTCACCCTCTCAATCAATATCCTCCCATATAATTTACCAGGAATACTCAACAAACTTATAACTCTGTAATTTGAGCACTCACTCTTATCCCCTTTGCCTTTGTACAATGGCACTATGCACGCATTCCGCCAATCCTCAGGCACCTCACCATGAGTCATACATACATTAAATAACCTTACCAACCAGTCAACAATACAGTCACCCCCTTTTTTAATAAATTCCACTGCAATACCATCCAAACCTGCTGCCTTGCCGGCTTTCATCTTCCGCAAAGCTTTAACTACCTCTTCTCTGTTTACCAAATCATTTTCCCTAACCCTCTCACTTTGCACACCACCTCGACCAAAACACCCTATATCTGCCACTCTATCATCAAACACATTCAACAAACCTTCAAAATACTCACTCCATCTCCTTCTCACATCACCACTACTTGTTATCACCTCCCCATTTGCGCCCTTCACTGAAGTTCCCATTTGCTCCCTTGTCTTACGCACTTTATTCACTTCCTTCCAGAACATCTTTTTATTCTCCCTAAAATTTAATGATACTCTCTCACCCCAATTCTCATTTGCCCTTTTTTTCACCTCTTTCACCTTTCTCTTGACCTCCTGTCTCTTTCTTTTATACATCTCCCACTCAAATTCATTTTTTCCCTGCAAAACTCGTCCAAATGCCTCTCTCTTCTCTTTCACTAATACTCTTACTTCTTCATCCCACCACTCACTACCCTTTCTAATCAACCCACCTCCCACTCTTCTCATGCCACAAGCATCTTTTGCACAATCAATCACTGATTCCCTAAATACATCCCATTCCTCCACCACTCCCCTTACTTCCATTGTTATCACCTTTTTCCATTCTGTACTCAGTCTCTCCTGGTACTTCCTCACACATATATATATATATATATATATATATATATATATATATATATATATATATATATATATATATACGTTCAAATGTGCAGGTATGTATATGTGCGTGTATAGACGTGTATGCATATACGTTTGTATGTGGGTGGGTTGGGCCTTTCTTTCGTCTGTTTCCTTGCACTACCTCCCTAACGCTGGAGACTGCGACAAAGTGTAATAAACATAGATAAGAAATATATATACATATATATAAATATATATATATATATATATATATATATATATATATATATATATATATATATATATATATATATATATATATATATATATATATATATATCATCCCTGGGGATAGGGGAGAAAGAATACTCCCCACGTATTCCCTGCGTGTCGTAGAAGGCGACTAAAAGGGAAGGGAGCAGGTGGCTGGAAATCCTCCCATCTCTTTTTTTTTCTTTTAATTTTCCAAAAGAAGGGATAGAGAGGGGGGCCAGGTGAGGATATTCCCTCAAAGGTCCAGTCCTCTTTTCTTAACGCAACCTCGCTAATGCGGCATATGGCGAATAGTATGAAAGATATATATATATATATATATATATATATATATATCTGGCAGCGGATGGAACCATGGAAGCGGAAGTGGATCATAGGGTGGGGGAGGGGGCGAAAATTCTGGGAGCCTTGAAGAATGCGTGGAAGTCGAGAACATTATCTCGGAAAGCAAAAATGAGTATGTTTGAATCAATAGTGGTTCCAACAATGTTGTATGGTTGCGAGGCGTGGGCTATGGATAAAGTTGTGCGCAGGAGGATGGATGTGCTGGAAATGAGATGTTTGAGGACAATGTGTGGTGTGAGGTGGTTTGATCGAGTAAGTAACGTAAGGGTAAGAGAGATGTGTGGAAATAAAAAGAGCGTGGTTGAGAGAGCAGAAGAGGGTGTTTTGAAATGGTTTGGGCACATGGAGAGAATGAGTGAGGAAAGATTGACCAAGAGGATATATGTGTCGGAGGTGGAGGGAACGAGGAGAAGAGGGAGACCAAATTGGAGGTGGAAAGATGGAGAGAAAAAGATTTTGTGTGATCGGGGCCTGAACATTCAGGAGGGTGAAAGGAGGGCAAGGAATAGAGTGAATTGGAGCGATGTGGTATACCGGGGTTGACGTGCTGTCAGTGGATTGAATCGGGGCATGTGAAGCGTCTGGGGTAAACCATGGAAAGCTGTGTAGGTATGTATATTATGCGTGTGTGGACGTATGTATATACATGTGTATGGGGGTGGGTTGGGCCATTTCTTTCGTCTGTTTCCTTGCGTTACCACGCAAACGCGGGAGACAGCGAGAAAGCAAAAAAAAAAAAAAAAAAAAAAAAAATATATATATATATATATATATATATATATATATATATATATATATATATATATATATATATATATATATATATATATATATATATATATTTTGCTTTGTCGCTGTCTCCGCGTTTGCGAGGTAGCGCAGGGAAACAGACGAAAGAAATGACCCAACCTACCCCCATACACAATGTATATATATACACGTCCACACACGCAAATATACATACCTATACATCTCAATGTACACTTATATATACACACACAGACACATACATATATACCCATGCACACAATTCACACTGTCTGCCTTTATTCATTCCCATCGCCACCTCGCCACACATGGAATACCATCCCCCTCCCCCCTCATGTGTGCGAGGTAGCACTAGGAAAAGACAACAAAGGCCCCATTCGTTCACACTCAGTCTCTAGCTGTCATGCAACAATGCCCGAAACCACAGCTCCCTTTCCACATCCAGGCCACACACAACTTTCCATGGTTTACCCCAGACGCTTCACATGCCCTGATTCAATCTACTGACAGCACGTCAACCCCGGTATACCACATTGATCCAATTCACTCTATTCCTTGCTCTCCTTTCACCCTCCTGCATGTTCAGGCCCCGATCACACAAAATCTTTTTCACTCCATCTTTCCACCTCCAATTTGGTCTCCCACTTCTCTTCGTTCCTCACTCCGACCATATATCCTCTGGTCAATCTTTCCTCACTCATTCTCTCCATGTGCCCAAACCATTTCAAAAAACCCTCTTCTGCTCTCTCAACCACGCTCTTTTTATTTCCACACATCTCTCTTACCCTTACATTACTTACTCGATCAAACCACCGCACACCACACATTGTCCTCAAACATCTCATTTCCAGCATATCCATCCTCCTGCGCACAACTCTATCCATAGCCCACGCCTAGCAACCATACAACATTGTTGGAACCACTATTACTTCAAACATACCCATTTTTGCTTTCCGAGATAATGTTCTCGACTTCCACACATTCTTCAAGGCTCCCAGGATTTTCGCCCCCCTCCCCACCCTATGATTCACTTCCGCTTCCATGGTTCCATCCGCTGCCAGCACTCCCAGATATCTAAAACACTTTACTTCCTCCGGTTTTTCTCCATTCAAACTTACCTCCCAATTGACTTGACCCTCAACCCTACTATACCTAATAACCTTGCTCGTATTCACATTTACTCTTAACTTTCTTCTTTCACACACTTTTCCAAACTCAGTCACCAGCTTCTGCAGTTTCTCACATGAATCAGCCACCAGCGCTGTATCATCAGCGAACAACAACTGACTCACTTCCCAAGCTCTCTCATCCACAACAGACTTCATACTTGCCCTCTTTTCAAAACTCTTGCATTCACCTCCCTAACAACCCCATCCATAAACAAATTAAACAACCATGGAGACATCACACACCCCTGCCGCAAACCTCCATTCACTGAGAACCAATCACTTTCCTCTCTTCCTACACGTACACGTGCCTTACAACCTCGATAATAACTTTTCACTGCTTCTAACAACTTGCCTCCCACACCATATATTCTTAATACCTTCCACAGAGCATCTCTATCACCTCTATCATATGCCTTCTCCAGATCCATAAATGCTACATACAGATCCATTTGCTTTTCTAAGTATTTCTCACATACATTCTTCAAAGCAAACACCTGATCCACACATCCTCTACCACTTCTGAAACCACACTGCTCTTCCCCAATCTGATGCTCTGTACATGCCCTCACCCTCTCAATCAATACCCTCCCATACAATTTACCAGGAATACTCAACAAACTTATACCTCTGTAATTTGAGCACTCACTCTTATCCCTTTGCCTTTGTACAATGGCACTATGCACGCATTCCGCCAATCCTCAGGCACCTCACCATGAGTCATACATACATTAAATAACCTTACCAACCAGTCAACAATACAGTCACCCTCTTTCTTAATAAATTCCACTGCAATACCATCCAAACCTACTGCCTTGCCGGCTTTCATCTTCCGCAAAGCTTTTACTACCTCTTCTCTGTTTACCAAATCATTTTTCCTAACCCTCTCACTTTGCACACCACCTCGACCAAAACACCCTATATCTGCCACTCTATCATCAAACACATTCAACAAACCTTCAAAATACTCACTCCATCTGCTTCTCACATCACCACTACTTGTTATATATATATATATATATATATATATATATATATATATATATATATATATATATATATATATATATATATATATATATATATATATATATATATATATATATACATATATATATATGTATATATATATATATATATATATATATATATATATATATATATACATATATATATATATATATATATATATATATATATATATATATATATATATATATATATATATATATATATATATATATATATATATATATATATATATATATATATATATATATATATATATATATATATATATATATATATATATATATATATATATATATATATATATATATATATATATATATATATATATGTATATATATATATATATATATATATATATATATATATATATGTATATGTATATGGTTTCAGAAGTGGTAGAGGATGTGTGGATCAGTTGTTTGCTTTGAAAAATGTGTGGGAGAAATACTTAGAAAAACAGATAGATTTGTATGTAGCATTCATGGATCTAGAGAAAGCATATTATAGAGTTGATAGAGATTCTCTGTGGAAGGTATTAAGACTATATGGTGAGGGAGGTAAGTTGCTAGAAGCAGTGAAAAGTTTTCATCAAAGATGTAAGACGTGTGCATACAGGAAGAGAGGAAAGTGATTGGTTCCCAGTGAATGTCGGTTTGCGGCAAGGGTGCATGATGTCTCCATGGTTGTTTAATTTGTTTATGGATGGGGTTGTTAGGGAGATGAATGCAAGAGTTTTGCAGAGAGAGGAAAATATGTTAGTCCGTTGTGAATGAGGTGGCTTTGGAGGTGAGTCAGTTGTTGTTCGCTGATGATACAGGTGTTTGAGGTGTTTGAGGACAATATGTGGTGTGAGGTGGCGTGATCGAGTAAGTAATGAAAGGGTAAGAAAGGTGTGTGGTAATAAAAAGATTGTGCTTGAGAGTGCAGTAGAGGGTGTATTGAAATGGGTTGGTCACCTGGAGAGAATGAGTGAGGAAAGATTGACCAAGAGAATATATGTGTCAGAGGTGGAGGGAACGAGGAAAAGTGGGAGACCAAATTGGAGGTGGAAAGATGGAGTGAAAAAGATTTTGAATGATGGGGACCTGAACATGCAGGAGTGTGAAGGTCGTGCAAGGAATAGAGTGAATTGGAACGATGTGGTATACCGGGGAGAACGTGCTGTCAATGGATTGAACCAGGGCATGTGAAGCGTCTGGGGTAAACCATGGAAAGTTCTGTGGGTCCTGGATGTGTAAAGGGAGCTGTGGTTTCGGGCATTATTACATGACAGCTAGAAAATGAATGTGAACGAATGTGGCCTTTGTTTTCTTTTCCTAGCTCTACCTCGTGCACATACGCGGGGAGGGGGTTTTTATTTCATGTGTGGCGGGGTGGCGATGAGAATGGATAATGGCAGACAGTATGAATTATGTACATGTGTATATATGCATATGTCTGTGTGTGTATATCTATGCATACGTTGAGATGTATAGCTATGTATATGTGCGTGTGTGGATGTGTATGTATGTATATACATGTGTGTGGGGGTGGGTTGGGCCATATGTATGTATATATATATATATATATATATATATATATATATATATATATATATATATATATATATATATATATATATATATATATATATATATATATATATATTTTATTTAATTTGCTTTGTCGCTGTCTCCCGCGTTTGCGAGGTAGCGCAAGGAAACAGACGAAAGAAATGGCCCAACCCACCCCCATACACATGTATATACATACACGTCCACACACACACACACACACACATATTTATTTTTTTTTTTTTTTTTTTTTTTTTTATACTTTGTCGCTGTCTCCCGCGTTTGCGAGGTAGCGCAAGGAAACAGACGAAAGAAATGGCCCAACCCACCCCCATACACATGTACATACACACGTCCACACACGCAATATACATACCTACACAGCTTTCCATGGTTTACCCCAGACGCTTCACATGCCTTGATTCAATCCACTGACAGCACGTCAACCCCTGTATACCACATCGCTCCAATTCACTCTATTCCTTGCCCTCCTTTCACCCTCCTGCATGTTCAGGCCCCGATCACACAAAATCCTTTTCACTCCATCTTTCCACCTCCAGTTTGGTCTCCCTCTTCTCCTCGTTCCCTCCACCTCCGACACATATATCCTCTTGGTCAATCTTTCCTCACTCATTCTCTCCATGTGCCCAAACCACTTCAAAACACCCTCTTCTGCTCTCTCAACCACGCTCTTTTTATTTCCACACATCTCTCTTACCCTTACGTTACTTACTCGATCAAACCACCTCACACCACACATTGTCCTCAAACATCTCATTTCCAGCACATCCATCCTCCTGCGCACAACTCTATCCATAGCCCACGCCTCGCAACCATACAACATTGTTGGAACCACTATTCCTTCAAACATACCCATTTTTGCTTTCCGGGATAATGTTCTCGACTTCCACACATTTTTCAAGGCTCCCAAAATTTTCGCCCCCTCCCCCACCCTATGATCCACTTCCGCTTCCATGGTTCCATCCGCTGACAGATCCACTCCCAGATATCTAAAACACTTCACTTCCTCCAGCCTCTCACCATTCAAACTCACCTCCCAATTGACTTGACCCTCAACCCTACTGTACCTAATAACCTTGCTCTTATTGCACATTCACTCTTAACTTTCTTCTTCCACACACTTTACCAAACTCCGTCACCAGCTTCTGCAGTTTCTCACATGAATCCGCCACCAGCGCTGTATCATCAGCGAACAACAACTGACTCACTTCCCAAGCTCTCTCATCCCCAACAGACCTCATACTTGCCCCTCTTTCCAAGACTCTTGCATTTACCTCCCTAACAACCCCATCCATAAACATATTAAACAACCATGGAGACATCACACACCCCTGCCGCAAACCTACATTCACTGAGAACCAATCACTTTCCTCTCTTCCTACACGTACACATGCCTTACATCCTCGATAAAAACTTTTCACTGCTTCTAACAACTTGCCTCCCACACCATATATTCTTAATACCTTCCACAGAGCATCTCTATCAACTCTATCATATGCCTTCTCCAGATCCATAAATGCTACATACAAATCCATTTGCTTTTCTAAGTATTTCTCACATACATTCTTCAAAGCAAACACCTGATCCACACATCCTCTACCACTTCTGAAACCACACTGCTCTTCCCCAATCTGATGCTCTGTACATGCCTTCACCCTCTCAATCAATACCCTCCCATATAATTTACCAGGAATACTCAACAAACTTATACCTCTGTAATTTGAGCACTCACTCTTATCCCCTTTGCCTTTGTACAATGGCACTATGCAAGCATTCCGCCAATCCTCAGGCACCTCACCATGAGTCATACATACATTAAATAACCTTACCAACCAGTCAACAATACAGTCACCCCCTTTTTTAATAAATTCCACTGCAATACCATCCAAACCTGCTGCCTTGCCGGCTTTCATCTTCCGCAAAGCTTTTACTACCTCTTCTCTGTTTACCAAATCATTTTCCCTAACCCTCTCACTTTGCACACCACCTCGACCCAAACACCCTATATCTGCCACTCTGTCATCAGACACATTCAACAAACCTTCAAAATACTCATTCCATCTCCTTCTCACATCACCACTACTTGTTATCACCTCCCCATTTACGCCCTTTACTGAAGTTCCCATTTGCTCCCTTGTCTTACGCACCCTATTTACCTCCTTCCAGAACACACACACATATAGATATATATATATATATATATATATATATATATATATATATATATATATATATATATATATATATATATATATATATATATATATATATACATATCCCTGGGGAGAAAGAATACTTCCCACGTATTCCCTGCGTGTCGTAGAAGGCGACTAAAAGGGGAGGGAGCGGGTGGCTGGAAATCCTCCCCTCTCTTTTTTTTTTTTTCTTTTTTCCAAAAGAAGGAACAGAGAAGGTGGGCCAGGTGAGGATATTCCCTCAAAGGCCCAGCCCTCTGTTCTTAACGCTACCTCGCTAATGCGGGAAATGGCGAATAGTATGAAAGAAAGAAAGATATATATATATATATATATATATATATATATATATATATATATATATATATATATATATATATATATATATATATATATTGTTATTTTGCTTTTTCGCTGTCTACCGCTTCCCGCGCTAGCGAGGTAGCGCAAGGAAACAGACGAAAGAATGTCCCAACCCACCCACATACAAATGTATATACATACACATCCACATACGCAAATATGCATACCTATACATCTCAACGTATACATATATACACACGCACAGACATGTACATATATACACATGCACAGAATTCATACTGTCTGTCTTTATTTATTGCCATCGCTACCCCGCCACACATGAAATAACCAACCCCTATCCAAAAAAGGTGCGCGAGGTAGCGCTAGGAAAAGACAACAAAAGCCACTTTCGTTCACACTCAGACTCTACGTGTCACGTAATAATGCAGTGAAACCACAGTTCTCTTTCCACATCCAGGCACCACTGAACTTTCCATGGTTTAACCCAGACGCTTCACATGCCCTGGTTCAATCCATTGACAGCACGTCGACCACGGTATACCACATCGTTCCAATTCACTCTATTCCTTGCACGCCTTTCACCCTTCTGCATGTTCAGGCCCCGATCACTCAAAATCTTTTTCACTCTATCTTTCCATCTCCAATTTGGTCTCCCTCTTCTCCTCGTTCCCTCCACCTCTGACACATATATCCTCTTGGTCAATCTTTCCTCACTCATTCTCTCCATGTGACCAAACCATTTCAAAACACCCTCTTCTGCTCTCTCAACCACACTCTTTTTATTACCACACATCTCTCTTACACTACTATTACTTACTCGATCAAACCACCTCACACCATATATTGTCCTCAAACATCTCATTTCCAGCACATTCTCCGCACAACTCTATCCATAGCCCACGCCTCGCAACCATATAATATTGTTGGAACCACTATTCCTTCAAACATATCCATTTTTGCTTTCCGAGATAATATTCTCGACTTCCACACATTCTTCAACGCCCACAGAACTTTCGCCCCCTCCCCTAACCTATGATTCACTTCCGCTTCCATGGCTCCATCCGCTGCCAAATCCACTCCCAGATATCTAAAACACTTCACTTCCTTCAGTTTTTCTCCACTCAAACTTACCTCCCAATTGACTTGTCCCTCAACCCTACTATACCTAATAACCTTGCTCTTATTCACATTTACGCTCAGCTTTCTTTTTTCACACACTTTACCAGACTCAGTCACCAGCTTCTGCAGTTTCTCACATGAATCAGCCCCCAGCGCTGTATCATCAGCGAACAACAACTGACTCACTTCCCATTAAGCTCTCTCATCCACAACTGACTGCATACTTGCCCCTCTTTCCAAAATTCTTGCATTCACCTCCCTTACAACCCCATCCATAAACAAATTAAACAACTATGGAGACATCACACACCCCTGCCGCAAACCTCCATTCACTGAGAACCAGTCACTTTCCCCTCTTCCTGCACGTACACATGCCTTACAGCCTCGATAAAAAAAATTTTTACTGCTTCTAACAACTTGCCTTCCACACCATACATTCTTAATACCTTCCACAGAGCATCTCTATCAACTCTATCATATGCCTTCTCCAGATCCATAAATGCTATATACAAATCCATTTGCTTTTCTAAGAATTTGTCACATACATTTTTCAAAGCAAACACCTGATCCACACATCCTCTACCACTTCTGAAACCTGAAACCTATCCCTGGGGATAGGGAAAAAGAATGCTGTCCACGTATTCACTCTGTGCCATCCATGTCATACAAGGCGACTAAAATGGGCGGAAGTGGGGGTGGGGTGGGGTTGGTTGTGGGGGTGGGGATGGACATCCTCCCCTCCAGTTTTACTTTTCCAAGAGAAAGGACAGAGAAGGGATCCAAGTGAGGAGTTTTCTCTCTAAGGCTCAGTCGTCTGTTCTGGAACGTTACTTCGCTGAGGCAAGGGACGGGGTAGCGCCAAGAATGGATGAAGGCAAGCAGGTATGAATATATACATATGTATATATGTATATGTCTCTGTATGCATATGAATATGTATGTATACGTGTATGTGTTGATATGTACATGTATATTCATGTATACATGTATGTGTTGATATGTATATGTATATGTATGTGCGTGTAAGGGCATTTATGTGTATATATGTGTATGTGGGTAGATGGGCCATTCTTCCTCTGCTTCCTGGCCCCACCTAGCTGACGCGGGAAACGGCGATCAAGTATAAAGCTATATAGCTAGATAGATAAATAAATAAATATATATATTTTTTCATACATAATCACCATTTTCCACATTGGCGAGGTAGCGTTAATAACAGGGGACAGGGCCTAAGGGGAAATATCCTCACTTCGGCCACTTCTCTGTTCTCTCTCTTTTTTTGTTTCTTGGAAAGTAGAAAAAAGAAAAAAAAGAGGGGAGGGATTTCAGCACCTCGCTCCCTCCACCTTTTTGTCGCCTTGTATGACACGCAGATAGATAGATAGATAGATAGATTGAAAGATGATTGTACTCTCTTTGTATGAGGAATGGTTGGAAGTCTGAAATAATCATCATTGTTACTATTGTTATAACTTCAGAATATTTCCATTTTAGTTAATGTTCTGACTAAACCCTCAAGCCCAGCCCTCCTCTGCTGCCAGCCAGAGAGCAGCTTAAGTTCCAAAGCCATTTTTCCTGCCCAATTCGTACGAGACTAATGTTGCCACAAGCTGCTGTGCTAACACAAAAAGCTGAGCGTCGTAGAATTGGTATAATTTTAGGATTTGAATTTTGTCTGGCGAGATGAGAGAGTTTTATTTCGATGTAGCCTTGTACAGGATCCGCATAATTTGAAGTCTCCTGAAGTAAATCTCTCCTAGACAGTTTCATCTCTCTCTCGTCTCCACTTTTACACTTATAATTCACCTATCTCTCGTGTCCTGTCTGCCATGTCCTTTCCGTTCTGTCTGTTTAATATTTGTCTTCCTCTTTCCCTCTCTCCTGCCTTGTCTTAACTTTCTCTTTTAACTTTCTCTCCTTTTCCTCCCCTTGTCTATGATCCGATGATCTCTCTTGGCTCCTATTTCTCTTGCTCATTCTTCCGTCGCTAGTCCCACTCACCTTACCTTCCCTCCCTCCCTCCCTCCTTCTCTCTCACCTCCTCACCCATCCCTGCTGGGATCCACCGACAAGAGACAAATTTACCTGCCGCTACAGCAGACTTTCCTCACTTCTCATCAAGTTACCAAAGTTATTCCGGAGATGTATCTCTCCTCCGCTGAATAATTCAGAGGCATCAGACCAGGTACGGGAACCGAACCCAATAACCGGGGCACGATGGCAGGACACAAGCACCGGGAAACAGAGACCAAACACGAGCATGGAGCATGAAGACTGCACACGGTGATCTAATACCGATAAGAGAATCGAGCACAGAGACTGAACATGGGCATTGGTCATGGAGGCTAAATGTGGACCAGAGGCCAGATCGAGGTGTGAGGACAGAAACGCGGCCTCTACAGATCTTGTCAACACAGAGAGGGTGTTCCAATGGACCGTGTGGACGTCACAGCACCAGTGAATGAACGAGCGAGTCTCCGGTGTCCCAGCCTAGGCAGGAAACGGAGAATGGAGTGCCATCTGACGTGTGATCGATAACCTACACTTTGAGTCTTGTCATGGAACTTGGTATTTACTGATATGAAAAAAAAGGTACATTTTTGGATGAGTGAGAAATTCTAGCAGATGAAGATCCCGGTCACACCTCACACTTGGCCCACCGTCCTGGTCATCCCTGACCCAACATTCTGGTCATTCCCCTCTCCTGACCCAACATCCTGATATAATCAATTCCAACTCTCCTTACCCAGCATCCTGGCCATTCCTACTCTCCTGACCCAGCATCCTAGCCATTACCACTCTTCTGGCCCAACATCTTGGCCATTTCCAGTCTCTAGACCTAACATCCTGGCAATCATTACCCTCTCTCCTGATCCTGCATCGTGGCAGTTAATCCCCAACTTACTGACCTATTTCTAACAATTATTCTCCAGTCTCCTGACCTTACATCCTGTCTATTACTCTCTACTCTCCTGGTCCTACATCTTGGCAATCAATTCCCACCCTTCCTGATCCTATATTCTGGCAAATAGTCCCCACCAGCCTAAGTAAGCATCCTGGTTATCCCAACTCTTCTGACTCAACATCCTGGCTATCTGATCCCTTTTAACATTTTGGCCATTCCTTCCACCGTGCCTCACTCTAACATCCTGGCCATTTGTCTCTCAAATCCTGGCCATCTACATCCTCCCCTCTAGGCCTATCAATACGATCTCCCTGACTCTCAGTCCTCCAGTACTGTCTATACGCCCCCCCCCTACTTCTCCCCTGACTAACATCCTGGTCCCCCGAAAGTCTCCCCTCATTCCAGCAGCCTGACCAACCCTATCCTACTTCTCCTGCCTATAACCCCAGAATACGTCCCATTTAGCCCCGGCCCCCCAGGCTAAGCCGACCCACCATTGTAGGCGGTCCTTCCCTGCAGCCAGCCAGCGCTCAGCTTAAGCTGCGCCAAATTAATTGTTTATGCCCAGCTTGTGTGAGAGTGATGTTGCCATAAGTCGTTACGGTAATACAAAAAGCTGAACGCTCTAAAACAGGTATTTCAGGATTCCAGATTTTTTCGGGGGTAAAGAGAGAGAGGCGCACTCTTTACGTTGTAGAGTGGGGGAACCTGGCAGGTAGATATATATTCTTTTTTCTGTTGCACAGATTATAATGGGATTTATAACTGGAGTTTGTTCAGGAATTTTATTCCTACACTGTTCCTCTTCTCTCACTCTTCTCTCTTACGATTTCGTATTTCTCTTCTCCTCTCCTGGACTCTGTTCTACGGTTTTCTTCTTATCTTAATGATATTTCGTCTTCATCAAAGTCGCCTTTCTTTTCTCCCCCCTTCCTTCCCTCTCACTTTGCTTATCTCTTAAGCTTTTACACCTTCCTCCCTTATCTCCCTTCCCCTCTTCTCCTTTCCCTTCACTGTCTCCTCTCTACCTGTGCCAGACCTATCTTCCTGCTCCCTGCTGGGATCCGCCG
The DNA here is from genome assembly GCF_036320965.1 of Panulirus ornatus. Lineage (NCBI taxonomy): Eukaryota > Metazoa > Arthropoda > Malacostraca > Decapoda > Palinuridae > Panulirus > Panulirus ornatus. The sequence continues at coordinate 22,950,806 of NC_092236.1, forward strand.
ACATGAAACTAATTCTCCAGCCTCCTCGGCCGTCTGACCCTCCTCCACCTTCCCCCAAGCCTTGCTGCTGCGTTAACCAAAGTTGTCTTGGAACTGTATTTCTCCTGTGCGTCTGGATCATGTGCGCCCTTCCCCGCAGCCACAACGGAGTGATACATACACCCACTTCCCAGGACGCTCAGGTCGCCGGCCACCCCCACACACTCTAGACCTGAAATCTAAATGCTTGATTCAAACTTCACTAAAGAATTCTGCATTCTGATTTGTCTGTCGCGTGAGTAGTTTAACAACCCATGGCCATGATTTGGCTATAACATGAATGCTTTGGCTATCGCATACATAAGTGGTCTGGGTATCACACGAATGCTTTGATAGTCGCATGAGTGGTCTGGTTATCATACGAAATGTTTGGAGCTCAAGAATAGTTTTGCTATCACGTGAGTGTGTGGCTTGAGTGATACGTGAGTCATATGACTATTACATGATAAAACAGGCTCTTTGTCTTCACGAAGAAAACGGAATATGTATAGAGAATATTTGGTTTCGTAAGAGTAGACAAAGGTAGAAAGCAGAAATAATGAGACCTGAATAGACAACCAGATGGAGATATGCGGTTACACACAGAGGCAAGTGGCAAATGGCATTTTCCGTAGGAAGGTTGAGCCGGTGAGGATATGTGGAAAGCCAGCAGTGGGAGACAGGGCAAGCCCTTAAACCAGTACTACTGCCATAGGTGGCCGAGAGCCGCTGGTCCACCGTCAGGGACTGTATCTCTTCCTCTCTTCCCCACATGAATAATTCAGTGGCCTCAGGTCGGATGCGATAACCGGACATAAAGCCAAACACGAGGGCCGGACTCAGGGACTGGACGTGGTAATCGGACCCCGTTACGAGACAAAACCACCCGATACGTGAGCTACAAACGAACATTAAACAATGATATCAGACATGAGGCTTCTACCTCGAGGTCGGTCAAACCAACGCAACGATAGAAGTAAAAGAACTGGACACAAGACCAAACACGAAGTCCTGACATGATTAAGGAAAACTTATATTGATTTGTAATGGTAAGACGTCGTCCCGAAGACCGCGTGAACTCGTTATAAATGAATAATGTCACGAGATAACGTTGAATGAGAGAGCAAAATTATCATTCGTTATTCGGTTACAAGAACTATAACTGAGGAAGATGTTACAGACCAGCTGGAGACGGTCTGTGCCAAGCGCTACCTTCTCCCTGACATCTAACATCCTGGTCACCTCTTCATCCAGCGGTCCTAGACATTATGGCCATTCAACCCACTTCTCTTGACTCTAACATCTTGTCAACTCCTTTTCCTCTGCAGTTTTCATGGACGTCCCTTCATTTGCACGGACCTTAATTTCCTGACCAACAGTTCGATACTTTTACACTCATACCCTGTACAAAAACTTCCCTCACAGGATTTGATATCTTGGCTACCGTCTCGCATCTCCTCTGTCTCTAACATAGTAGCCATCTTCCTCCATCCTCTGAGACTCTGATATCCTGCTTATCCTTCACTTTCTCTCTTGCTTCAAACAAACTATCTGCCCTCAAGCTCCCTCTGAATCTAATACTCTGACCACCCCTAACCGTGACCCTAACACCCCGTCTACCCTCTAAACATGACATCTTGGTCACCGCCAGCAATTTTCCTGTAAGTCTGAAAACCTGGCCTTTCCAAGCACGTCTCCTGATCATAAAATTCTGGTCAACTCCCACGCTTTCCCATAACGCCAAAACCTGGTCTCATTCAGCTCCCGTCCTACCTATGTCACCCCACCACTGGACCGCAACCCTCCCCTGCAGCCAGCTAAACAACTGGATTAAGCTGCAGAAAAACCTTTATTTATATCCAGCTTACCTGAGTGATTTTGCCACAAAAGTCGAGTACCGTAAAATAGGAATCATCTCATGATTTAAAGGTTTCCAGGAAGCAGAAGAGTATTGTTTCTATGGAATCATACAAAGGAACTCGACAGGTAGAAATTTTATTCTTTTTATGGAACGCGATGGAATCGATTCGAGAGTTTTATATCTGTACTGCTTTATCTCTCACTTTTCTTCCATCCTCCGATGCTCGCTCTTTTCTGCAGTTACTTTTCTACTTCGATTTATCTATCTCGGTATTCTTATTATTCATTTCATTCTCCCTTTCTCATTCGCCTGTCTAACCACTCTCTTTCGTCACCCTTTTCCTCCCTCTCTATTCTCCAGCCTTAATCTCCTTTGTTTCCCATCTCCTATCTATTCTCCAACCTTAATCTCTCTTGTCTCCCATTACCTCTCAACTCTCTTTAATCACTTCTTTCTTACTCCTTCACATCATCACTCGTGCCTTCTCCCTTCGCTTCTCCCTCCCTCCCTCCTCCCTCCCATTCTTCCCCACGGGGACCTGAAACGAGACCATCTCCTTGGACTTCCGTCAAGACCTCCCTCACTCTTCAATCTGTTTCCGAAGTCTTCTCATGGGCGACCTTCCCTCAGAGAAGTCAGACCTGGCGCATGAGACCGGTTATGTGAACCACCTTTGAGGAGTAGACACGAGGACTGGAAAGGACATGACACCGAGACTGGACACTGATACCAGAACGCCAACGTCAGCCACAAAGAATAGACACCAAGAATAAAGACCAATTACAAGACTGGATACAAGGAAAGAAGACGAGACACAATCACAGAAACTATGCACAGTACTGGATCTGTGAGAGGATAGGATACAAATTAGTCACAAAGACAGCACACAAAGTCGAGATACGAGGATTGAGGTGTTGACTCTATACTTTATCAACACAGACGTCATCTGGGCCATCTGGAACAATCGTTACGTTCCATGACCGATTGATCCACAAGTATCACCAATTGCTGGGAAAAAAAAGGGTTGCTAGTATTCAGTCCACAAACACATTCTTTCCACATCTCCCACACATTACGTTTCATTATCATTCATCCCAGATTTCCCAGTCTTATTATCGTGAACTGAAAGCGCATCAACATATTTCTTTGGTGGTGAGTCGGTAATGTTCTACTGTCTTCACCTCCTAATGAACCTACGCCCAATCCTATACTGTCCTCTCAGAAACTCCCCGGAATTCAGTACCAGACACAGGTGGTCAAGGCGAATGGACAGGATGACATACCTCCTTGTGTCCTAAAGAAGGGTGCCTCTGAGATAGTTCCAGTTATTGTTCGTCTATTTTGCCTCTATTTAAAAGCCCAAACTTTCCCTTCTTCTTGGATTCATGGTCCAGCGAATTCTAAAGAAAGGAGACTGATCTAAACCTTATATCAATTGACGTTCTCACATTCGTTGGCTCCAAAGTCCTCGAAAGTTTATTAAACAGAATCTCATCTCCATTTCTTTAGATGACTAACTCCGGTTTTTATGGTGTAAGATCTACTAGTGATATTTTCATCTCAATCGTCTTCTCCTGGGGACTTTGGTGAGTCTTTTGTCATGTTCCTCATATCTAAAGTGTTCCACAAGGTGTGGCACAAGTCCTTGTCTATTTAACTTCTTTCCTTTGGCTTGCCCGCCTCCATCTGTTCTTTGATACATGCTTTCCTTTCCAGTCTTTCCTTTGCTGAAGTCGTTGATGGAACGACTTCTTCCTCTTGTCATCGCTGGTCTTCCTCAGGGCTGCTTCATTCTGCCTATCATTTTCCTTTCTCTGTAAATGATCTTTCTTCATCTCTGACCTCATTCTTTCTCATGTCGACGATTCCCTTCTTCATGCATCGGCTTACTTTCCTTTACCACATAATTCAAATACTTGTTCTTTCTTTTACACTGACCATAATTTGGACGTCTGTAGCGTTACATAACTGGAGACTGGTAACCTGGTTAAATTTGGTTGCTCAAAAACACCTAGCAATAATACAAGCAGCTTAAGTAAAGCTAACTCTTCCAATGTACAAAACACTCCTTATGATGAACATTATTTTATGTTTCTTCTAATCAGTTATTCCATTTTGATATGAGCCTCATCTGCACTAGTAAGAGTGCTGATCATATATATGAGCTTGTTGGTCTCCTGCTTCTCTATGAACCAATGTGGAATGAAAAACTTCCCTTCTTATTACTTTACCATCCCTTTCCGTTCATCCGTTCCTCTTTCTGTTACCCAGGTACCATTTCAGCTATTGTTCTCATGAGCCATCTCTGTGTGTCCCATCCCCTAAGAACTGGCTGCTGTCACCCAAAATATATTTGTGGGGACCAGCTACACGAGGACGGAATGACGTACCGTTATCATACATCCTTCATTCATCGAATCAGCGAAACTGTGGAATTGTCTTCGTTATTTTGTCTTTTCCTCTTCCTGTAAACGTATTCCTTTAAGACTCGGGTCTACAAACACTTAAAGAGCTCACGTTAATTACATATATATATATATATATATATATATATATATATATATATATATATATATATATATATATATATATATATATATATATATATATATATATATATATATATATAGAGGGAATATCCTCACCTGGCCCCCTTCTCTGTTCCTTCTTTTGGAAAATTAGAAAAAAAAAAACGAGAGGGGAGGATTTCCAGCTACCCGCTCCCTCCCCTTTTAGTCGCCTTCTACGACAGGCAGGGAATACGTGGGAAGTATTCTTTCTCCCCTATCCCCAGGGATGATATATATATACATATATGTATTATGTAATCGAATACCCTTCGTCTCACATTGGAGCAACAGGGTCTCCACTGGTCATTTCTCATAAGTTCATGCAACCAGCAGATAGCACGTTAGAGAACCTAACTGTACAACACGTAAATAATGTATGTGAGCACGCCCTATCATATAACCTACAACAGCCAGGATTGAACCTGGGACCCCTGCATTGCAGGATAGAGCATCATGGCTAGGCTATTATCACTACTAAAAGGGGTCCCAGATTCGATCCTGGCTGCTGGAGGTTTCTGTTACATTGTACTGTTGTTGATTGGTTGGTAAGGATATTCAATGTATCTATGGATCATGGTGAAGCGCCTGAGGATTGGCGGAATGCATGCATAGTGCCAGAGTACAAAGGCAAAGGAGATAAGGGTGAGTGTTCAAATTACAGAGGCATAAGTTTTTTGAGTATTCCTGGGAAATTATTTGAGAAGGTAAAGGCATGTACAGAGCATCAGATTTGGGAAGAGCAGTGTGGTTTCAGAGGTGGTAGAGGATGTATGGATCAGGTGTTTGCCTTGAAGAATGTATGTGAGAAATACTTAGAAAAACATTGATATGTATGTAGCATTTATGGATCTGGAGAAGGCCGCTTTGTGGAAGGTTTTAAGAGTATATGGTGTTGGAGGTAAGTTGCTAGAAGCAGTGACAAGTTTTTACCAGGAATGTAAGGCATGTGTACCAGTAGGAATAGAGGAAAGTGATTGGTTCCCAGTGAGATTGTTAGGGAGATGAATGCAAGAGTTTTGGAGAGAGGGGCACGTATGCAGTCTGTTCTTGATGAGAGAGCTTGGAAAGTGAGTCAGTTGTTGTTCGCTGATGATACAGTGCTGGTGGCTGATTCGGGTGAGAAACTGCATAAGTTGGTGACTGAGTTTGGTAAAGCGTGTGAAAGAGGAAAGTTGTGAATAAATATGAATAAGAGCAAGGTTATTAGGTTCGGTAAGGTTGAGGGACAAGTTAACTGGGATGTAAGTTTGAATGGAGAAAAAGCAGAGGAAGTAGAGTGTTTTAGATATCTGGGAGCGGAAACAGCAGCAGATGGAACCATGGAAGCGGAAGTGAGAAAGGCGAGAACATTATCTCAGAAAGCAAAATTGGGTACATTTGAAGGAATAGTGGTTCCAACAATGTTATATGGTTGCAAGACATGGGCTTGTGCCTGCAAAAAGTTTAACTGCAAATGAAAAGACACCAGTACCTATCCCTCACTCTGCCGCCCAAGCATTATGCCTGACCTTCCCTGGAGTCAAAAGCCACAACCATAGTGAGAGAATATGTGGATTTAGAATTCCTCTTAGCGCCTGATGAAGGTGCTTAAGATTTTTCTGTTGGTTGATGTAGCTTGACGTTGACGGCCTTTATGACCCTGGTTTTCGGTAGACCTAAAGTCCAAACAACCAACCAGCTAACCATTCCTGTGGCCAAATAACGACACAATCAAGCTGCTCTGAAGCCAAAGCTTGTACTTATCTCGTTGTTAGAACCTTTGCTAGAACGTAAAAAGTCAAGCCTCAAGATGGGCATCATCCCAGGAATCAGATTTCTGGAAAGATTTACATTTCTTAACCGTTTGTAGGAACAGTTATTATTTAGAAACTATCAAACCTAATTTTAGTTAGTTGGTAAAGTTTCGTTCTACATCAAGCTATCTCTCAGTTTTGTTTTTTACCTTTTCTCAGGTCATTCTTCTCTTTTATCATTCCTTCCTTTTTCACCACACTTCCACTTACCTTTCATTTGTTTATTGAAATGAATCTCGTTCTTCTTTTGTAACCCATTTTCCTTCCTCCTTGATGTCTGCCTCATCTTTCGTTTCTTTTTTCTTCAACCATTCGCGTGTTTTCTTCTTCCCCTCCTCTTCCTTTTACCTTCAGGACTTTACAGACACACAACGACCTTATCTGCCACCATGTTAGTCTTCTGACCAAGCTACTTAATGTATCTTGAGACGTATCTCCCCCGAGATAAATAATCCAGACGCATCAGACCTGACTAAAAAAGAAAAAAAAGACAATTCTGGAACTGGAGAGGAAGGCCTAAAACATCTGAGGACCAGATATGAAGGTCGAATATAACACTAGAAATGAGTGTCTGAACCCGAGAACCAGACATGAGGACCGGATGCTGGGCACACGGACAGGTGTCGAGCAAAATTTCTGACTTCTGCGAAATAAATGACCCTCCGTATGGTGTTAGATTAAGTGAGAAATACCTGAGTGCGCAGAATATATGACCACCAATATAATCTCACTGCTTACTTAATGAGGGCTTAAATTATGTCATTGCTTCATAGACATTTATTTGCGATATGAACACTAGCAATACCTGTAACATTTACAGTGTGTCTGCTAACGGTGTTTGTGTATATCTGTTGCATCTTATCTATGATGCTGATAAAGCACAGACTATGCGCTAAAAATCACTTGACAGGACGCTACTAAATATAATCACATTCAATATTCTTTTATAATCATGAGCCTGAATAGTATGGACTCAAGAAAGAAGGAACTGATATTAGATTATAAGGAACATAACACAATAGAGGTTAGTGTCACTTGCTTCCCATAGTTGCATGGATTCGCCACATAAACGATAGATTCTTTCTCAAAAGCTTTCACCTTACATATCAGTTAAACCTGCATGAGATATACGCTTATTGAACACTCATTTCAAAACTATAAGATTCGGTGAAATGCAAGGAAGAGAAGATACAAGGGAGACTTGATTCTAATAAACATAACATAACAGAAGCTGACAGCCAGTGTTTATCTCTTTCTAACAAGCAAGAGCTATCATTCTCCATCCTAGAGCCTTTTCCAGTGTTAAAGTCGCTCCTGAGCCTCCAGCAGAGAGTTCGTTATGAACAAGACACTCACGCACAAATTTCAACATCGAAACGTTGAACAGCTGATTACATAATATCGCCCTTGAACCCACTTAGCTGACGATCATCAAGCCAAAAATGTGACTTGCTAGTTAACGTGCACCCCATACATGCAGCCTGTGCGCATGCACAATTGTTCCGTAGTTACTTATTTTGCAGACTGGAAATTTCGCTTGACACCGAGCATGAACGCCAAATATAAGGCCGGAAAGCGAGGAGCCGAACCCTGACTTTTAGACAATATCAGCAGAGCTGTCGTCCTCGTGGACCACCTTGACCCATCATCACATTCTATGTCATAAGTGAACGGACTGGTCGATTCATCACATAAGAAACTGGAAGCCACACGAGTATAATGACGTGAACAAGAAAATATATCCGAGGCGGGGCTATAGGGTTGCTGGAAAAAATTCTGGCTAACTTCCCTCCTCCTTGAATAAAATATTCTGGTCACTCCCACCCTCCCAGTTGATCCTAACACTGGCCACCTGCACTCTGCTCCCTTTTCCTTTTACATCCTCTTCACCTTCCCCATGACCTGATATCCTGGCCACAGTATAGGTTTCCTTCCATCTAGCCCAACATAATGGTCAATCCATTACTTTCAGTGACGTTCGCTTCTTCACCAGACACTCCCTCCCTACAGACACAAACATCCCAGCCAATTCCTTCTTTTCGCATGAGCTAGCCCGACCCTTCCTCTTAACGTGAACAGAACCTCTTGAACATTATCTTTCTCCTTCCTCCCTTGCTGACCCAGTATCATTACCATACAACTTGCCATCCTAGCTACCCTTATCATCCTCGTCGTAATCCGAACATTCTGGCCGTACTCCTTATCCTTATAAAACCAATTATCCTAAAGAATCTCTCTTTAACCTTATTTTCAAAACCACTCATGTTTTTCCACTGACCCTGATCATTTGGTTAATTTGTTGATGTTCCCTGGCTCTGATATACTTGCCAATTCCACATTTCCCTCGGACCCTAGCCATACTCAACGGTCGCTGGCCTTAACATCTGTGTCACGTTCACTTACTTCCCTACTGATCCTAACATATTGGTAACCCTAATCCTTGTACTGGCCCCACCATCCGGGTTAACTCTTAGTCCTTCCTTCTCAGTCTCCCATCCTGGACACACTTCAGCATCCCATTTGACGCAGACTTAACCTCCTGACCTCCTAGTTCATTATCCTCTGATAATGTTCCTAGTTCATTATCCTCTGGTAGTGTTCCTAGTTCATTATCCTCTGATAATGTTCCTAGTTCATTATCCTCTGGTAGTGTTCCTAGTTCATTATCCTCTGGTAGTGTTCCTAGTTCATTATCCTCTGGTAGTGTTCCTAGTTCATTATCCTCTGGTAGTGTTCCTAGTTCATTATCCTTTGGTAGTGTTCCTAGTTCATTATCCTCTGATAATGTTCCTAGTTCATTATCCTCTGGTAGTGTTCCTAGTTCATTATCCTCTGGTAGTGTTCCTAGTTCATTATCCTCTGGTAGTGTTCCTAGTTCATTATCCTCTGGTAGTGTTCCTAGTTCATTATCCTCTGGTAGTGTTCCTAGTTCATTATCCTCTGGTAGTGTTCCTAGTTCATTATCCTTTGGTAGTGTTCCTAGTTCATTATCCTCTGATAATGTTCCTAGTTCATTATCCTCTGGTAGTGTTCCTAGTTCATTATCCTCTGGTAGTGTTCCTAGTTCATTATCCTCTGGTAGTGTTCCTAGTTCATTATCCTCTGGTAGTGTTCCTAGTTCATTATCCTCTGGTAGTGTTCCTAGTTCATTATCCTCTGGTAGTGTTCCTAGTTCATTATCCTCTGGTAGTGTTCCTAGTTCATTATCCTCTGGTAGTGTTCCTAGTTCATTATCCTCTGGTAGTGTTCCCTGACATCCTGGCTCTTCTTAACACCCTCCTCTATTTCTCATAATAAACGAGATTGTCCCCATCTGTTCTCGCTAAGGCAACCAGCTATGGTGCATGGCATTCCCCTTTACCCATACCTTAGTTGCCTGCAGCTGTGTTATCTGAACACAAAAATGTCTGAACAACTTGAAACAGAATTCATTTTAGAATCAAAGTTTATATGTATACGTATTTCCATATTTATCTTTTCTCTCAGATTTTTTTATTCAGGCAGCTCTCTGTAGGAATATTGACAAGAGGCAGGTTTCATTTTTCATCTTGGTAATGATGAATTAAAATCCCATTCCCTTCCTGCTCTATATTTCACCTTTGTTTCCTCCATTTTCCTCTTTCGTTATCTCCTCTTCTGCATCCTCTCTCCCCTCATAATCTCCCTTTAGCCAGAGGTAGGTACATTGATGTTATCTGCGGCCCTTTTGAAACCCGTCCTGAGGGGTCCAGGGAGCGCAAGAAAGCCCTATGGTAAGGAATGGTCAGCCAAGTCCCTTGGTGAGGTTAGGAGAGGTTAGGATAAAGCCGCCACAGGCAGGCTTCACGGGCGTCTACGGAGTGGTTTCAAAACTTGTCATTTATAGTTGATACTGACCGAACGTGAAATATATCCTTTTCTTTTATCAATGCAGTCTAACCTAATATGAGCCAATCTAGCACGCCCTATGATATTCTCACTAGGTATATCTTTTTTCATTCAGTAATGATCCTTTCTTTAAGAAGCGAAAGTAATTTGCCCCAAGATTCTTAACCCTTGGCCACCTTTCTACCTCTCTGCTTCTCTTCTCCTGGTGTGTTCCAACCTCTTTCCCTCTCCGCTTCCTCCTTTGTCTTGCAACTTCCATTTCGCCCACACAGATCTACACCACCTCCTCTCTCTTGCCTTGTTTACTACCCGTGTTACAGACTTGTACAGGATCCCAGCAGCCAGAGCCAGTGTTTCGTTGCGGTTGCTCGGCAACGCTGGCATTGTATCGCTATCAAACCCTCCAAGAACTACAGCTGTTAAATCTAAGGTTTCACTCAATTATCAGTTGTAAGTGGACCCAACTACTTATTCCGTACTGTAAATGCACCCAAGTAACCATCTTGATTGTAAATGCATCCATCTACCTAACCCCAGTAAATGTAAATATACTCACATGCCTTCTACCTTTTGTAAATCTATACAAGTATTCTCTTACAGGCCTATTCCTGCGTGTGAATTCTCCTACTTACCTATTCAATGGTGTAAGTGCATCTTACCTATCCATTTCTCTACCGAGGACACATTGCCTCTGAAACTATAAGAGAACTGGGTAGTAATGTGTTAGATGATATGTGTACAAAGTAAAGAAAACAGAGAGCGATGAACATCATCATCAGAAGCGCAGCTGATAGATTCTGGACGTACGAGCAATTGGAGAGAGAGAGAGAGAGAGAGAGAGAGAGAGAGAGAGAGAGAGAGAGAGAGAGAGAGAGAGAGAGAGAGAGAGAGAGAGAGAGAGAGAGATGGGAGGGGGGGACGAAAAGAACTCTCCCCTAATTTGCCTGATTAGAAATTAAACTCGGAACAAACTCTAGGCAATATCTTGCCCTATAATAGCCTCTTCAGAACTTCTCTGCTCTTGTCCTCTGAAACTGACTCTAGGAAGACGTCGTGTATAAATCTGGTCCCTCACCGGCCCTGAGCATCACCTACAGTCCTAGCCTGTCTGAGCACAAGTGACTCCATTGCAGCTTTCACACACAAGTCCTTCCCAAACCGTTGAACATGTGTCGATAGGTAAGAGCTCTTTATTAGCTGCCAGATGTCGCGTGATCGTTCATTACAAGGTTAGGATTAAATCATATTACTGCCAGACTCATAGCTATTGGCTATATTGTCGCTCCAGAGGTCTTTGTACTGGTGTCTCGAATATAGTCGGTCAAGATGGCCCCCCCTCACTAAGCAGTGTCTAGAGTATAATGGTTGCCACCAGGCATGCATCCGAGACACACATGCTCCCACATATCTACGCAACTGTAACATGTCGGCTTCTCTGCCACTCTGATGTTCCACGATGATCGAAAAAAATCGACAACATTTACTTTAAAAGACAGATTAGTAGAATAATGCCATGGTTCAGGCCTGGATAGACTAGGCTAGCTTAAACGATTGTATATACTCGTTGAAATATGGGTGTACGTATGTATATAATACACAGCGTAAATGTATTACAGAGCAGTTCTGCGGTGGAGTAATACGAGTCATAGAGTACAAGATTCAGTTTAGATTAATATAAGGTGAGAAGAAGCCAACAAGTACCTATTATTACGTGGATAAGTAAGCTATCATGTTGCGTAAAACTACTAAAGTGATGTCCAACCATACCATTCTAGGAATTCTCCCAACTGACCAAGTTAGTTCGCACACAACGCCTTTGAATTGCCTATGTATACAGAGAACACATCGATCAGACATACCATCCTATCCATGTTTCTGTGAAAGTACAAAGTTAAGGATCTTTTATTCTATATCTAACATTAACGAACAATTTCACTGCAATCATATGTTTAGAAGATCCTTTTTGCGTTCAGTAACCCGTCACCAGTAACAGGGGCTACCCACGACACCCCACCAAGTTACTGCTCCCTCTGTAATTGCATTGAATTATGATAACAAAAAGACACATCCATGATAACCTACCTTCATGACGCACTTTCCTCCTCACCTTCTATTTCACTGTACCCAGTCGCCATTTCCCTTGTCTCTCCCTCTCTTCCTTGCAAGACTTCCTCAGCGTCGGACTTACAAACCATTACGTCAGACTTTCCCTGTTTCTCCCACATTGCCAAAGTTTTCCTGAAGCTGAATCTCCCCCTGTAAATAACTGAATGACGTCAGGTTGGATACAATAACTTGAATTGAGGACCGAACTCTGGACATGACACGAGCGTTACACGCAGAAAAAAAAGGACACAGAGGCTTGAAATGAACATTATGTGTAATGAACTGACATGAAGGGAAGACTTGGTATAGTATCTGGACATAACTGCTGATGGAAGAACCAAATCACAGACTTTCCAGACCGTAACCGTCGAGTGGAACATCTTGAGCACTCGCCACATTTAGTACACTAATGTGACGTATCCATAAACTTTAAACGAGAAAAAAGAAAATGTATGACATCAGATTAGATATCAAGTAACATCTTACAAGTCACTCCCCTTATTCCTGAATCCTTAGAATAAAAGATGAAAAATACATCAGCAATCTATCAGTAAGAAATCTTAGGCAATGTAGGCGGAGACTTACGCAGACCGACCACTAATGAAGGCCACGACCGCCTTCCTCCCTCAGACCTTGCCGCTAGTGTCCAGGTCTCTCCGCTTCTCTCCTCTCCAGCAAACCTCACGTCCCGACCAAACAACCCCCTCCCCAACGAAAGATCTTGCTACTCTAACCCTTTCCCTGAGGCAAACATAATGGCTTCACCCAACCTTATCCTGACATAAATACCTTTTTTGCACCAACCTTCACCCCACATCAAGCACCCGGGTCATGCCAATGATTCCCCTTCTAAACCTACCATCCTAGCCTTTGGATCCCTCCTACTGTTCCTAGCATTAGGCTCATCCCTACGAACGTGTGAGCTTAACATCCTGGCTTCCCTTACCCTCTTAAGTAAACCTTAATTCCCTGGCAAACCACAACCCTCTCTCGATATCCAAACATGCAGACCATCCCTCACTGTCTGAGAGATCCAGATATCGTAGCCAAGACCATCCCTAACCCATGATCGTAACTTCTTTTCCAAGCAACATTCCTTCCTAATCCTAACATCCTGGACACCCCTCAGTCCCCATCTCTTCCCCCAGACACCAGAGCCTAGCATCATCTATCCTCGTCCACATGAGGAGCCCCAGCATCGTGCTCGGTTCTTCCTGTACCCAAACAGTGACAACATCAGAGAGTACCGATCATTCCCATCTTGTAGGAGGCTTTTGTTGTCACAAGCCTTTGCGTCAACATAATAAACTAAGAGCTTCAAGATGAGCATCATCGTGGGAAAAAGATTTCTGGCCACAGTTATATTCTTAGACGAACCTCTGAAGGCACTAAGCAGACAAACTTCCATTTACGTTCTTTTTTTTTTTCCTCAGAAGAAAATCGCATCTCGGCATGGTCGACCGAATATCTCACCAAGTTCTCTCTAAATTTTGAGTACTATATCCGTCCTCGACGTTGAAGGCATTAGCTGATCGGTTTACTGCATCATATTTACAACCTTCCAAGGGAATACTACCATATAACACTCAACAGCTGCTTCATATCGTGATTCTAGGAATCATCCACTCCTTCATCACGTTCAATAAGATTTCCTCGCTCCAATTTTTCCCTTAATCCACTAAGAGCCAAGCGTAGTCACACGTCATTCGTCTGGACGAGAAAATCGATTTCAACCATTGTGTTCACACATTTTTGCTAATGGTTCACTTTACTTGCGCCAATCTGTTACTGGACAAATCTACTTGTCCTTTATGATATTTTTCGTTTGTTAGTACCACCGAGCTTCTCACACATGCCCGGTATCTCTTCTGAATTTCAATTTGCACTTGAAAACCTGACGTTCAGAGGGTGACGTGGGATAGGTGCTCTTGCCGAGAACCTTGATTTGGTCACTGATTTTCTACAGGTTCGAGAGTTGATTTTTTCATCATATCTGTTGCCAGAGTCTCAATGTTTACTGTGTTTTCTTTATTCTTCTCACTTATCAATACTTAAGGAGAATTATATTATCTTTGTTTTAGATGACAAAAAAGTAAGGTAATAAGAGATTTAGACTGGAAGAAGCTACCATTAGTACATGAGTGATCTCAGACGACGTATGTGCTTTTTCAACAGTCTGAATCACTTGCAATACGATGGTCGACCAGTGTCCAGGGTTTTTGTGCAGTACTTTCGAGTAAACATTCATCTCTGGATTGCGTTGAAGTAGTTTAGAACGGTCGAGGGACAGCCCCTAACTTGAGGGATTAAGTAAGGATTCTTGGTTGGTCTACCTTAACCCAACACTCCGCCTGCACCTCAGTTTGGCCTCGAGAAGGAACTGCTGTACGATAACATTCGCTGAACTTTGCAAAATTTCACAAAGATTCTTAGAAATCCTCTTTTCAAACACAAAAACAGATATTTGTAAGATTCTCGATAATCATAAAAAATTTTCCGTGGGAAAAGTTGATAAACATACTAATAAAGTGATGCTGGTGCAGGGGAATGAAAAAAAAAAAACTTTTTTGTTAAATGGACGTAAGTTTGGAATAAAACACTTGGAATTCAAGAGGACAATGCCCAGATATTTGCGAGACCCTCACTGCATAGTTCTACAGGTCATTACGTGATGAAACTCATTCTTAAACTTAAAGTCCAACCTTTTGTTCTATCTCACACAATACCCACGATACAAGAATGTACACTACAATGAGTCTACCCAATTTTTTAAGAAACTATGGAAAACGTAATCGTACACAATGACTCTGTTTCCATATACAACTTTAAACTCTTTTACCAGCTATTAGCCCCTGATCTCAGAACCTCCTCGTTTATAAAGTCAGTTCTTTGGCCTGGAATATATCTAACATATCAAACTTTGAATTTCTTCGAGTTTAATCAACATCAAAATCAATAAGATGAAGACCCAAAATGGTCATACAGGCATTTACATCCAACAGAATTTGAAAATGTATACATTACGATCTGCACAACTCACAACCAACTCGTGTAAGGAAATTCCAAAACTTTATCAAACCACCTGATGACGTATGTTAGGCTTGGGCGACTGAGGCTCCGTCCTTTTTTGTCTTGCTACACACAGAATGATTACTGTCGTGGGCGAAGCTGCTGGACTCCTGCTCTGCTCGAGTAATGTTTCTCATGAATAAATCAAGATTTATACCACACGTAGAACAAGGTTGTAACAACATATTTTACCCTGATAATGTTTCAGTCATATCAGGAATACAAATCACACACCGCAAAAAGAGAATTCAAATGAAGTTATTACAGATTCTGAAATCCTGCCGCGTATCGTGGATATCATTAGCTGGCCAGGCGCTTTGTCATTTTGTGTAAAACTAATGGGATGGTTCTGCTTAACTACGCTTTCAAAAATTCTCTTAATTGCCCACGTTTTTTCCTTTAGCTTATACTTACAGAATGCACTGGTCAGTTTAACCTTACTATTCTCGCTGAAACTGTGTGAAACTACGAACACCTTCATCTTTCCCTTTAACTATAACAACGACGAAGTATTTGATCGCAATTATACACAAGAAAGCTGTCACATTGTTCGCTATCTAGAGGCTAGAGGCAGACACCAGTTACCATGGGATGATGCATGACTCCTAGTAACCGTAAGGATAATGTTATACAGCATCCCATCCATGGTAACATGTAGGCGAGGGAGTTTACTTCGCAAATCCTCGTGACGCCCCTCCCCTCTCCTATCTCCCACTCCGCTCTCACTGTCCCAAGTCGCTATTTCCTCCCTCTCTCCCTGCCTTCCGTGCCAGAATCCTCTGACATCAGAATCATTTTCCTACTATTACGCCAGACTTTCCTCGCTTCTTACCACAGCACTAAAGGCGCCTTAAAGTTGAATCTTTCCTCACATATATAATTCAGTAGCGTCAGGTCGGGTACGAAGACTAGACTTGAGGACTGATCACAAGCTGCACTAGTCGCATGGGCAATACAGAGAGATCGGGCGAAGATACATAAGAGAAATGATATACACAGCAACACAGGAGAGCGCCATTAGATACAAAGAACAGACGTGATCACGAGGTCTGGATGCAAGGACCAAACCACAGACGATGCTGACTGTACCATCACAGTTGGTCAGCTCAATGGACCGTCCGCATCCATGACAACATTTCGTACACGAATGAGACTCTTTCCATCACCTCACAACTGTTGTTACATCACCCCACGTGATTTCTGACTCTTATTTCTCAATCACAATGTAAAATGATCGAACAATCGTTCATGAATTGGATGAAAAAGGAACCCTCAGCCAAGGAAGGACTCTTAAGACCTGTTGAAGGATGTCCTGGCCATCCCCTCTTTTCAAAGCGCGCTAGCTGCACATACACACACCACTTCCCTGAAGAGTCTAATACACTTGCCAGCCCCATTTCCTCTGGGAACATTCTGGCCATCCCAGATCCTTCTAAACATAAAATCCTAAACATTTACGTCCATACCCTCTGCACCGGGGCGTCTCCCATTCCCTATAACCCTAACATCCAAACTAACCCTTATCCCTGCAATTCTAGCCATCCCTATCTCCACACGAACTAAACCTCCTGGTCTAACCCTACTTCTCCCCTAGTACTAATGTCGTAGCCACCCCTACATTTCTCCTGACGTAGACACGATAGCCATCTCTAGATCCCTCCCTCCCTACTCTCATCATGCCATAAAGTCGTGTTCATTTAGCAACCGCTCTCGTGGTCTCAGATCCCAAGTTCGCTTCACTACTGTTGGACTGTTCTTGGTATATATATATATATATATATATATATATATATATATATATATATATATATATATATATATATATATATATATATATATATATATATATATATATATATATATATATATATATATATATATACATATATATATATATATATATATATATATATGTATATATATATATATATATATATATATATATATATATATATATATATATATATATATATATATATATATATATATATATATATATATATATATATATATATATATATATATATATATATATATATATATATATATATATATATATATATATATTTTTTTTTTTTTTTTTCTTTTTGCTTTGTCGCTGTCTCCCGCGTTTGCGAGGTAGCGCAAGGAAACAGACGAAAGAAATGGCCCAACCAACCCCCCATACACATGTATATACATACACGTCCACACACGCAAATATACATACCTACACAGCTTTCCATGGTTTATCCCCGGCGGTTCACATGCCCTGATTCAATCCACTGACAGCACGTCAACCCCGGTATACCACATCGATCCAATTCACTCTATTCCTTGCCCTCCTTTCACCCTCCTGCATGTTCAGGCCCCGATCACACAAAATCTTTTTCACTCCATCTTTCCACCTCCAATTTGGTCTCCCACTTCTCCTCGTTCCCTCCACCTCCGACATATATATCTTCTTGGTCAATCTTTCCTCACTCATTCTCTCCATGTGCCCAAACCATTTCAAAACACCCTCTTCTACTCTCTCAACGACGCTCTTTTTATTTCCACACATCTCTCTTACCCTTACCTTACTTACTCGATCAAACCACCTCACACCACACATTGTCCTCAAACATCTCATTTCCAGCACATCCACCCTCCTGCGCACAACTCTATCCATAGCCCACGCCTCGCAACCATACAACATTGTTGGAATCACTATTCCTTCAAACATACCCATTTTTGCTTTCCGAGATAATGTTCTCGACTTCCACACATTCTTCAAGGCTCCCAGGATTTTCGCCCCCTGCCCCACCCTATGATCCACTTCCGCTTCCATGGTTCCATCCGCTGACAGATCCACTCCCAGATATCTAAAACACTTTACTTCCTCCATTTTTTCTCCATTCAAACTTACCTCCCAATTGACTTGACCCTCAACCCTACTGTTCCTAATAACCTTGCTCTCATTCACATTTACTCTTAACTTTCTTCTTTCACACACTTTACCACACTCAGTCACCAGCTTCTGCAGTTTCTCACATGAATCAGCCACCAGCGCTGTATCATCAGCGAACAACAACTGACTCACTTCCCAAGCTCTCTCATCCACAACAGACTTCATACTTGCCCCTCTTTCCAAAACTCTTGCATTCACCTCCCTAACAACCCCATCCATAAACAAATTAAACAACCATGGAGACATCACACACCCCTGCCGCAAACCTACATTCACTGAGAACCAATCACTTTCCTCTCTTCCTACACGTACGCATGCCTTACATCCTCGATAAAAACTTTTCACTGCTTCTAACAACTTGCCTCCCACACCATATATTCTTCATACCTTCCACAGAGCATCTCTATCATCTCTATCATATGCCTTCTCCAGATCCATAAATGCTACATACAAATCCATTTGCTTTTCTAAGTATTTCTCACATACATTCTTCAAGGCAAACACCTGATCCACACATCCTCTACCACTTCTGAAACCACACTGCTCTTCCCCAATCTGATGCTCTGTACATCCCTTCACCCTCTCAATCAATACCCTCCCATATAATTTACCAGGAATACTCAATAAACTTATACCTCTGTAATTTGAGCACTCACTCTTATCTCCTTTGCCTTTGTACAATGGCACTATGCACGCATTCCGCCAATACTCAGGCACCTCACCGTGAGTCATACATACATTAAATAACCTTACCAACCAGTCAACAATACTGCTTTCTCTTTGCGCAGCTGTCGTTGACCTTTTTGATAGCCAGGTGGGTAGTAGTGGGAATATACATTCTGATCAGTGGCTGTCTGCCACCTAGATCCTACCATAGACAGATAAAAAGATGTTTGTTTATCAAAGCATAGAATCCTATGGAGAATACTGAAGAAGGGGAACTCAGGCAGAGCTGCAGTTGTGAGGATATGTGTTAAGACATCTTAAGTAAAATCTTGAGATATCATCACGCTATGTGCATGATCAGTTAACCACAAGCTGCAAGAATGATAACACAGCTCAAACTTTAGGAAGGAAAACAGAACACAAATGAAGAAAGAGGAACAGAACACGCTACTTGAAGGGCAACAGAATCCAAGCTTCGGGAAGGACAACAGAACATAAGCTGCTGGAAGGACAACAGAGCACAAGCTGCAGGAGGACAACCAAGCCGTAAACAGAGACGCCACACGGACTGAGGTCAAGCCAACGTGACGTCAGCACTGATCACGTGACCGGTGGTGATCACAAATATCAAAGGTAAAGCACAAAGTGGCGCATCCATAAACTATTACCGTCTGGTAGCGGGAGGGGGAAGGGTGCTGGGGTGGGGGAGGGGACGGAAATGGAAGGGAAGGGATGGGAAGAGAAGGTAGGGGAGGAGAAGATAGGCGAAGGGAATGGGAGGGAAGTGAACTAAAGAAAATAGATAAGGAAAGGAGGAAAATAAAAAAGGGGTCAGTTGTTGGAGTTTTTGTTGGTCATGCTGAGGTTATATGTGGTATAAACAAGCCAGTAAAGCAGGTGGCACCACCTCCCCATCCACCACTCCCTCTGGCTTAACAGCCGGCTAGAAAATTACTGAGATGGAACACAGTTTACTATGGGGGGAAAGTAAGAATTTCTTTCTGGTTGTTGGATCTCTAATGGGAATAGGTAATTGTATGTTATGTTAACGAAGCTATTTAGCCTTTTGAAAACTTTCACTAAGTTTACTGGAAGTTTCCAATGCTTGGGAGACACTATATTAGGTCTATGTATCTCTATTCATTAAATTCATCCCTGAGGATACGATTTTTGTTTTGTTGCTTCTTTTCCTAAATTCTCTCTTGTACTTCACCTTTGATCAAGTCTGGTGACCAGGAGAGTGAACATCGTCTTCGAAATAGGTTCTGACCAGAGCACTATACAGAATGACCATTGGTTGTATCCAACATTTTAACCTTGTACTCTGGACTATGAAACCCTAACATCCTCCTAATATTTTTCATATGCGGCTAGACATTGTTTTTCGCATCTTAGGCCATCATTGATGATTACTCTGAGGTATTTTTCTTTCTTTCACCCTGCATATCATATTCGTAACTGATACTTCTGTTCCTAAGATGCATTACTTTAATCTCTATACACTGAAGTCTGCCTTCACTTCTCTAATCACTTCATATTTCTTAGTGTTGTGTCAGCGGCAAATGTTGAAATTCGAATGTCGAATCCTGTCTCCAGATCTTTGGAAAAGATAGTGAAAAAT
>NC_092236.1:22976305-23006305 GCF_036320965.1 Panulirus ornatus
CGCACAACTCTATCCATAGCCCACGCCTCGCAACCATACAACATTGTTGGAACCACTATTCCTTCAAACATACCCATTTTTGCTTTCCAAGATAATGTTCTCGACTTCCACACATTCTTCATATATATATATATATATATATATATATATATATATATATATATATATATATATATATATATATATATATATATATATATATATTGGGAGGTGAGTTTGAATGGAGAAAAACTGGAGGAAGTGAAGTGTTTTAGATATCTGGGAGTGGATCTGGCAGCGGATGGAACCATGGAAGCGGAAGTGGATCACAGGGTGGGGGAGGGGGCGAAAATTCTGGGAGCCTTGAAGAATGTGTGGAAGTCGAGAACATTATCTCGGAAAGCAAAAATGGGTATGTTTGAAGGAATAGTGGTTCCAACAATGTTGTATGGTTGCGAGGCGTGGGCTATGGATAGAGTTGTGCGCAGGAGGATGGATGTGCTGGAAATGAGATGTTTGAGGACAATGTGTGGTGTGAGGTGGTTTGATCGAGTAAGTAACGTAAGGGTAAGAGAGATGTGTGGAAATAAAAAGAGCGTGGTTGAGAGAGCAGAAGAGTGTGTTTTGAAATGGTTTGGGCACATGGAGAGAATGAGTGAGGAAAGATTGACCAAGAGGATATATGTGTCGGAGGTGGAGGGAACGAGGAGAATATATATATATATATATATATATATATATATATATATATATATATATATATATATATATATATATATATATATATCCTGACCTACATAAACTTGGCCTTCACATCCATACACCAGGTATTCCGACATGCAAGCATTTCATACAACACTTTTCTTTTCTCTATTCACCAGAGGTTTCAGTGCCCTTCAGTATTTCTAGCCTTCATGACCCGAGTTTCTGTTTCAGATCTCCAATTACAGTTCTTCCTCAACGCTCCTCCCAAATGGTCAGTCTCACCCATAATGTCCTGTAGCTCACCCTGCAATGCTGATCTTACTCTCTGATCTTCCTTGTCTTTCAAAAAACTAATGTCTCAATTATATTCGTATTCACTTTCATAATTTTGCCCCCGCATGTATCACCGAACCGGCCCAACATACCATCAGATCTGATGTGGCTGTCTGACAACACACTATCATCATCAGCAAATAACAGCTGTAACGAGAGTATTATAAACTTATCATTTTACAAATTTTATCGACAATAAAGTTATCTAATTTGCATAGACCATCACTAATATTGAGATTATAATTCTTCGTGCATTCAATAGTAGAAGATTCAATGATATTTCTCGTGGTAATAGTGCTAGAGTTAATAACTGAGATGGCATTACTCCAGTCAATACAATGATCATAGTTTTTAACGTGATTAAACAAGGCATTTGATTCTTGTCCCGTTCTTATACTATATCTATGTTGCTTAAGTCTTACAGAAAGATCCTTACCAGTCTGCCCAACATAAAACTTATTACAATTTCCACATGGCATCTTATCGATGCACACAGGAGAATTTTCTGGTGAATTCCTGATTAAGATATTCTTTATAGTATTATTGTTGCTGAAGGCAACGTTTACATTAAAGGATTTAAGCAACATGGGAAGTAAAATAAGATTATTATTAAAAGGGAGAACTAAAAGATTCTTGGTATCAGTGGGAGGTTTGAACTCAACTATATAAAATGATCTCTTTGCTAATTTAAAGGATTTATCAATGAAAGATCTAGGGTACTTTAACTTAGATCTAATAAAGTATATCTTCTTAAACTCATCATCAATATACTCTGGACTGCAAATACGTAATGCCCTAAATACCATAGATTGAACAAAAATGATAATTTAACTCTGTCATGTTTAGATGAGTAATAATGGATATATGAGCATACATTGGTAGGTTTTCTGGATATGCTAAACTTAAACTTGTTTCCTTGCCTATAGATCATACAATCTAAAAATGGTAACATACCATTATTTTCATTTTCTACAGTAAATTTGATGGAAGGTACTAAATTGTTAAATAAGGGGAGAAATGTTTTTAGATTGTCATTTGTTGGCCAAAGACAAAGAACATCATCTACATACCTCAACCAGATTGCATTAGAAGGTAAGATATCCTTTAGTAATTTTGTTTAAAAAAATTCCTTATAAAGATTACTTAGTACAGGTGAAAGAGGGTTACCCATTGCCATACCAAATTTTTGAACATGATAGTGTCCATTGAACTGAAATACAGAGACTTTTATGCACAATTTTATCAGTTCCGTGACAATGACAGAGTTGAATTATCATCATTGCAATCTATATTCCTTAGGGCATTACGTATTTCAATCCAGATAATATTGATGATAAGTTTGAGATGTATTTTGTTGGATCTAATATAAAGTTCCCTAGATCTTTCAATGATAAATCTCTTAAGTTTGTAAGGAAATCATTTTATAGAGTAGAGCCCAAACCTCCCATTGACACCAAGAATCTTTTAGTTCTCCCTTTTAATAATAATTTTACTTTACTTCCCATGTTGCTTAAATCCTTTAATGCAAATATTGCCTTCAGCAACAATAATACTGTAAAGAACATCTTAATCAGGAATTCACTAGAAAATTATCTTGGGTGCATCTATAAAGTGCCATGTAGAAATTGATGTTAGGCAGACTCGTAAGGATCTTTCTGTTTGACTTACCAAGATGAATATAGTATAAGAACGGGACAAGAATCAAATGGCTTGTTTAATCACGTTAAAGACTATGACCATTGTATTGACTGGAGTAATGCCATCTCAGTTATTAAATCTAACTCTATTACCACAAGAAATATCATTGAATCTTCTATTATTAGATACACAAAAATTATAATCTTAATATCAGTGATGGTCTATCCAAATTAGATAACTTTATTGTTGATAAAATTTGTAAAATGATAAGTCTATGATACGCTCGTTGTCTGTCCTGGACAATCGCATGTTCACCAAGTGGCGTCCTAGCTACATCTCTTCCTTGTATATCAAATGACTGTTATATTTCTCTCTTATGTCTCCCCTGATGATGTGATTATTACGCGAAAGTGCACGTGGGAACTTATCGCGCTTCATTTTCCCTGTGGACACTTAGGAATATATAAATATATATATATATATATATATATATATATATATATATATATATATATTTTCCAAAAGAAGGAACAGAGAAGGGGGCCAGGTGAGGATATTCCCTCAAAGGCCCAGTCCTCTGTTCTTGGCGCTACCTCGCTGATGCGGGAAATGGCGAATAGTATGAAAAAAAGAAAAATATATATATATATATATTTATAGGAGAGAAAGAATATTTCCCACGTATTCCCTGCGTGTCGTAGTAGGCGACTAAAAGGGGTGGGAGCGGGAGGCTGGAAATCCTCCCCTCTCGTATTTTGATTTTCCAAAAGAGGAACAGAGAAGGGGCCAAGTGTGGATATTCCCTCAAAGGCTCCGTCCTCTGTTCTTAACGCTACCTCGCTCATGCGGGATATGGCGAAGAGTATAAAAGATAAAAAAATATATATATTTATATATATATATATATATACATATATATATATATATATATATATATATATATATATATATATATATATATATATATATATATATATATATATATATATATATACACACATATATATATACATATATATATATATATATATATATATATATATATATATATATATATATATATATATATATATATATATATATATATATATATATATATATATATATTCTTTTCTTTCAAACTATTCGCCATTTCCCGCATTAGCGAGGTAGCGTTAAGAACAGAGGACTGGGCCTTTGAGGGAATACCCTCACCTGGCCCAATTCTCTGTTCCTTTTGGAAAATTAAAAAAAACGAGAGGGGAGGATTTCCAGCCCCCCGCTCCCTCCCCTTTTAGTCGCCTTCTACGACACGCAGGGAATACGTGGGAAGTATTCTTTCTCCCCTATCCCCAGGGAATATATATATATATATATATATATATATATATATATATATATATATATATATATATATATATATATATATGTGTGTGTGTGTATATATATATATATATATATATATATATATATATATATATATATATATATATATATATATGTATATTATTTTTTTTTTATTATACTTTGTCGCTATCTCCCGCGTTTGCGAGGTAGCGCAAGGAAACAGACGAAAGAAATGGCCCAACCCCCCCCATACACATGTATATACATACGTCCACACACGCAAATATACATACCTACACAGCTTTCCATGATTTACCCCAGACGCTTCACATGCCTTGATTCAATCCACTGACAGCACGTCAACCCCGGTATACCACATCGCTCCAATTCACTCTATTCCTTGCCCTCCTTTCACCCTCCTGCATGTTCAGGCCCCGATCACACAAAATCTTTTTCACTCCATCTCTCCACCTCCAATTTGGTCTCCCTCTTCTCCTCGTTCCCTCCACCTCCGACACATATATCCTCTTGGTCAATCTTTCCTCACTCATTCTCTCCATGTGCCCAAACCACTTCAAAACACCCTCTTCTGCTCTCTCAACCATGCTCTTTTTATTTCCACACATCTCTCTTACCCTTACGTTACTCACTCGATCAAACCACCTCACACCACACATTGTCCTCAAACATCTCATTTCCAGCACATCCATCCTCCTGCGCACAACTCTATCCATAGCCAACGCCTCGCAACCATACAACATTGTTGGAACCACTATTCCTTCAAACATACTCATTTTTGCTTTCCGAGATAATGTTCTCGACTTCCACACATTCTTCAAGGCTTCCAGAATTTTCGCCCCCTCCCCCACCCTATGATCCACTTCCGCTTCCATGGTTCCATCCGCTGCCAGATCCACTCCCAGATATCTAAAACACTTCACTTCCTCCAGTTTTTCTCCATTCAAACTCACCTCCCAATTGACTTGACCCTCAACCCTACTGTACCTAATAACCTTGCTCTTATTCACATTTACTCTTAACTTTCTTCTTCCACACACTTTACCAAACTCAGTCACCAGCTTCTGCAGTTTCTCATATGAATCAGCCACCACCGCTGTATCATCAGCGAACAAAAACTGACTCACTTCCCAAGCTCTCTCATCCCCAACAGACTTCATACCTGCCCCTCTTTCCAAAACTCTTGCATTTACCTCCCTAACAACCCCATCCATAAACAGATTAAACAACCATGGAGACATCACACACCCCTGCCGCAAACCTACATTCACTGAGAACCAATCACTTTCCTCTCTTCCTACACGTACACATGCCTTACATCCTCGATAAAAACTTTTCACTGCTTCTAACAACTTGCCTCCCACACCATATATTCTTAATACCTTACACAGAGCATCTCTATCAACTCTATCATATGCCTTCTCCAGATCCATAAATGCTACATACAAATCCATTTGCTTTTCTAAGTATTTCTCACATACATTCTTCAAAGCAAACACCTGATCCACACATCCTCTACCACTTCTGAAACCACCCTGCTCTTCCCCAATCTGATGCTCTGTACATGCCTTCACCCTCTCAATCAATACCCTCCCATATAATTTACCAGGAATACTCAACAAACTTATACCTCTGTAATTTGAGCACTCACTCTTATCCCCTTTGCCTTTGTACAATGGCACTATGCACGCATTCCGCCAATCCTCAGGCACCTCACCATGAGTCATACATACATTAAATAATCTTACCAACCAGTCAACAATACAGTCACCCCCTTTTTTAATAAATTCCACTGCAATACCATCCAAACCTGCTGCCTTGCCGGCTTTCATCTTCCGCAAAGCTTTCACTACCTCTTCTCTGTTTACCAAATCATATTCCCTAACCCTCTCACTTTGCACACCACCTCGACCAAAACACCCTATATCTGCCACTCTATCATCAAACACACACACACACACACACACATATATATATATATATATATATATATATATATATATATATATATATATATATATATATACATATATATATATATATATATATATATATATATATATATATATATATATATATATATATATATATATATATATATATATATATATATATATATATATATCGAGGATGTAAGGCATGTGTACGAGTAGGAAGAGAGGAAAGTGATTGGTTCTCAGTGAATGTAGGCTTGCGGCAAGGGTGTGTGATGTCTCCATGGTTGTTTAATTTGTTTATGGATGGGGTTGTTATGAAGGTGAATGCAAGAGTTTTGGAAAGAGGGGCAGGTATGCAGTCTGTTGTGGATGAGAGAGTTTGGGAAGTGAGTCAGTTGTTGTTTGCTGATGATACAGCGCTGGCGGCTGATTCATGTGAGAAACTGCAGAAGCTGGCGACTTAGTTTGGTAAAGTGTGTGAAAGAAGAAAGCTGAGAGTAAATATGAATAAGAACAAGGTTATTAGGTACAGTAGGGTTGATGGCCAAGTCAATTGGAAGGTAAGTTTGAATGGAGAGAAACTGTAGGAAGTGAAGTGTTTTAGATATCTGGGAGTGGATTTGGCAGCAGATGGAACCATGGAAGCGGAAGTGAATCATAGGGTGAGGGAGGGTGCGAAAGTTCTGGGAGCCTTGAAGAATGTGTGGAAGTCAAGAACATTATCTCGGAAAGCAAAAATGGGTATGTTTGAAGGAATAGTGGTTCCAACAATGTTGTATGGTTGCGAGGCGTGGGCTATGGATAGAGTTGTGCGCAGGAGGGTGGAGGTGCTGGGAATGAGATGCTTGAGGACAATATGTGGTGTGAGGTGGTTTGATCGAGTAAGAAATAATAGGGTAAGAGAGATGTGTGGTAATAAAAAGAGTGTGGTTGAGAGAGCAGAAGAGGGTGTTTTGAAATGGTTTGGTCACATCGAGAGAATGAGTGAGGGAAGATTGACAAAGAGGATATATGTGTCAGAGGTAGAGGGAACGAGAAGTGGGAGACCAAATTGGAGGTGGAAAGATGGAGTGAAAAAGATTTTGAGTGATCGGGCCTGAACATGCAGGAGGGTGAAAGGCGTGCAAGGAATAGAATGAATTGGAACGATGTGGTATACCGGGGTCGACGTGCTGTAAATGGATTGAACCAGGGCATATGAAGTGTCTGGGGTAAACCATGGAAAGTTGTGTGGGGCCTGGATGTGAAAAGGGAGCTGTGGTTTTGGTGCATTATTACACGAGAGCTAGAGACTGAGTGTGAACGAATGGGGCCTTTGTTGTCTTTTCCTAGTGCTACCTCTCGCACATGAGGCGGGAGGGGGTTTTTATTTCATGTCTGGCGAGGTGGCGATGGGAATAAATAAAGTATGAATTATGTACATGTGTATATATGTAAATGTCTGTATATATATATATATATATATATATATATATATATATATATATATATATATATATATATATATATATATATATATATATATATATATATATATATATATATATATATATATATATATATATATATATATATATATATATATATATATATATATATATATATATATATATATGTTCGCTGATGATACAGCGCTGGTGGCTGATTCATGTGAGAAACTGCAGAAGCTGGCGACTGAGTTTGGTAAAGTGTGTGAAAGAAGAAAGTTAAGAGTAAATGTGAATAAGAGCAAGGTTATTAGGTACAGTAGGGTTGAGGGTCAAGTCAATTGGGTGGTAAGTTTGAATGGAGAGAAACTGTAGGCAGTGAAGTGTTTTAGATATCTGGGAGTGGATTTGGAAGCGGATGGAACCATGGAAGCGGAAATGGATCATAGGGTGGGGAGGGGGCGAAAATCCTGGGAGCCTTGAAGAATGTGTGGAAGTCGAGAACATTATCTCGGAAAGGAAAAATGGGTATGTTTGAAGGAACAGTGGTTCCAACAATATTGTATGGGTGCGAGGCGTGGGCTATGGATATAGTTGTGCGCAGGAGGATGGATGTGCTGGAAATGAGATGTTTAAGGACAATGTATGGTGTGAGGTGGTTTGATCGAGTAAGTAACGTAAGGGTAAGAGAGATGTGTGGAAATACAAAGAGCGTGGTTGAGAGAGCAGAAGAGGGTGTTTTGAAATGGTTTGGGCACATGGAGAGAATGAGTGAGAAAAGATTGACCAAGAACATATATGTGTCGGAGGTGGAGGGAACGAGGAGAGGTGGGAGACCAAATTGGAGGTGGAAAGATGGAGTGAAAAAGATTTTGTGTGATCGGGGCCTGAACATGCAGGAGGGTGAAAGGCGGGCAAGGAATAGAGTGAATTGGATCGATGTGGTATACCGGGGTTGACGTGCTGTCAGAGGATTGAATCAGGGCATGTGAAGCGTCTGGGGTAAACCATGGAAAGCTGTGTAGGTATGTATATTTGCGTGTGTGGACGTATGTATATACATGTGTATGGGGGTGGGTTGGGCCATTTCTTTCGTCTGTTTCCTTGCGCTACCTCGCAGACGCGGGAGACAGAGACAAAAAAAAAAAAGAATGTATATATATATATATATATATATATATATATATATATATATTTTTTTTTTTTTCATACTATTTGCCATTTCCCGCGTTAGCGAGGTAGCGTTAAGAACAGAAAACTGGGCCTTAGAGGGAATATCCTCACCTGACCCCCTTCTCTGTTCCTTCTTTTGGAAAATTAAAAAAAACAAGAAAGGGGAGGATTTCCAGCCACCCGCTCTCTCCCCTTTTAGTCGCCTTCTACGACACGCAGGGAATACGTGGGAAGTATTCTTTCTGCCCTATACCCAGGGATAATATATATATATATATATATATATATATATATATATATATATATATATATATATATATATATATATATATATATATATATATATATATATATATATATATATATATATATATTATATATATATATATATATATATATATATATATATATATATATATATATATATATATATATATATATATATATATATATATATATATATATATATATATATATATATATATATATGTATATATATATATATATATATATATATATATATATATATATATATATATATATATATATATATATATATATATATATATATATAGATATGCATATATATATATATATATATATATATATATATATATATATATATATATATATATTCTCGTCGCCAGCTCATCACACATGAAATAGCATCCCCTATCCCCCTCCTGCGATGTAGCGCCGAGAAAGGACAAAAAAAGCTACTTTCGTTCACACTTAGTTTCTAGCTGTCACAATGCACCGAAACCACAGCTCCTTTCCACATCCAGGTCCCACAGACCTTTCCATGGTTTACCCCAGATGCTTCATATGCCCTGGTTCAATCCATTGACTGCACGTCTACCTCGGTATACCACATCGTTCCAATTCACTATTCCTTGCACGCCTGACACCTTTCTGTATGTTCAGGCCCCGATGGCTCAAAATCTTTTTCACTCCATCCTTCCACCTCGAATTTGGTCTCCCGCTTCTCCCTCCTCCCTCCACCTCTGACACATATATCCTCTTCGTCAATCTTTCCTCACTCATTCTCTCTATGTTACCAAAGCATTTCAATACATCCTCTTCTGCTCTCTCAACCACACTCTTTTTATCACCACACATCTCTCTTACACTTCATTACTTACTCGATCAAACCATAAAGTATGTATGTATATATCCGTTCATCAGTCAATTAATCACCCAATCAGTCTACCAATATACAAAATCTATCTATATATCTATAATCTCTTCATTTACATATATAGATATGTCACCATGTACTTAATTACCAATTCATTCATTCATATGGGAACAGCCAATGTTCTATTGACATTTTCTGTCGGCCATTCCAGATGGGGAGCCATGCTAGCCCTTGTGCCTGCATTTTGCTCGTGTTTCAATCAATGTATACATGTCCTCCAGGCCCGCCTTGCAAACTACCGCAGAAAGACAATAGAATGTGCAAAAGTAGAGAATGACTGGAAACTGCGAAATGGATATTGACGTGTACGCCGACAGGAATGAACAGGACAAAAAGAACGAAGATAGGAATTCAGCTTTCCCGTCGGAAGAAATATATATATATATATATATATATATATATATATATATATATATATATATATATATATATATATATATATATATATATATATATATATATATATATATATATATACACGAAAATAGAACTAAGGTACAAACAATCTTTTAATTAAATGAGCACCTCGGCTAAGCTTGAGGCTCTATTGCTCTCCCATAATTTCTCTATTTCCTCAACCTTCTCTTGATCACAGAACCCACGAAAAAAAAGAGAGTTACCCCAGCAAACTCCTCCCATTTTCTTCAACTCCCCGCGCCCGTCCCTCCGGCCAAGAGTCAAGGAAGATATTCATAGCATCAGCTCCAGCCACCTGCACATGGTGCCATTTCACAGCTGGGTGAGATAGATGAAGGAAGAGAGAAGAGACAAATATAGAAGCTAAGCACAAACGTACCAGTGTACACACACACACACACACACACACACACACACACACACACAGAAACAAACAAACACACAAACTCGAACGCAGGGATTTCACAGAGATTCATACACAGGAAGTTTAAAAAGTGCCACAAAAGCAATTAAGCTTCGCATGCAAAAATGATAAAATTTGACGAAGCCTTTGACAGCGAACGTAGAAATGATTAAGGCAATTATATATAGAATTGTTTACCCAGCGGGCGAGGCGAAATGTCAAAGGTTCTCATATTGTTTGTTAAATGAGGAGAGGTGGAGGACCATCTAGATTGGGATGATCTTTATGAAATAGTGGTATAAAAGTCGGTCTAAGTTGGCAGGGTCTGCGTGAGGGTGGTATAGATGAGTGGTGCTCATCCTCAGGGTCGAGATGGTGGTCTGAAAGGATAATTTCTTTGAGATGGTCTTTTAGAGAGAGTGTGTGTGTGTTGGGGGGGGGGGGGAGCTCATATGGATTATAATCAAAAGCCCACCAACGAAGGTAAATGTATGAATGAAATAAGAGAATGTACTCAAAATGACAACATTCGTGCACACGTGAGGAGAGCGATCAAGGTGTGCTCAATCTGGCAACTTCTACACTAAGAACTTCGACGTGTCCGGCAAATGTTAACTGACAATGGATATTCAAATACTGAATTTGATACATGCTAGAGCAACATCTCGTGGCAAACAAACAACCTCAACGTGAAATGCAGCATCAAAGTCTACTAACGGAACACATGTACGACAACATCTCGAAAGGAAGAGGAGGTCGTGGGAGATACTGTGGCCAGGAACTGCAAAACTATTGATGAAGACAAGGATATCAGTCTGATAGTATACTACAGCAACCCGAAAACATGTTCGCTAGCAATAAACAACAATATGATGGGTCGCGCTTGAAGTTTGAATCGTACAGATGTGGTATATGAGTACCGATGTGACATAGAGGACTGTCATCCTCACAACATAAACTATAAGAAGGTGACATCAGACAACATCATGAACTAAAGCATGGAACGAGACTAACGAGGGAGATTTTAGTGAATAACACCAAAATCATTACTAGTTACAGTGATCGGAGGTGACTACAAACGTAATAACCATTCACATTAGAGGGAAAGCACCTGTCATCAACACTCAGACAAACATGGCCATCGCCATACAGCTCTCTGATGGCCTGCTAACAGGAAGTTGACCTAATGACGTTTTAGGACAGATGGGACAGAACAGGATAGGAGGAACGCGGCACTGACCAACACGGTCCTGGATTTACGAGGGTCAGAGAGAATCAGACGGGCCTGACCTGACCTAAACTCCACATCTGGACAATGACGATCTCGCTTGGCTCAACCGTGTATTTAGTGAAGGATTCTCTACATTCCTACCTCGTCTAATATTGTTCTTCTGTGTTTCCTCAATTCCAAGTTTTTGTATGTTTCTGTCTCCATATTCTCTACTTAGATTGTAACTCATACTACCCATTATGGGATTGTTGATTTGTATCGCTTTTGGTGTCTTCCCCTCACTTTCATGTGCTATGTACCGTGTTTTTTTTTGCGAGCATGTTTCTTATATATACTTTGTTTGCGTTTTACATTTATCCACGTTGTTGGACAACATGTGTTTGAGCACCCACCTAACGTCAGAATAATTTTGAGAAAAATAGAGAACATAAAGAAAAAATCAATGACTCTAGATATGCAGTCGTACTTAATGCTATGTGCATATGTACATATATATATATATATATATATATATATATATATATATATATATATATATATATATATATATATATATATATTCCCTGGGGATAGGGGAGAAAGAATACTTCCCACGTATTCCCTGCGTGTCGTAGAAGGCGACTAAAAGGGGAGGGAGCGGGGGGCTGGAAATCCTCCCCTCTCGTTTTTTTTTTAATTTTCCAAAAGAAGGAACAGAGAATTGGGCCAGGTGAGGGTATTCCCTCAAAGGCTCAGTCCTCTGTTCTTAACGCTACCTCGCTAATGCGAGAGAGAGAGAGAGAGAGAGAGAGAGAGAGAGAGAGAGAGAGAGAGAGAGAGAGAGAGAGAGAGAGAGAGAGAGAGAGAGAGAGAGAGAGAGAGAGAGAGAGCCTGTTTGTGGATTGTTTATACACAAAGAGAAGACGATTATCTAAGTTTAAAGCTACGTCATCGAGGATTACCCATTGAGGAGCTTCCCATGTGAAGGTAATCTAGAATAACATATCATAGTCTAAAAAGAAGCAACTGGAAGCAATGTGTAGGCAGACTGTGGCTGAAAAAAATGAGTGCAATAGACGCTCGAAGCGCAATTTACTATGACAGAAGAAATATACATGACAATTAATCATACAGGAATAATATGAAATAGACTGCCTGGAAACAGATAAATCTTGTCGAAAATGCATCGCGTTGCAGTCATGCCGGCAGGTATTAAGCAAGCGAAGATGATTTAATTATGGATATTGCAGGTAATGATAATGTAATTGGCAAAAACATAAGAATAGCATAATTTGGTTGATGATCTTATGCAAATTACTCCATTACAGAATTATCTTGTTCATGTCGGTAGAGTTA
Source organism: Panulirus ornatus (assembly GCF_036320965.1). NCBI lineage: Eukaryota > Metazoa > Arthropoda > Malacostraca > Decapoda > Palinuridae > Panulirus > Panulirus ornatus. Next base: position 22,989,426 of record NC_092236.1, read on the forward strand.
GCATGATGAGTTTTGAAAGAGAGAGAGAGAGAGAGAGAGAGAGAGAGAGAGAGAGAGAGAGAGAGAGAGAGAGAGAGAGAGAGAGAGAGAGAGAGAGAGAGAGTGCGTGTAGTTGATTATGCATCTGTGGTGGAGGACGAACATACTCCAGGTTAAAAGATAAATTCTTGAGCGCAACGTCCCAGAGCAGCGCTGGCTACCTCCCCCCAGACGGGAAGGGGACATAAAAGCATCAAAGAGTGACAGAGGAGAAACATATCCTACACGAGAGCTTCACAGAACTTGGCTAACTTCCCTGGGAGGGTCTCCTCTCAGGTACGTCTGCTGGGAATTCCTGGAAGGCATTGGTTAATGTGTTCCGTGGGATTTCGCAGTCGGGCATCTCGGAGGAAGAAGCCCTCAAACAGGTCATCCAAGTTTCAGCAAGTTCTTAAGTTGTTTGTGTGTTTGCTGCCCGTCTCTCTCTCCCTCTCTCTGTCGTTCTGTCTGTCTGTGTGTTTGTCTTGTCTTTGTGTATGTTTCCTTACCAGGAGGAGAGGCATTAAGTGCCTACTGAAAAGCCGGGTAAATACTCGGTTCAAATCAGCTCAAAATCTTATTCTCAGAAATGTGGGAGCCCATCTACAACATGGTGAGGTGACTGCAATATAGTATTTATCAACTTCATATTTAGGCAACGTTTCTCATCTGGAGAATAAGTATATATCTAAACATACCTACAGTGACATGCATGTAGGACCCTCTGGGTATGTGCTGTAAGTATTGCCCACAATCGCTTCTAAAGCGACTGAAAGCCGCGATGGATCTAGTTATTAGCTTCATAGTTCCATTGGTAGTGCTATAGAATCTTTTCGACTCAAAATTCGTAATCTTATACACACACACACACACACACACATATACTTATATATATATATATATATATATATATATATATATATATATATATATATATATATATATATATATATATATATATATATATATGTATATATATATATATATAATCAGAACATGTAATGTTCTGGGCTAAATCATTCTAACCAAGTTTGCCATTGCACGCCCGAGAGTCGAATGCAGGCTACTGAGAAGAGCAGGTGGTCCCTGCAACACTGGAGCACCGATGGAACACAACCTACCTCTCTACAGCTCCAAGATCCCCGTCCTCTTGCAGTCGGGTGAGACAGGCCGCCGTCTCCCTGATCGTTGCTGATCGACTTACAGGCATCTCGGTAAGCGAGTAACGAAGGAGATTAAGTGATGGGAGTAACAGAAAGGAGTAACAGATGAGTAATAGAGTAGCAAAGATATGTAACTGACTGGACTTACTTTAGGGAGTTACAGAACAATAGAAGGGACCAAGTGGAGGAATTAACAAAACTAATATGAGATTAGTCACAGAGAAGAGTATGTGAGGGGAGTTATATAAGGGGAGCGACAGAAGGGAGTGATTATGGGAGTAATAGAGGAAACAACGAGAGAAAGTAACAAAAGAATAACGGGAAGAGTAAGACGATGGAGTAATAGTAGAGAGCAATAGAAAAGAGTAGCAAAGGAGAGGGCTTCTGCTCAAAAAGCTTGGGTAGGGTAGTCCTCGAGGGGCACACGGCGAGCCGGAGCAGCCACCAGCACGGCCTTGAGAGCGACTGACGACTCCACCAGGATAAATGATTCATGGCCAAGCAAAGGCTGGCTCTCCCAGTGGATCGTCCACCACCACTGTCTCCTTTAAGCAAAGAAGAAAATATAAATGTGTGTGTGTGTGTGTGTGTGTGTGTGTGTGTGTGTGTGTGGTGTGGTGTGGTGTGGTGTGTGTTTGTGTGTGTGTGTTTGTTTGGTTGTGATGACGATGATGATAATAGTAATAAGAATGATAACGATAGTTATGATAGTATAGATAATGATACAAGTTGCGAATATATAGGCGTAGGTAGTATCTTCATGTTTCTATAGTGCTGATCTCAGGCTCACGAACTGTTAATCATCTCGTATGTTGCATTTGTTAATCCTGGTGAGGCTAAAGCACTTCTCATTCGTGATAAAACGTTGGCCCAAGAGTTGGTATCCATCGCTACGAGTGAAGCCAGACGAATCAAGCCTTGAGCATCTTGTGCGATCGTGATCATCGAAGTCTTTGAACATTTTGAAGACCTATTCTAAATCATCTGTTAACATTTTCTTCTAAGCTAAAAATAATTAAGTCCTTTTGTAGGATCTCAAGGAATATGTCTGTCATCTCAAGAACCATCTTGTCTATGACCCTTCAGGAAAAGAGATCATAACTGAAGACCATATTCAAGATGGGGAGACACCAGTGAACTGTCAAATGTGAGGGTAATTTCCCGATAATTGTAATTATAATGCACTACCAGTGAATCCGGAAGACCTTGTTTACCCTTTTAACTGCCTCTGTGCTCTGTGTACTTGGCTTTAGTTCACCAGACATCATTACATCTAAGTCCTATACCTCATTTACCTTTTGTAACTCAACAAATTTCACACTGTCGCTTGCCTTCTTGTTTTTAACTATTGATGTACGGAACTGTGCACCTTCCTATATCAGAATTCATTAGCCGTCTATGAACTCACTGCGTCAATTTTTCTGTCAAGTTGAAGCCGCACATGTTCAGCTCCAGTTGTAAATCTCTCACCCACCGTAGTGGCATCTACAAATTTCGTATTTCACGATACAGTCCATGATCAAGATACAGTCCATGATGAAGATACAGTCCATGATCAAGATACAGTCCATGATCAAGATACAGTCCATGATCAAGATACAGTCCATGATCAAGATACAGTCCATAATCAAGATACAGTCCATGATCAAGATACAGTCCATAATCAAGATACAGTCCATAATCAAGATACAGTCCATAATCAAGATACAGTCCATGATCAAGATACAGTCCATGATCAAGATACAGTCCATGATCAAGATACAGTCCATGATCAAGATACAGTCCATAATCAAGATACAGTCCATAATCAAGATACAGTCCATGATCAAGATACAGTCCATGATCAAGATACAGTCCATGATCAAGATACAGTCCATGATCAAGATACAGTCCATGATCAAGATACAGTCCATGATCAAGATACAGTCCATGATCAAGATACAGTCCATGATCAAGATACAGTCCATGATCAAGATACAGTCCATGATCAAGATACAGTCCATGATCAAGATACAGTCCATAATCAAGATACAGTCCATGATCAAGATACAGTCCATAATCAAGATACAGTCCATGATCAAGATACAGTCCATGATCAAGATACAGTCCATGAATCAAGATACAGTCCATGATCAAGATACAGTCCATGATCAAGATACAGTCCATATCAAGATACAGTCCATGATCAAGACAGTCCATATCAAGATACAGTCCATGATCAAGATACAGTCCATGATCAAGATACAGTCCATGATCAAGATACAGTCCATGATCAAGATACAGTCCATGATCAAGATACAGTCCATAATCAAGATACAGTCCATGAATCAAGATACAGTCCATAATCAAGATACAGTCCATGATCAAGATACAGTCCATGATCAAGATACAGTCCATGATCAAGATACAGTCCATGATCAAGATACAGTCCATGATCAAGATACAGTCCATGATCAAGATACAGTCCATGATCAAGATAATTAATATGTATAAGAAAGACTAATGGTCCCAAGATTGCTCCTTGTGGCACACAACTTGTTACGTCTAACAATTCTGAGGCTTGATCACTAATCATTATTCTTTGTTTACAGCCAGTCAACCCCATCTGTATCATGAATGTTAGATATTGCTAATAACTTTTGATGCGGAACTTTACCGAATATTTGTCAGATATGAACGATTTCGTCGAAAACCACGCTGGCAATCGCTCACTAAGGGTGGTCCTCTAAATGATTTACAATTTTTCCCTATATGGTATTATCCACAAGTTTTCCAACTACAGAAGCTAAGCTAATTGAACGAAAATTTCTTAACATTAACTTACTACCTTTTACTGATTATCGATGTTACAGAGGAAAACTTCTATTCCTCTGCAGCTTTCCCTGCAACAGATGACTTACTGAAAAGAACAGTCAACAGCTTAACTATATAATTCTTTTGCCTCTTTCATTGTCCTTTGGATAAGACTTCTCATTCTTTTCATCTATTGCTGATAGTATATCTTCAAGATTTATATCAATATGCTGCAGAAAGTTATCCTCTCTTAGTAACGAAAGAAAAGCTGTCTTCATCCGTAAATGAAAATGCAAAAAAAGAAAGAAAAATCATTCACGATCTTGGCCGTGGCTTCATTGTCTCCACAAGTCACCGTTTTCTGTAAACAGTGGACCAATTGACTGGCTAACAACTAACTTGGTTCTGAAATAAATATAAAACCACATAGTGTTTCTTATGTAATTTTTACCAGCAGTTTATACTCCACTGATGTTTGCATTGACGTATATGTACTTCACTCTAACATTTTAGTTTCTGGTCTCTTTTAGTTTCTTATGTGCCACAATCTTAAACAGACACTTCTTTGTTTCATCGTTCCATCACTTTGGTTTCGTTCTGGCACATAAGTTCCCTTCCTTGCTCTGGCAGTTTTACTGAAGCTAACCAAGCTACGTTTTTCATCGTTTTTTCATCGACGATATCATCAAACATGTGCCTGCTGAAACTTGCAAGTCTAAATCACGTTATTTTTCTCGCGATCTTCTCGATAACCAACATTACACGCACGTCTCGTGGAGAAATTTGTCACAAAAGTCTAATGCATCGATGATCACGTGTACAAAACATTTCTACAATTTCAATCATTAACGAGCATCTCGTTTGACGTCAGAACTAAATCTAATATGCGCTTGTTGCTAAAGGTCTCGCAACTAATTGGATTAGGGGAACTGTTGAGCAAATTCAGGCGGCGTCTACGCCCGAAGCGACTCGAGAGCGATACTCCACTTAAATACTGGTATGTTAAAATCTTCCACTTTGAATGAATTGTATTCATTACATATTTTTGCTGATGATCATACAGTCTTTAGTCTGGTATCTCTGTGTGCAGGTGCTATAAACTGCATATATATATATATAAATATATATATATATATATATATATATATATATATATATATATATATATATATATATATATATATATATATATATACATATATATATATATATATATATATATATATATATATATATACTTTTTTTTTTTTTTTTTTTTTTGCTTTGTCGCTGTCTCCTGCGTTTGCGAGGTAGAGCAAGGAAACAGACGAAAGAAATGGCCCAACCCACCCCCATACACATGTATATACATACGTCCACACACGCAAATATACATACCTACACAGCTTTCCATGGTTTACCCAAGACGCTTCACATGCCCCGATTCAATCCACTGACAGCACGTCATATATATATATATATATATATATATATATATATATATATATATATATATATATATATATATATATATATATATATATATATATATATATATATATATATATATATATATATATATATATATATATATATATATACATATGTATATATATACATATATATATATATATATATATATATATATATATATATATATATATATATATATATATATATATATATATATATATATATATATATACATATGTATATATATATATATATATATATATATATATATATATATATATATATATATATATATATATATATATATATATACATATGTATATATATATATATATATATATATATATATATATATATATATATATATATATATATATATTTCTTTCTTTTTCTTTCATACTATTCGCCATTTCCCGCATTAGCGAGGTAGCGTTGAGAACAGAGGACTGGGCCCTTGAGGGAATATCCTCACCTGGGCCCCTTCTCTGTTCCCTCTTTTGGAAAATTAAAAAAAAAAAAAAGTGAGAGGGGAGGATTTCCAGCCCCCCGCTCCCTCCCCTTTTAGTCGCCTTCTACGACACGCAGGGAATACGTGGGAAGTATTCTTTCTCCCCTATCCCCAGGGATAATATATATATATATATATATATATATATATATATATATATATATATATATATATATATATATATATAGGAAACGTAGGTACTAAACATTAAGCTAGCTGGTGCAGAGGTGCACACCGAGTAGTATATATCACCAGGACCTTTTAAATCAAAAGCCACGGCTCAGTTTATTTCGGCACAGATTGATGAATAGTTTTTGAACCATGAAAATGAATTTCTTGTCGCCACCCAGAAGCAATGATACACTTCCTTTAGGGTAAATATAAGATCACAATGACGATAAGTGTTTAGGACGGAGTCTAGTACGGTATAAAAACTTTCATTGTCTCTCTCTTTCAGTGTCACTCTGACTGTACTGACTTGACATCAGAGGCGTGCATCTGCAATTCCAGGTCTGGTCAGGGTAATACATTGATTGTCTCTAGCAGGTTCAGCCGACACCCGAGGTATCAAGGTTCCTCGCTTGGCCTGAACTACGAGGAGATATTTCTCTGTAAGAAAACTGGCCTCAGCGGTCCCGCCCTAGTTCTTAATGTGAAAAAATGCAGCCATCCAGTGAGCAGAGGCGTCAATGTGGTGCCTCGTGTTTCTCTCTCTCTCTCTCTCTCTCTCTCTCTCTCTCTCTCTCTCTCTCTCTCTCTCTCTCTCTCTCTCTCTCTCTCTCTCTCTCTCTCTCTCTCTTACAGACCTAACGTTTCTAAACATAAGACATTTGAATATGACGAAAAAAGTATTTGTTTGTATTAGCCAAATTTTCTTTTCGTAAATCTTTATGATAAATGAATAAATGATTAACTAAAATATTCTGAAGTAAATGTTAAGAAAGTAGATAATTATATGTAAATGCGACATACGTATAAATCGACCAAGAGGTGATAACACACAACTGTTTTCCCATCAAGCAAGTACTCTTCCTGCCGCATGGCCTACGTCCAAATCTAAACGGCAATATTTACGTATGGCTGGCGGGAAGGGCGATAGTGGTGAGGGAAGGAAACGCAGGGGTCCAACACCCGTCACCCAGAGACCATAAATACCGCTTTTCTGCCCCATAGAACACTCCGCTAGACTTTCTTTAATTCACGGTCTCCCATACGTAGTCTCTCTTCCCTGGGTTTCCTGTCGCCCTTGCTTGTTTTACTTGTATTCTTCGGCTGTGATTTTCTTGTAGGTTTTCTCATCTCCGTGATCTCTCCAGTGCTGGTAGACTCCATTAAACCTTCTAGGTTGTCCTCAATTGTAGACTCTCTTCCCTTTAGGTTTTTTAAGTTCACACACTCGTAGACTCACTTATTTCCAAGCTCTCCCCACCATTATGTTCTCTTATCCACAGGGCTTCTCACCAACTTTATGAGTTTCAACAGTAGATTCTTCTGGCTTTACTACAGGAGACATCCGCTTCCCTCCTCCTGACACAGGCATGTCCCCTCGTCCTTCTGCCAAGGAAGATACGCTCGCTCGCTTTCTATTCGGTGGGGAGACAATCCCTCCTGTACGTCAGGAAGACATCCTTCCTCCTTCCTTTTCTGAGGGAGACACATTGGCCCCTCCTCCTCCTCCTCCTTCCTCTCCTCCCACCCTCCTCCCCTGGAACAAACACCTTCCTTCCTCGTTCCTTTCAGCGCTTTGCTTAACTCGGCAAAAAGGTCTTCCTCTTTTTTCTTTATATTCATCAGCGTTCTTCCGTCTTCTTCTTATTCCGCTGAGATTTAGGTCCAAAATTTTTCAGGGACGGAAATCTCTCTTCGCTCTCCTGCACTCCAACGCTGCCTTGTTTCTTGTTGTCTCTCATATTCCTTGGGGTTGTAATTTGCATACATCATGTGATCCATTTTTTTCTCTTTTAATTCTCAAACGAAATAACTTTCTTTACGGCGGTGATTTATTAGCTGCTTTCGCAGTTCCTCTCTCATTCACTTGGCTCTCATATCCGCCATTTTCTCGACTCATGTATTGTCTGCATCTGTTCCTCAGACAATCTTGGGTTGCTATTATCCAGCTGCTAAGTTCTACTCATCTGCATATCCTTCTGTTCATAGATTCATCAGCCTTTTTATTCTTCTTTTCATTTATTTTCCGTTGCATTTAGTAAGTCTTTTCACAAACTTTTTTTTTACTTAATAAGGACTGATTTACATGTCAGTTTTTCTATTTGATATATTATCTTTGTTTTGTTCTATTGTATGTCTTTCGAATGACAACCGTTCTGCCATCATCCTACTGCATCCAGAAAAAATATTAGTTACCCATCAGATCTCTCCCTAGTTCCCTCTATTACCAATCAAACTCCTTTCACTCCGCTCCACATCCAGTCAGGGCTCTTATCACTCCTTCAACCATCAGAACTCATCATACCTCTTTCCACCACCCAGCAGGACTCGTCTCATCTCTTTCTCTTGCCTATCAGAACCCATCTCACTACTTCTCACCACTATTCAGCAGCCATCAGAACCCATCACAGCTTTCCCCATTCGTCATTTCCACCTGTCAAAGCTCTCCTCCACCAGCATTCTCCTCCAACAGAGCTTCCTTCTAGCAGAAATCTGCTCCATTAAAGCCAACCTCCATTACGATTATCCTCCATCACAGTTCTCTTCCGCCAGTGATCTCATATATCAGAGTTCGCTCCCACCAGAGCTCTCCATTGTCCGTCTCCTTCGTCAGAGTCCTCCTTCATCCGTGGTCTCCTACGTCGAAGTTTTCCGCCAAACTTCTCATCCACCAGAGTTCTCTATCATCAGGATTCTCTTCCATCATAGTTCTTCAAGAGAGTTCTCTCCTTCAGAGCTCACTGTCATCAGAGCTCACTGTCATCAGAGCTCACCGTCATCAGATCTCACGGTCATCAGATCTCACCGTCATCAGATCTCACCGTCATCAAAGCTCACCGTCCTCTGAGCGCACCGTTATCAGAGCTCACCGTCCTCAGAGCGCACCGTCATCAGAGCTCACCGTCATCATATCTCACCGTCATCAGATCTCACCGTCATCAGAGCTCACCGTCCTCTGAGCGCACCGTTATCAGAGCTCACCGTCCTCAGAGCGCACCGTCATCAGAGCTCACCGTCATCAGAGCTCACCGTCCTCAGAGCGCACCGTCATCAGAGCTCACCGTCCTCAGAGCGCACCGTCATCAGATCTCACCGTCCTCAGAGCGCACCGTCATAGAGCTCACCGTCATCAGAGCTCACCGTCATCAGAGCTCACCGTCATCAGAGCTCACCGTCCTCAGAGCGCACCGTCATCAGAGCTCACCGTCATCAGAGCTCACCGTCATCAGAGCTCACTGTCATCAGAGCTCACCGTCATCAGAGCTCACCGTCATCAGAGCTCACTGTCATCAGAGCTCACCGTCATCAGAGCTCACCGTCATCAGAGCTCACCGTCATCAGAGCTCACCGTCATCAGATCTCACCTGTCATCAGAGCTCACCGTCATCAGAGCTCACCGTCATCAGAGCTCACCGTCATCAGAACTCACCGTCATCAGAGCTCACTGTCATCAGAACTCACGTCATCAGAGCTCACTGTCATCAGAGCTCACCGTCATCAGAGCTCACTGTCATCAGAACTCACCGTCATCAGAGCTCACTGTCATCAGAGCTCACCGTCATCAGAGCTCACCGTCATCAGAGCTCACTGTCATCAGAACTCACGTCATCAGAGCTCACCGTCGTCAGAGCTCACCGTCATCAGAGCTCACCGTCCTAAGAGCTCACTGTCATCAGAGCTCACTGTCATCAGAACTCACGTCATCAGAACTCACCGTCATCAGAGCTCACTGTCATCAGAGCTCACCGTCATCAGAGCTCACCGTCATCAGAGCTCACTGTCATCAGAGCTCACTGTCATCAGAACTCACCGTCATCAGAGCTCACTGTCATCAGAGCTCACCGTCATCAGAGCTCACCGTCATCAGAGCTCACTGTCATCAGAACTCACGTCATCAGAGCTCACCGTCGTCAGAGCTTACCGTCAAAGGGCTCACTGTCATCAGAACTCACGTCATCAGAGCTCACCGTCGTCAGAGCTCACCGTCATCAGAGCTCACCGTCGTCAGCGCTCTCTACTATCAGAACTCTTCCATCAGAGATATCCACCAGAGCTTTTCATCATATCTCCTCTCTATGACATCTCTTTTCATTTCTCTTCAACTATTATGAAATTTCTGATTACTTTCCTGAAACACTCACCAGATTGCCTCCATCGTAATTAGTCATGACCAGCTCTACAATATACCACCCTTCATGTCATCTTTGTTTTCCTACACCGGCCTGAATCCTCTCCCTCACCCACCAGTCAGGACTCTCCTCACCGCCCATGAGATCTCTTCATACTCCCTTTACCAACCAGAAATTCTCTCATTTTATACAGCCTCCTATTGAATCTCGTCCCCTTTCCCTCCATGAATCGTTGGAGCTCTTCAAAGCACACATACTCTTCACTGCCCATCAGAACTTAAGATTTGCTCCACGACTCATGAAGATGTTTTTACCACCTGTAACAGGTCAGAACATTCCTGAGGATCCCTCCACCACCAGTGAGGCTCCATCAGAACTCACATAATTTCTATCCATCATCCATTAAAACTTCTAACGCAAACCATCAGAACCCCCCACCCACCTCCAACATCCGATCTTCCTCCATCATAAGTCTCCATATCATATTGGGTCTGCTAATTTTTCTTCCACCACTGCTCCTCTCCCACCCCACCCCACTCCAACCAATCGTCATTAGAACATATCATTTTCCGTCACTCATCATTAATCTTGACACGTCCCTCCACCGCTAGTTAGAGATATTTTTTCCCCTCCCTTCTCTCCACCCTTCCAATCTGAACTCCCTCCGTCACCAGCCAGAGGTATCTCTACCCCACTTCCATGACTCATCAGAGCTTTTTCCACCTCCCTGCGTCTTTTTTAGTGGCTGACATGGCACGGGTAAAAGAATGCTTCCACTCGGGCCCATCTCGGTTGAAAGATAGAATAGAATGAGAAAAAAGAAAACGAATACAGCATGTATTGATGTGACCTCCCTATGAGTATTGTAGACCTGACACATACGAAGAGTGAAAGAAAAATGAAAATAAAAAAAATCCACAGCTTCTTAATACAAGGAGAGAAAAGGTTATCAAAATTGTTGATTATCCTTTTGGCTGGTCTCCATGCCCCGGATCCAGATCTTTGGCGTTGGAACAAACCCAGACAGCCCCGAGAACATTACCAGAATTGATACCTGTGATGCAGAGAGATGGAAGCAACATCACGACGAATAGACTTTCAGGAAGAGGTTTTTGATTCCATTCTTGGTAAGAGAGGGATAGAAGCACAGCAGCCGAAGGTATATGAACAGTACTCAACACTACGGCGGATGAGATCCCTGTGGTTATAGAAGGCTGCTCAGAAGAAAAATAGATCCGGCACCTTTACGGTACCTCCAGCTTTGGGAGACAATTTTCGTAATATCATTATATAGAGTTTCAAGGACAGGGTGAAGGAATTGGTTGTACTGAATGTCTAATCACCAAAGACTTAAAATATAGAGTTCTGAAACCTGATAGTAGGACAAGAAGCAGATTTAGAAAGAGATAGGGTAAGAATCAAGAATTTGGACTATTAACCAGGTTACTGCTATCCTATTTCTAGAAGGTGCAGAAAGGAAAAATATTCATTGAGGGAAAAAACAATGAGCATCGGAGTAAGAAGAGGAAGGAAAATAATTTGATGTAGATTGGAGACATCAGCATAACAGTAAATACGATTAGAGTTCGAAGAGAAATGTTTTATGGAGATAAGATGAAAATGGGCGATAGAAGAGAACCCTGAGGGACGCTGCTGTTGACAGGGTAGGAGAGGAATCTTGCTTCATCGATCACCGTCATGGAATGACAGGACAGAAACAATGCAATAGAGAAAAGAGAGAAGCAATAAAGCCATTGAAAGAAAGTATAGTTTTCAAAGATTTGTGCCACAACCTGACATGTGTCCTGGATGTATCGAGAGCGTCGACGAATCATACACCAAGATTCTACGTAGAGGGAGACCAGATATGTTTCACTCAGGAGAGATCAACAGGACATCTTGCACCGCGAAAGCCGTATTGACGATGGGAAAGAAGGAAATAAGATAGTAGATGTTTAAGAAATTGAAAGATGAGGAGATTCTCGAAGACCTTGGTGACAGCAGAAGTGAAAGCCATGGCGAGATTGTTAGAGAGGTTAGAACTGTCTACTTACTTAGGAATGGGTTAGATGCTTCCAAAAGGAAGCATAGACAAAGACGAAATAAACAAGGAAGGACCTGAGCTGGCCTGGAGGTACAGTCTTTCAGGAAACAAAAAATTGTGCCAACCAGCTCATACGCCTTGCCCATCTGTAGCTGGAGGAGAACTCTTCTCACCTCCCCTCTTCACCATGTATGATCGCCCATGACCACCATCTATTAGAAGTCTCCCCCACATCCATAAGAATGCTTCACCTCTGTCCACCATCCGTCCAAATGTCCCGCAGTCCATCAGAATTCTTCCCATCATTCTAGCCCTCATCAGAGCTCTCCTGTCAATCATCCCTCATTTCATCTACTGCATAGATAAAGTTCTCATCGCCCGTCAGAACTCACTGTCCTCCTGCATCAAACATCATATGTCGCCTCACCCCCTCCTCCACCCATCAGATCGCATCACACCTCCTCCCTCCATCACTCGTCAAAACTCTTCTCACAACCCTCAATCACTCATTAGATTTCGTTTTTCCTCCCATCACCACTCATCATGATTCCCCCCACCATCCTCCACTGTTCCTTAGAGCCCCACGCTCAGCTCTCACCTCCCTCCACCACCCATTAGACCTGGCCTCGCCACCCTCTACCACTCATCAGATCCTCCTGCACATCAGCTTTCTCTGCTTCCTGAATGTTTCCTCTCACACAGAAACCTCCTTTATAAATCTAGGTGTTTCATCTCCGCCTCTGTTACACACACACACACACACACACACACACACACACACACACACACACACACACACACACACACACAAACGGGTCCTAGTGGGCGTCTGGAGAGGAAGAACTCCTCTCTTAACTAAGTCATATCTCTTCTCCATCTCTTAACTAAGTCATATCTCTTTTCCATCTCTTCATTCGTCTGCGGCTTCAACCTTAATTTGCACGGAGATAACTTTTGTCTTACCTTTCAATTTACGCCCAACGAGGAGTTAATTATAGAGCAGAACAACTTTCCATTCCAATCTTTCATTCTCATTCTGACCTCTGTTTATCTTCAGTTGTGCTAATTAGAAGGGAATGTTCCTCTACACATTCTGTCTGAGTTTCTAATGTTACAAACTTTTCAACATTCTGAGATGTGTTCATTACATACGCAGGGGTCATTCAATTTATGACAGTAAAGCTCTGTTATGCTTTTCTCTCATTCTTTTTCTCTTTTATAATTTCTTTCTCTCTTGCTTTTTCTGTCTGTCTGTCTGTCTGTCTCTCTCTCTCTCTCTCTCTCTCTCTCTCTCTCTCTCTCTCTCTCTCTCTCTCTCTCTCTCTCTCTGAAAACGATACAATATGATAATAATAACAGACGAACTCAAAGAGATCTCACCGGCTCCAGAAGAGGATCCGGCGATGCTCCTCAGCAAGACAAAGAGATCAGTAATGAAACCAATTAATACTAATGCTGAGACGAGCTCAGAGACGGCAGAAGTATGACGGGAGTAAACCTGGGTCACCGATACACGAGGAAGGATCGAAGTTTCTGCCGAAAGAAAGTAGACGTGTTACTTTGACGTCACACAGTTATGGAGGGCGTCTTTCAGTCTGGGATGACGTTTCCTCTACCTGCTATAGCAAGTTGTTGGGATTTTCGATATCTCGACCTGCTGTAGCAGGTTGATGGGATCTCCTATTATTGTTTCTTATTTTGTATTGGATTGAGACGGTTCTCACGTGGACAGGGGATTTTATCCTCAGAATTAGGATTGAATTCTTTTATTTCTACGACGAGCAATCTTTTTTTTTTTCGACTTCTAGCATCAGAAGCGGTGATTCACAATTACAGGCGACAGTTCCTTAAATTGCCGCTTCTGACGTGAAAGAATGCTCACTGTCGAGATAGAAATACCCATTACCATTTCTGGAGGTAAATTCTCATTTGTAAATCAAATACTTTCCCCCAAACAAAAGGAAAAAATCAAAACCCGAATAGAATGCCGAACAGATAAGTAGCGAAAAGCTCACATCAATCTGGTAATAAGATGGAGATGCTGAGAGACACATGCCAAAGTATTTACTCATAGCATCAACGTATATGATGGTCAGTATAGATTTGTACCTCTTAGAATTATGAAAACGCTGCTGCTAGTGCTTTACCAAAGCGTGCATGAAATACTAATACCAGGAAAGGATGTGAATGCTTACTTATTTCTTAACTTTGCTAAGGCACATGACAAGATCAATCACAAGATTCTAATAGAAAAAAAAGAGGTTTCATAACAAAACTTAAAAAAGGTGAGCTATGACGATGGTTCTAGGAATTTCCAACAAAAGGATTATTTAAAGTTGAAGCAAATACAACCACGTCTGGTGAGGAAGGTGATCTGTCAGGGGTGCCTCAGGAAACAGTAATATCCCCTGTGTTACTCATGACTATGACACCGAATAGTGACTGAAGGATTAAGGAAAGCATAGCACGGTGATGTGCAGATAACAACCAGAGTAACTATATTGATGACCTTACAAGAAGACAAACATTGATGGACATAGAACATGATGGAAGTCACTCAAGCGAAACTTCAACAATCAAATGATGGAAAAACAGGAGACGCAACTGTCACTCCTTATGATGGATAAACAAGAGACGCAACAGTCACACCTTAACAATGGATCAACAGGAGGCGCAACAGTCACACCTTAACAATGGATCAACAAGAGAGGACTTTGAGAAGACCTGGGAGAGATCCAATGAACGGAAAGATGGAAATTTGAAGATCCTATAGAAAATAAGTTGTAATAACAAGTCAAGTAATGAATGGGGTGACAGTGCAAGCTACCAAGAGAGACAGAAATTTGAAGATGCATATGTTCAATGTATGGATTTTATAAGAAGCAAACCTGACTGCTGTCATGTTGTATAGTCACCACCAGGGGAAAATGAAGTAGACATCTTGGTAAGAATTCAGGAACACTTAATGAGAGAAGTCGAGAGAATGGCACATGCGAATCATCATGAACAGTTAAGTTAAATTAACTTGGACTTTACTGGAGAAAAAGAGGAAGAAAAATACGTGATAATCTGTGCACAGAGAAAGAAAATGAAGAAATGAGAGACATCGAGAGAATGAAAAAAGAAAAAAAAGTGATTACGTCAGCAAGAATACCTTGGAATATACCAGAAAAAATATCGAACAAACATACATGAGGCATGCGAGAGAAATGGTGAGACTTTAACGTTTTGTCCGGAGAAACAAAAAGCCTGGATGGATTAACCACAAAACCTGATAATGGTGCAGGATACCTGGTTAAAAACAGTCTTAGACGAACCGAAGGACGAGAGCCACGCAGTGAAGCCTGTCGGCAGAGAACAACAGTGTAACGTAACAAGTGATGTATACAGCAAGCACTACACAGTAGCCTTGGCAAAATCTCGTCGTATGTATTCGTAGGTAGGCAAGTAGGTAGTTGATGTCTGTGTGCGCTACGAGTTTTGATTTGGACTCTCTCTCTCTCTCTCTCTCTCTCTCTCTCTCTCTCTCTCTCTCTCTCTCTCTCTCTCTCTCTCTCTCTCTCTCTCGAGCTGCAGGTGGTAGGCAACCTTGCTCAAGCAGGTTAGTACTACCGCCTCGGGATCGGGAGGGCTAGTGAAGGCGTCGTGCAAGCTAACACTGCAGTGATGGTCAAGTTCACCTCCCTGGTCCAGGTTGCTGCCTTTACTCTCTGCCTCACTAGTATGTCTCCCTGGCCCAGGTTGCTGCCTTTACTCTCTGCCTCACTAGTATGTCTCCCTGGTCCAGGTTGCTGCCTTTACTCTCTGCCTCACTAGTATGTCTCCCTGGCCCAGGTTGCTGCCTTTACTCTCTGCCTCACTAGTATGTCTCCCTGGCCCAGGTTGCTGCCTTTACTCTCTGCCTCACTAGTATGTGTACTGTTGTCATTTAGTCGTCAAACACACACACTCTCTCCATCTCACACATAACATGTGACAACGTGTTACTCACATGAATCTATTTCAACTTTCTTAACTATAGATTATCTTAAAGAGAGAATTACATGCTAGCCCAGCCTGATGGCAAACCATCGTAGGGAACACTCGTTTTCATATATGATATAGTGACCGACATGACAGGGGCGAAATATGGCTCCATCAAAGACACTCTTGAGTTAAGGGTAAAGAGAAATCTAAAGGAGAAAAAATGTACTGTCGTGTGACGTAGCTGCCCGCTCTTGTACACTATGAGATAGTTCACAGCCCTTTGTATTTTTCATCCTCTCCTCATCATTTCTCTGCCCCCGTATTTCATCTTTCATACAAAATCTTTACATTCTTTATCTCTGTCTTTTCACCTAATCTATCTTTTCACTCGTTCCTATTCATTCTCCTTTCTTAAGTCTGTATGACTCCCTTTATCCTCCCATTCCCTCTACCTCGTTTCTGTTCTCTTGTCCCTCATTCACAAGCCATTTATTCCAAACCCCTTCCTATCTTTCATTCGATAACCATCAATTGTGATACCCCTTCAGTATCTTTCTTTCCATAGTCATATTCAAACATCTCTCCCTGTCTCTCTTATACCAGCTGTTTTCACTCCTTCCTTCTTCCACATCCTTCCT
>NC_092236.1:23008805-23033805 GCF_036320965.1 Panulirus ornatus
TATCCATAGCCCACGCCTCGCAACCATACAACATTGTTGGAACCACTATTCCTTCAAACATACCCATTTTTGCTTTCCGAGATAATGTTCTCGACTTCCACACATTCTTCAAGGCTCCCAGAATTTTCGCCCCCTCCCCCATCCTATGATCTACTTCCGCTTCCATGGTTCCATCCGCTGCCAGATCCACTCCCAGATATCTAAAACACTTTACTTCCTCCAGTTTTTCTCCATTCAAACTCACCTCCCAATTGACTTGACCCTCAACCCTACTGTACCTAATAACCTTGCTCTTATTCACATTTACTCTTAACTTTCTTCTTTCACACACTTTACCAAACTCAGTCACCAGCTTCTGCAGTTTTTCACATGAATCAGCCACCAGCGCTGTATCATCAGCGAACAACAACTGACTCACTTCCCAAGCTCTCTCATCCCCAACAGACTTCATACTTGCCCCTCTTTCCAAAACTCTTGCATTTACCTCCCTAACAACCCCATCCATAAACAAATTAAACAACCATGGAGACATCACACACCCCTGCCGCAAACCTACATTCACTGAGAACCAATAACTTTCCTCTCTTCCTACACGTACACATGCCTTACATCCTCGATAAAAACTTTTCACTGCTTCTAACAACCTGCCTCCCACACCATATATTCTTAATACCTTCCACAGAGCATCTCTATCAACTCTATCATATGCCTTCTCCAGATCCATAAATGCTACATACAAATCCATTTGCTTTTCTAAGTATTTCTCACATACATTCTTCAAAGCAAACACCTGATCCACACATCCTCTACCACTTCTGAAATCACACTGCTCTTCCCCAATCTGATGCTCTGTACATGCCTTTACCCTCTCAATCAATACCCTCCCATATAATTTACCAGGAATACTCAACAAACTTATACCTCTGTAATTTGAGCACTCACTCTTATCCCCTTTGCCTTTGTACAATGGCACTATGCACGCATTCCGCCAATCCTCAGGCACCTCACCATGAGTCATATATACATTGAATAACCTTACCAACCAGTCAACAATACAGTCACCCCCTTTTTTAATAAATTCCACTGCAATACCATCCAAACCTGCTGCCTTGCCGGCTTTCATCTTCCGCAAAGCTTTTGCTACCTCTTCTCTGTTTACCAAATCATTTTCCCTAACCCTCTCACTTTGCACACCACCTCGACCAAAACTCCCTATATCTGCCACTCTATCATCAAACACATTCAACAAACCTTCAAAATACTCACTCCATCTCCTTCTCACATCACCACTACTTGTTATCACCTCCCCATTTGCGCCCTTCACTGAAGTTCCCATTTGCTATTATTATTATCATTATTATTATTATTATTATTATCATTATTATTATCATTATTATGATTATTACTATCATTATCATTATTCTTATTGTTGTTGTTTATGTTACTGTTGCTGGTAGTCGTAATAGTAGTGGTAGGAACAGCGAATCATTTTCCTGTCTTTGTTGTGAAAAACTTGGAGAAACGTTCCGTTCCTCGTTTCCCTCATGTGGGGTTCTGTGGTGTTGAGAGTGGAGGGATCAGGGATTCTACCCCGCCGTTTCAATCGCTTCCTTACCTCAGTTCCTCTTCCGTTACCTTTCCAATGCCATATATGTTAAAAAAAAAGTGACTGAAGACTTTCTTTCCTCCATTCTCTTGTCTCAAACTTCCCCTCACATATCTCCGCCGGGATCAGAGATCCGAAAACTGCGACGAACGGCCTTGTACAAGGCAGCCTACCAAACAGACTCCCGCTCCATTAAATATCCACAGGTAGAGGCCCAACAAGCCTGTGCCACAACGCAGTTAACCGCTCGAGAACACGTCTCTGTTCCCTGACAGGGAGCTCATAAAAATGTCCCATAGGAACACTGAGCTAGACCGCATGTATCCCTTGCCAGACAGAGGAGATCTCTTGCTAACCCTTCACCAAGACAGATGTTGTCTTGCAATAGGTGCCAGCACTGGAATGGGGCCCCCTAGAATGCTGCGTCTTTCCCATGCTCGGACGAACAGAAGCCAGAGCCCATGAAAAGCACGGTGAATGTTAGAGATGGTCGCGATTCCGTGCCAGAATAAGTGAGCTTCGCGTCAAATTGTTGTAGCTGAGTTCAGAATTTCGCTCACTCTTGAACACACTTTTTTCCCGCAGTAAAGCGCTGTCGCCAGCAGCTGTACCAGAGCTTCTGTCCTGCTCTCCTTCCCATGGCTTTATCCTCGACTCCTACCTCAAGTCCCTGCTTCCGACCATCGTTCCTGTTCATTGTTTCCATCCCTGTCTGGCTCTTCCCCTCCCCACTTCCCCTTCCTATCAGCTTTCTGGCCATATACTTCACTTGTTTGATGGTGACAAGACACATCAGAGCCTTTCTTCCATCTCCTTCCACCACCCGTCAGAACTATCCTAACCTCCTTCCAACATTTATCAGACTTCTTCTTGCCTCCTGCCACCACCCATCAGAACTCCTCTCATCACAAATACCTCGACGCCCAGAGCTCTCTGGAGATATCCTGAAGCGTGTCACTCAAATTTCCAATACGAGATACATTATCCGAGTCAGAGATTCACGAGCAGTTGAAATAATGGCAACGCTGTCAACTACACTAGGATGGCTGCTTCCTCAGAGAGAGAGAGAGAGAGAGAGAGAGAGAGAGAGAGAGAGAGAGAGAGAGAGAGAGAGAGAGAGAGAGAGAGAGAGAGAGAGAGAGAGAGAGAGAGAGAGTAGCTATGGCTTCTCTCTGGTGTGCAGGTAATAGACGGACAAAATCCATCTGTGTTTCATTTCGCAATGATGGCTTCCTTGCCTGGGAAGTACTATGATAAGTCTTCAAGTAGTCCTCTGTGAATCTAAACGCTCATTGGCACAAAGTAGAGCAAAGACATGTCGAAGCTTACACTGTGGTATGTCTTGTAAATACCGGACCGAGTGTTCTAGTCAGCTTAAGGCTGTTGGTGGAGAATCAGAGAAGCGAATACATTCATCAAGACCTTTAAGTGCTATACAATATATCCCTCGCAAAAGGGATCAGATATGTAAATCTCCTGGAAATCAATTCTTTTGGGGTGGGGGTTTCCAGGTGTTTGATTTCATATACATCATATCATTTAATGAAAACATCTGCAAACTGACTTCTGTGTCTCGAGTTGGCCACAGCAGTCGAGTTCTAGACGTGCCGCACGCCCGGAGTCCTAAGCCATGGTCTCCTGGAGCGAGGTGGGTGGGAGCTTGGTGGCAGGTTGGCTGCGGTGTAAATATCACTTCAGAATTAATCAAGAATTTTTACTTTCTAACACACTGACGCGAGAAGAACTTTGATTGAATATGGTACTTTTTATTTCTCAAAATGTGACTTGGTTATTTTCTTTTTATCAGCCACATTTGCTTCCTGTAGTTTGACGATGATATGAAACAGTTTTTCGCTCGTTGACGAAGACTTCTGCTTTTTGCATTTCTTTTTGTTTAAAAAAAAAAGAAAAAACACACATAGTGATATATAACTTCCTCCTATCTCGTCAACGTTTTGAAAAAACTTTGTGTTATCAAAGATTTTTTCTCCTACTTTTTTTCCTTCTCCAGGGAGTGAGATGTGACGCTTCGATTCTCCCAGGAGCAAGCGAGGCCGATAACTGGGTCGGGGAAGTGACGAGTTCTCCACACAGCCTCGGGCCTCCTGCCGCCGCCTGGGAGTGACGGCCGGCAAACAACGAGTTGGAAGTGTTGAAAATGAAGCACAAGGTCGTCATGAAACACCCACACGACAACTCTCACAGTTTCTAACGGAATCCCAAATTTAGGTGTGATAAACCGAGGTTATTTACAAACCATTTGTCACTCGCACTTTAGGTGCCTTGTTGATGAATGGACTGATGGCTTATCAGTGACGTCAGGACACTGGTACTGATACGATAACATGCTATAAACAGTACATGCCTCTTCCATAACCTCAATTTTATCTTTTTTAACGTCTCAGGATCCCAGTAGAAGTTCAGTCACCCATGATCATCACTGCAAAAACGTTGTTATCTTTTTTCCCTATCAGGTGAGTACTGAGGTATCATGGCTGATCATTTTAACTCTCAGTCTCTCTTATTCTGAAGTAATCAATAACACTTCCCTTTCTTCTCCCTATCTGTCCTCACTAATCCCTTCACATCCATATAGGAAACGATCTAGTTTTACAGACGTCATTTTATATTTCATATTTTTCAGGTTACGTTGTTATACCAACACTGAATCCACCAGACCTGTGGTATAACATGCTCTCTCGTGAACAACATGCTTTCTGACGAATTAGAAAACAAAAATGATACTGATACTCCTTCCACAAAGCATCTTGCTATTTGTTTCCTTATTCCTATTATGTTCACACAGTGTCCTCTTACCGTGTGTACCTCACACTGTCCTCCTACCTTGTGTTCCTCACACTGTCCTCCTACCTTGTGTTTCTCACACTGTCCTCCTACCTTGTGTTCCTCACACTGTCCTCCTACCTTGTGTACCTCACACTGTCCTACCTTGTGTTCCTCACACTGTCCTCCTACCTTGTGTTCCTCACACTGTCCTCCTACCTTGTGTTCCTCACACTGTCCTCCTACCTTGTGTTCCTCACACTGTCCTCCTACCTTGTGTTCCTCACACTGTCCTCCTACCTTGTGTTCCTCACACTGTCCTCCTACCTTGTGTTCCTCACACTGTCCTCCTACCTTGTGTTCCTCACACTGTCCTCCTACCTTGTGTACCTCACACTGACCTCCTACCTTGTGTACCTCACACTGTCCTCCTACCTCGTGTTCCTCACACTGTCCTCCTACCTTGTTTTCCTCACACTGTCCTCCTACCTTGTGTACCTCACACTGTCCTCCTACCTTGTGTTCCTCACACTGTCCTCCTACCTTGTGTACCTCACACTGTCCTCCTACCTCGTGTTCCTCACACTGTCCTCCTACCTTGTGTACCTCACACTGTCCTCCTACCTTGTGTTCCTCACACTGTCCTCCTACTTTGTGTTCCTCACATTGTCCACTCTTAGTATTCTTGATTTTATTCATATGAACATAAAGAAATTTTCCCTCATTCTTTTACGTTGGGCAAAACTTCATTTGCACACGCCATCTTTTTTTCTTCCATTGTCCGTCATGATTCGTGTTTTTTTTTTTTGTTTGTTTTTTTTGCTGCCGGACAAAAAAATATGTATTTCATCACTCCAATAATGTTCTCATTTTCTCGGTTTCATGTCCAAGGTTATTCTCATATCTCTGACGAGATTCTACCGTTGAGTCACTCGATATTGTAATATAGTTCTTTTCGTGATATCACGTCACACGCTCAGCTCTCTCTCTCTCTCTTCTCTCTCTCTCTCTCTCTCTCTCTCTCTCTCTCTCTCTCTCTCTCTCTCTCTCTCTCTCTCTCTCTCTCTCTCCTTTGGAAGTCTTTCCTTTATTCATTTCACTTTACGGTACATAACATAGATTATGTTTTAAACATCTCATCTGTCAACTACTGAAGACAGCTCATATTACTTGAGAAAAAAGAAAAAAAATCAGCAGGAACATGAACGAGATCACAGAGGTTTATCTTTGCAACAGACATGTCGCTACACTGAACATAGCGACATGACTATATTGCACTGTCTTCCACGTCGACAGTGAACTTACCGGATTCATGGGTTAGAAAACGTCCGTTGAACCGGCCACAGTTCCTACCTTACACTAACGTCCTTTGAGATGTTCAGCTCTAGTGTCCAGACATTGTGGCAACCCAGGTGAAGGCAGTGTGTGAGGGCTCCTTATCCTTAGTAGTCCCGTTGTCAAAGATCGATGGTTGGGCGTCGGGCAGTCGAAGGAGAAACGTCTCAGAGGGTCGATAATTCAGCAGCTGACGTCTCCATCTCTTCATTTGGCCCACTGTGGCATGGTCTTATTCCTCGGCCGTTCACTGCGATGTCTCTTGCGAGGTTAAGGTGTCAGCAGTGTCCTTCCCTTATAGACCCGGATGGTTAGGATCCATAGACCCGGATGGTTAGGATCCATAGACCCGGATGGTTAGGATCCATAGACCCGGATGGTTAGGATCCCTGGTGAGAATAACACATTTGCAGTCCACTTGAAAATAATATATAGAAAACAGAAGAGCATGAGGGGGTAAGAGGGTGCTCGTAGGGGAGCCTTCATGTCCTTTCGTATTCTTTCCAACTTGACCTTAGGGAGATCTATATCTTTCCCCATCCTATATTCTCCTCTTTCCACCATATTCATTCATCTTTTTCATTACTGCTTCATTTTCTTCTTCCTTTTCGGATGTTAACATTCTACATTACCATTTCTTTTTTCAACTTTCCAACAGGTGACCACCAAATTCTGGTTCTTAGACGCCTTATCTCCCTTCATAATTCCCCCCACTTGAAAAAGTCATGATTTTGTTGTCAGCTGTGACGCAACGTATGTATTCCTACCACTAAGACTTAAGTCTGTACATATGGAGACCATTAAGTGCACACGGTTTTAAGACCTCTCATCACCAGTTACTTTTTCTGTCAGGTACTCCTTGTCTCACATAGTGACAGTGTATCTGGTCGACGAATTACTCTTAACACCTGAAGAAGGAGTCAAAGATTTTTTCGGCTGGTGGAAGTAGTGGCTTGATGCAGTAGTAGCTTTGTGACCCAGACAGTTGATAGACCTAAAGCTCTGCTAACCAGAAAACCTAACCTTGCGACGTCATCATCTTCAGTAACCACCTCGGCCGCTGCTTTTCCTCTTCCTGTTTACCTGACCCCAACCATCTGATACACAGCGGCCTGCTGCCACTGCAACACAACCACAACAAGAGGACTACTCCCTGGATCTTGCCACGTGGTAAAATCTCTTCTACACCAAATAGCATCATCACACTGGATTTGTCCCAAGCCAGATTGCTGAGGCGGCACATTAACTCCAGCAGCGAGCTACATTAGTTAGTTCTGGTTATTTAAAGCTGGTGGAGGGGAGCAGTTTATATCATGTCCTTACCTCAGTGCAACAGGTTGAAGTAGTTTAAAGATAGAACGAGTCGGGAGGCCTTTATCCAGCTAACGTCCTATTCTTCCTTTCCTCAGTGACCAGTGTATATCCCAGGAGACATTGACCACAGTTTTCTATAAATATTAGTTTTTTTTTTTTCTAAGAATAAGAAATACTGAAAATACATTTAATAGAATACAGAAACAAATGCATACATTATCAAAAGCAAAACTTATTGAACGCATGTAAAATATAAAGACTAAGAGATATATGATAATATCAGAACAAATTTTAAGTTAAAGATAAACTTAAATGATCAAAATATATAGCAAGGAAGTCACACTAAACTTAATCAAAGCAAAGTTACTCTGGGGAGGGACGAACAGAAATCACAGGACTTGGGTTTAACTAATTGCATGAGCAGCGACTCTTTAATGATCAGCTCTTTGTCACAGCCGACTACTGGTAAGCACTGTGAAGTCTGAGACTGACAATTAGTGATCCAATTGGTGGGCATGATCACTTCATTGCCGAGTGGGCGGAGTTAGCGAAAGAATGAACCTGTAATTACAGTGCGGCCTAAATGCTCGTAAATGTGAGTCCACACGTGCATATTCTGCATTCTTAAATAAAGGCGTCTTGCAGCTTTAGTGGGTGAAGTGGGAATGTATATAAGAAAACGACACAAGATTTAGGAATTCGCTTAAACACGTGAAATTATGATTCGAGAAAACCCGCCAAAAAAATAGAAACGCAGAGGTTCCAAGCTTCTCCCCAAGTCATAGACTAGGAGAATGTATACAGAACTAGATCTCACTTCACTTGTGGAACGCGGAAGTGTTGACCTTAGCAAGCAAAGCGGCCGAACCTGATCAAAAGTTTAGGTTGTCTGCTCTGCTGCTACATAGCTTTGGAGAATTCTAAAATAATCGTAGTTTCATTTAATCTACATTTATTTGAGGTTATCTACGATGTATATATGTATATACATGTACTATATATTGTCTATGAATAGATTTTGGATATTGATGACGTTGATAAAAGAGAATTCTTGTGTGAAAGTAGAGTGAGACAAAAGGGCCAACAAATTTCGACCCTTCACAATGTACTAAACGGTAATATTTTTTTGTGTTACAAAATCACACTTGATCCACAGGTTGTTCTTACCGAATATTCATGTCACTGAATCTACTCCTTTTGACCAGTATATACCTGACCACAGTTTCCACAGCGAAATGGATAAACAACATGACTTTTTTTTTTTCTTTGTGGTGAGGAACTGCTTTTTATCAAATCATTTCGTGTTATGCCTTCGTTTTCCAAAAAAACATTGCTATGTGATAGTTGTGAAATATTAGTTACCAAACTTATACTGTAGACCTGTAGTGTTCTTATCATTGAAGCTTTCTTCTTTGAAAGCACTGCAGTAAATGTTCCTTGCTTTCTCTAAACATTTCTTCAACAAACTTCCCTGGAAAGCCGGGTTGTTATATAGTATTTCATGAATTCTCACTAACCTCATTCCAGAATTTAGGATGAAAAATTCTAAGAAGCATAACAGCAAAAGTAAAGTTTTTCACTCAATCATGATAGTTTGAAACATGACGTAGATTTTCGTCAACTATGGAAGGTTTATTATAGATTCTAAACATAGGACGACAGTGTAATTTCCGTAGTGAATCATTCAAAATGAGCGACGAGTAATTACTTCTACGTTTTGGTGGTTATGAAAGACACTAGGTTACCATATTGTTCCAAAGAAATCAAATGGATCCTCACTGGGAGGCTATGGGTACATAACAACACCGGAGTGAACTATAGCCACATATGTCCAAGGAACGCAATCAAACACTTCCACTTATAGATATGAAGTGGTTGATGAGCGCAAACATTCCATTTAACAACCAAAATGCTTGCAAAACTCATCAGTAACCTTGCAATCACTGTCCATTATACAAATTTCGAATGTTTGTAGAATGTACTATGATAAAGAAGAAGTTCTACTTTATGTAATTCATGCTCAAGGTTATCTAGCATATTTTGCATTAGAACTTTCATGAAGATGGATATGACGTAAGAAGTAATAAATGAACGAGGATTACTGTGGTCTTTAAGTGTAACATTTACTCAGCGTTTTTTTTACGTCAAGATTTAGCAGGAGGACTTACTAATCGAGCCAGCAATTTACATAATCTCTCAGCCACCTTACAATTAGCTGTGCCGACAGAACTGAAAATAGTACATAAAGGATGATATAGTAAATGTGTTTCTGCTGAGCAGTGCATGTAAAGTGAAATAACGAGGACTTTCTAAGGAACTTTAACATCAAAGTTCTCTTTGATCACTTTCTGGCTATGATGACATCCCTTTCACGCGAGTTCCGGCGCAAGACTTGTTTGATTTTGTAAAGGATGAGTTAGTCAAAGTAGAACTTCCTTCAATACAGTAACCAATTTAGTGAACTTAAATGACGATATATACAATTTGATTAAAGCTGTGATTAACAGCATATGATGAGATGGTAAGACCAGGAATGATCAAAGCGATGCAGTAGTACAACTGACAACCTTAAACTGTAGTCACGTCGAGGGTTAAGTCATCTCACCTATTATGGTCAACAATTCCAAAATCTGATTTTGTATAAATTGTCCAGTTTTCTTTGACTCTGTATCACCGATATTGACTCAAAATACACGCAATATACAGACGAAAGCTCAAGGCTTCTCCCTCCTTTCTTCTTTTAAGATTTTTCCACCATTCAGTATATTGGATCACGCACGACACATCCTTGATGGCTTCAACGAACCACAGTCCCCATTCCGCACAATACTAGTCACAGTACACATCAGCAAAACATTTGACACTTTCCCCCGACACATCCTCACAACAATAGCTTCTCTTCTAGAACACAAACTCTGCAATTGAGTTCTCGAAGGTGCAGTTCTATCTCCAACTATTTTCAATTTCTTCCCACATGACTTCTGTTACCTCTCGTAAGCTCTCATATGCACATGTCCTCACATCCACATCACAACACCCTGGCACCACATTAGCAACAGCAAAGATGCACCCCTACATTATGCAATTAGAACAATGGCTCACCCAGTACAGAATATCTGCATCTCTAAAAAGTCTCAATCATTCTTTTAACCTTAGACAGATGTGAATCTAGCTCACACCCTCCATTCATCTCGAATCGACATTTACTCACACCGAACAACAATTCTAGTCATGATATAAGACAGATACATGATATTCAATCTCCACGCCAGTAACGCCAGCTCAAAAGTAACACAAACTAAATGCCAGCAGAACACTAACTCATATCAATTTCTGACAAGAAAATGAATCTCTTTGTAACCCCTAAAAACATTTATTTACTCCACGCTAAACTGCGCCTTACCTTCCTAGTCTTCCACCCTCTCAAAGGCAAATCACACAAAACAGAACACTCAGAGCAATCACTGGCTGAGTAACAACCACAAATGCTCAACATTTAAATAATGGAACAGGTCCTCACGATACAACCCCATCTCAACGTGCTCGGTGCTCAGTTCTATGCAATAGCCCTTGATCCCTCCCACCCGAACCACTCCACACTAATTTACCTCAAGTGGAAATAAAGAGCATACTCCAACCTCACTCTTCGCCATCCTCTTCTCACACATCCCTCCTCCCCAAGCAAACGTCACGTAAACAGAACACACTCATACTAAAATTATTCGACAAGCACTAAGCAACCGCCTTCACAACTCAGCATTAAACACCACTCCACCAGACTTACATGCTTTTGAAACAACACTCGCCAGACAAGAACGAGTCACACATTCCCGTTTACACTATGGACATCAGCCATCCCTACGTTACTAAAAGCACATCCCACGTCCACGATGCAACGATCACTATGAAAACTCCGAACACTTACAGCTTAGTTACCATGCACTCTCTGAACACATACGCACATCACTATACTATATGACCAATAGTCTAGCCCAGTGGACGCGGCTGGCTTTGTGAGGGATGCGGGAATATCATAAAGAAAGAAGGGACCGTCTGGACCTTCTGGTTTCAGAAGTGGTAGAGGATATGTGGATCAGGTGTTTGCTTTGAAGAATGTATGTGAGAAATACTTAGAAAAGCAAATGGATTTGTATGTAGCATTTATGGATCTGGAGAAGGCATATGATAGAGTTGATAGAGATGCTCTGTGGAAGGTATTAAGAATATATGGTGTGGGAGGCAAGTTGTTAGAAGCAGTGAAAAGTTTTTATCGAGGATGTAAGGCATGTGTACGTGTAGGAAGAGAGGAAAGTGATTGGTTCTCAGTGAATGTAGGTTTGCGGCAGGGGTGTGTGATGTCTCCATGGTTGTTTAATTTGTTTATGGATGGGGTTGTTAGGGAGGTGAATGCAAGAGTTTTGGAAAGAGGGCAAGAATGAAGTCTGTTGTGGATGAGAGAGCTTGGGAAGTGAGTCAGTTGTTGTTCGCTGATGATACAGCGCTGGTGGCTGATTCATGTGAGAAACTGCAGAAGCTGGTGACTGAGCTTTGGTAAAGTGTGTGAAAGAAGAAAGTTAAGAGTAAATGTGAATAAGAGCAAGGTTATTAGGTACAGTAGGGTTGAGGGTCAAGTCAATTGGGAGGTAAGTTTGAATGGAGAAAAACTGGAGGAAGTAAAGTGTTTTAGATATCTGGGAGTGGATCTGGCAGCGGATGGAACCATGGAAGCGGAAGTGATATATATATATATATATATATATATATATATATATATATATATATATATATATATATATCATACAAGCCTCCAACAGCCAGGATCGAACCCGGGACCCTTGTGTAACAGGCGGGAATGCTACCGCTAGGCTATGGACCTGGCTAATAGGAAATAACTATTCGAATACTATGTACTCGAATACCCTTCGTCTCACGTTGGTGAGCAACGGGGTCTATACCGGTCATTTCCCAACAGGCGTACATAGCCAGCAGATAGCATTTTACCGAACCTAACTATACAACGCGGAGGTATATGACTACGAACATAGTGTATATACCTCCGCGTTGTACAGTTAGGTTCGGTAAAATGCTATCTGCTGGCTATGTGCGCCTGTTGGGAAATGACCGGTATAGACCCCGTTGCTCACCAACATAAGACGAAGGATATTCGAGTACATAGTATTCGAATAGTTATTACCTATTAGCCAGGCCCATATCCTAGTGGTAGCATTCCCACCTGTTACACAAGGGTCCCGGGTTCGATCCTGGATGTTGGAGGTTTGTATGATATATATATATATATATATATATATATATATATATATATATATATATATATATATATATATATATATATATATATATGTAATCTATTCATCTATCTATTTTGCTTTGTCGCTGGCTCCCGCGTTGACGAGGTAGCGCAAGGAAACAGACGAAAGAATGGCCCAACCCACCCACATACACATGTATATACATACACGTCCACACACGCAGATATACAAATCCTATACGTCTCAACGTATACGTATATATACACACACAGACATATACATATATACACACATACATAATTCATATTGTCTGCCTTTATTCATTCCCATCGCCACCCCGCCACACATGAAATAACAACCCCCTCCCCCAGCATGTGCGCGAGGTAGCTTTAGGAAAAGACAACAAAGGCCACATTCGTTCATACTCAGTCTCTAGCTGTCATGCATAATGCACTGAAACCACAGCTCCCTTTCCACATCCATGCCCCACAAAACTTCCATGGTTTACCCTAGACGCTTCACATGCCCTGGTTCAATCCATTGACAGCACGTTGACCCCGGTATACCACATCGTTCCAATTCACTCTATTCCTTGCACGCCTTTCACCTTCCTGCATGTTCAGGCCCCGATCACTCAAAATCTTTTTCACTCCATCTTTCCACCTCCAATTTGGTCTCCCACTTCTCCCCGTTCCCTCCACGTCTGACACATATATCTTTTGTCAATCTTTCCTCACTCATTCTCTCCATGTGACCAAACCATTTCAAAACATCCTCTTCTGCTCTCTCAACCACACTCTTTTTATTATCATACATCTCTCTTGCCCTATTATTACTTACTCGATCAAACCACCTCACACCACATATTGTCCTGAAACATCTCATTTCCAGCACATCCACCCTCCTGCGCACAACTCTATCTATAGCCCCTATAGCAACTATATAACATTGTTGGAACCACTATTCCTTCAAACATACCCATCTTTGCTTTCCGAGATAATGTTCTCGACTTCCACACATTCTTCAACGCTCCCAGAACTTTCGACCCCTCCCCCACCCTATGATTCAATTCCGCTTCCATGGTTCCATCCGCTGCCAGATCCACTCCCAGATATCTAAAACACTTCACTTCCTCCAGTTTTTCTCCATTCAAACTAACCTCCCAATTGACTTGACCCTCAACCCTACTGTACCTAATAACCTTGCTCTTATTCACATTTACTCTTAGCTTTCTTCTTTCACACACTTTACCAAACTCAGTCACCAGCTTCTGCAGTTTCTCGCACGAATCAGCCACCAGCGCTGTATCATCAGCGAACAACAACTGACTCACTTCCCAAGCTCTCTCATCCACAACAGACTTCATACTTGCCCCTTTTTCCAAAACTCTTGCATTCACCTCCCTAACAACCCCATCCATAAACAAATTAAACAACCATGGAGACATCACACACCCCTGCCGCAAACCAACATTCACTGAGAACCAATCACTTTCCTCTCTTCCTACTCGTACACATGCTTTACATCCTCGATAAAACTTTTCACCGCTTCTAGCAACTTGCCTCCCACACCATATATTCTTAATACCTTCCACAGAGCATCTCTATCAACTCTATCATATGCTTTCTCCAGATCCATAAGTGCTACATACAAATCCGTTTGCTTTTCTGAGTATTTCTCACATACATTCTTCAAAGCAGACGCCTGATCCACACATCCTCTACTACTTCTGAAACCACACTGCTCTTCCCCAATCTGATGCCCTGTACATACTTTCACCCTCTTAATCAATACCCTCCAATATGATTTACCCGGAATACTCAAAAAACATATATCACTGTAATTTGAGCACTCACTCTTATCCCCTTTGCCTTTGTACAATGGTACTATGCAAGCATTCCTCCAATCTTCAGGCAACTCACCATGAGCATACATACATTAAATAACCTTACCAACCAGTCAACAATACAGTCACCCCCTTTTTTTTAGTAAATTCCGCTGCAATACCATCCAAACCTGCTGCCTTGCCGGCTTTCATCTTCCGCAAAGCTTTTACTACCGCTTCTCTATTTACCAAATCATTCTCCCTAATCCTCTCACTTTGCACACCACCTCGACCAAAACACTCTATATCTGCCACTCTATCATCAAACACATTCAACAAACCTTCAAAATACTCACTCCATCTCCTTCTCACATCACCACTACTTGTTATCACCTCCCCATTAGCCCCCTTCACTGAAGTTTCCATTTGTTCCCTTGTCTTACGCACTTTATTTACCTCCTTCTAAAACATCTTTTTATTCTCCCTAAAATTTAATGATACTCTCTCACCCCAACTCTCATTTGCCCTCTTTTTCACCTCTTGCACCTTTCTCTTGACCTGCCGTCTCTTTCTTTTATACATCTCCCAGTCATTTGCATTGTTTCCCTGCAAAAATCGTCCAAATGCCCCTCTCTTCTCTTTCACTAATAATCTTGCTTCTTCATCCCACCACTCACTGCCCTTTCTAATCTGCCCACCTCCCACCCTTCTCATGCCACAAGCATTTTTTGCGCAAGCCATCACTGCTTTCCTGAATATATCCGATTCCTCCCCACTCCCCTTACGTCCTTTGTTCTCACCTTTTTCCATTCTGTACTCAGTCCCTCCAGGTACTTCCTCACACAAGTCTCCTTGCCAAGCTCACTTACTCTCACCACTCTCTTCACCCCATATACGTAGATAGTGCATATGAACGCGCACTACCATATAGCATTCTAACCTTCAACAGTCAGGATCGAAACCGGGTCCCCGCCTCCGACTGCCGAGGGTATAAACCCGGATGGACCTGTGCGTGAATCATGGTCACCTAAGCTCTGTGTGTTTGTGTGTATGTGTGTGTGTGTGTGTGTGTGTATGTGTGTGTGTGTGTGTGTGTGTGTGTGTGTGTGTGTGTGTGTGTGTGTGTGTGCGTGTCCGGTATTCTATCTCTCTTTCAAGAGTGTACCATAAATATAACAAGAAACTTAACAAAATGAAAACAATTATTCTCCACCCCTTATCAATATTGCATTCGCCTGTTACCTCCAAAGTTTCATTTTAAAGCTTTATGTTGAACAGGTCTGTAATAGCAATGATATGGAATCCTGGCTCGATGTTGTTGATGTATAGTTTGTAAAGTTCCTCCTGTCCTGCTGTAGCAGGCAAAGAACCAGTGCTACTGGCACCATATACTTGCTGGATTGCGAGGTTAATGTCGCTGAGAATAGCTAGCTAACTGCCCCTTGTATTTTCGGAGGTTTCCTCTATCTCGCTACCCAAGTCCTAATGGAAATTATCGGCATTTGCGTCCCTCCCTGGGACGAGAATCTTTCAGGGTGGGATGGGACAGGCACTGTTGATTCCGAAAATAGTTACTTGACTCTCAGTGGTTCTCTGTCAGAGGCGGCGGCTCTTGATTTACTCCATTCCAGAGAAGAAAAGTTTTAGCGAGGTTGAGGCCCGGCGCGTGATCCCGCGCCAGCTGTCTGGCATTCTTTCTCGGGCTGGATGGTGACACCATCAGTGGGCTTTACAGACCCATCAGATATGAGGAAATTGAATTCTCTTTGCGCTAGGCACTGAGCTGTGACCAAGCTTCTCTTCTTAATTTCACTGAATCCACTGCCTCTGGCGTATCTCCCACCAGTCATACCACAGCTCAGAGCATGAATTCCGTAACTGGTCAGCGGGCGAGGTGAAGTTCTTTCACATCACAGATAGTGAACGGGTCGAGTTTGGTGCAAATGGTGCAGTTAGGAACCATGGGCTGGAAGCCTCCATCACAGTGGGTTGGTACATATACTGCCTGGAGACGGGCACTGTCGTCGGATGATGAAGCTCACTTACAGCACGGCGTCCTCAGACATCTTAATGATGGAGGTGTTCCAGTATGATTGGAGTAGTCCCGACGATGTTGTATGGTTGTGAGTCTTGAACTAAAGATAAAGATGTACATAAACAGGTGAATGTTTTGGATATGAATGTTTGAACACGATATGTGGCGTGTGTCAAAAGTGGAGGGGACAAGGAGTAGGGGGAAATCCAGATTGAAGATAGAAGGATGGAAGGAATAGAATTTTGAGAGTTTGGGGCCTGAACATGCAGGAGGATGAAAGGCGTGCACAGGATAGAGTGAATTGGAGCAATGTGGTATAACAGGGGTGACCAACTGTCAATGGATTGAAAGAAGTAGGACATATGAAGTAGCCGGGTGAAACCAGGGATACGTCTGTGGGGCCTGGTTGTGGATAGGTTGGGAGGTTTAGGTGCATTATGGATAAAAGCTAGAGAAGGAATGATGCATTTTCCACATCTGCTCCTGGCGCTACTTTGCTAACTTGGGAAACAGCAAAAAAGTATGAAAAATTATCAGTATCATCATTATTATCATTATCATTCTTATCATTATTATTATCATTATTATCATTATTATTATTATTATCATTGTTATTATTACTATCATTATTATTATTATTATTATTATTATTATCATTATTATTATTATTATTATCATTATTATTGTTATTATTATCATTATTATTATTATCATTAATATCATTATTATTATTAATATTATTGTCATTATTATTATTATTATCATTATTATTATTATTATTATAATTATTATTATTATTATTATTATTATTATTATTATTATTATTATTATTATTATTATTATTATTATTATCATTATTATTATTATTATTATTATTATTATTATTATTATTATTATTATTATTATTATTATTATTATTATTATCATTAATATTATCATCATTATTATTATCATTATCATTATTATTAGCATTATCAATATCATTATCAACATCACAGTTTTTGTTGTTATCATTATTACTATCACAGTAACTGAAGGTAGGGGAGTGGATAAGGAATGTGAAGTATCTAGCTAGGGAAGTACTGCTTACCTGTGCGAGAGAACGGTGTGACATTGGGAAGATGGGAGATGGACAGATGAGAGTGGGTAGTGATGATGGAATGGAGTTAAGTTGCAAGTGAAAGTAAAGAAGAGAGGTGTGAAATGTCGTTTGTATGGAAGGAATGCAAATGATTGGAAGATATAAAGGAGTACGAAGAAATTCAAACAGCAGTGGACCACTGGGCCCTTACGAGGCAGTGTGCGATAGTGGAAGATATCAGAAACTCTTAGATTAGTGCGGTAAGAGCAGAAAGGCTGACGAATAATTCAAAGAAATCATGCAAACTGTTTGAATTACTGGATGCACAAATCATGTCAGTCGTAAATTAAAGCCAAACCACTTTAATTAGTAAATCAATATGTCAAAAATCCTGTTGAAGAAAGAGTACTTCGCCTCATTCGAGGTAAAACGTTTGAACTCGATTTTGCATCCATTACTATATGTAGAATTAGACTTATCAAGTCCTAAGTAGCTTGTTAGATATACAAGAAAAAGGGACAGTAGGTCAAGAGTAAGTTTATAGAGGCTGAATATGAATGAAGGGTGTGCGAATATCAACAAACTTCACTTCATCCTTCCATCTCCATCTTGGTCTCCCCTTTCTTCATGTCGACTCCATTTCTGACAAATATATCCTCTTTGTCAATGTTTCTCCAACCATTCTCTCCATATGTCCAAACCATTTCATCAAACCTTCAGCTCTCTCAGAGTTACTGTATTACTACACCTCACCCTTACCCTTTACTGCTTATTCGATCAAACCATCTCACACTTTAGCATTTCATTCACAACATATCCATCATCCTCCACACATCCTCATCTATAACCCATGCTCGCATCCTTACAATATTATCGGAACTACTATACCTTTTCTCACTCCCAGGTAACGTTCTCTCTTCCTACACGTTCCTCAATAATCCCAGAACCTTCGCCACTCACAAACCCTATGACTCACTTACACTTTTGTTGTTCCATTTGCCGGCATAATCACAATAAGATACCTTGAATGCTCCTCTTCCTCCAAATTTTTTCCTTTCAAACTCACACTCCAATTAACGATGCAGAGTCCAATAGCCTTGCTTTTAGTCTATTTTTTTCTCAATTTTCTCCTTCAACAAACTCTTCCAAACTTAGTCAACATCTACTTCAGTTTTTCACTCGAATTTGCTACCAGTACTGTGTCATCAGCAAACAACACTTGGCTCACTTCCCAGGTCCTTTCATCCCCTGCAGACAGCATACTCGCCCGTCTCTCCAAGGCTTCCCTTAACAACCCGTCCATGAACAAATTAAACAACCATGGTAATTTCACACGCAGCTGCCGCAGATTTGGTAGCCACATGCCTTATAACATTGATAAAAACTTCTCACTGCTTCTAACAGCTTCCCTACAACACCATACATTCTTAAGAACTTCCAAAAGGCATATCACCCTCATCATAGACTTTCTCCTGATCCATAAATGGCTCATACAAATTTATCTATTTCTCTAAAAACTTCTCACATATATACTTTGAAGGAAATACGTGATCCACACATTCTCTACCACTTTTGAAACAATATATATATATATATATATATATATATATATATATATATATATATATATATATATATATATATATATATATATATATATATGTCTTTTTATTTATTCATTCATTTATTTTGCTTTGTCGCTGTCTCCCGCGTTAGCGAGGTAGCGCAAGGAAATAGACGAAAGAATGGCCCAACCCACCCACATACACATTTATATACATACACGTCCACACACGCAAATATACATACCTATACATCTCAGCGTATACATATATATACACACAGACATATACATATATACACATGTACATAATTCATACTGTCTGCCTTTATTCATTCCCATCGCCACCTCGCCACACATGAAATAACAACCCCCTCCCCCCTAATGTGTGCGAAATAGCGCTAGGAAAAGACAACAAAGGCCCCATTCGTTTACATTCAGTCTCTAGCTGTCATGTAATAATGCACCGAAACCACAGCTCCCTTTCCACATCCAGGCCCCACACAACTTTCCATGGTTTACCCCAGACGCTTCACATGCCCTGGTTCAATCCATTGACAGCACGTCGACCCCGGTATACCACATCGTTCCAATTCACTCTATTCCTTGCACGCCTTTCACCCTCCTGCATGTTCAGGCCCCGATCACTCAAAATCTTTTTCACTCCATCTTTCCACCTCCAATTTGGTCTCCCACTTCTCGTTCCCTCCACCTCCGACACATATATCCTCTCGGTCAATCTTTCCTCACTCATTCTCTCCATGTGACCAAACCATTTCAAAACACCCTCTTCTGCTCTCTCAACCACGCTCTTCTTATTGCCACACATCTCTCTTACCCTTACATTACTTACTCGATCAAACCACCTCACACCACATATTGTCCTCAAACATCTCATTTCCAGCACATCCACCCTCCTGCACACAACTCTATCTATAGCCCACGCCTCGCAACCATACAACATTGTTGGAACCACTATTCCTTCAAACATACCCATTTTTGCTTTTGGAGATAATGATCTCGACTTCCAAACATTCTTCAAGGCTCCTAGAATGGGTATGTTTGAAGGAACAGTGGTTCCAACAATGTTGTATGGTTGCGAGGCGTGGACTATGGATAGTGTTGTGCGCAGGAGGGTGGATGTGCTGGAAATGAAATGTTTGAGGACAATATGTGGTGTGAGGTGGTTTGATCGAGTAAGTAATTTTAGGGTAAGAGAGATGATGTGTGGAAATAAAAAGTGCGTGGTTGAGAGAGCAGAAGAGGGTGTTTTGAAATGGTTTGGGCACATGGAGAGAATGAGTGAGGAATGACTGACCAAGAGGATATATGTGTCGGAGGTGGAGGGAACGAGGAGAAGGGGGAGACCAAATTGGAGGTGGAAAGATGGAGTGAAAAAGATTTTGAGTGATCGGGGCCTGAACATGCAGGAGGGTGAAAGGCGGGCAAGGAATAGAGTGAATTGGATCGATGTGGTATACCGGGGTCGACGTGCTGTCAATGGATTGAATCAGGACATGTGAAGCGTCTGGGGTAAACCATGGAAAGTTCTGTAGGGCCTGGATGTGGAAAGGGAGCTGTGGTTTCGGGCATTATTATATGACAGCTAGAGACTGAGTGTGAACGAATGGGGCCTTTGGTGTCTTTTCCTAGCGCTACCTTGCACACATGAGGGGGGAGGGGGATCTTATTCCATGTGTGGCGAGGTGGCGATGGGAATGAATAAGGGCAGACAGTATGAATTATGTACATGTCTTTATATGTATATGTCTGTGTATGTATATATATGTTTACATTGAGATATATAGGTATGTAAATTTGCGTGTGTGGATGTGTATGTATATACATGTGCATGGGGGTGGGTTGGGACATTTCTTTCGTCTGTTTCCTTGCGCTACCTCGCAAACGCACGAGACAGCGACAAAGCAAAAATAAATGATATATATATATATATATATATATATATATATATATATATATATATATATATATATAATTCACATTTACAATAGGATGTCTTTCTAAATATTCATGCATCCCACGGCCGCACTATCTCCAGTAGCTGGGAAAAGCAGACTTCCTTGCAGTGAGACATTCTTTGATGAGCCTGCACCCCCAGTTCCACAACCTCGTTAAAGATGACTTTTTACTTACGGCGTAACCTGTAGCAGGTGGACGAGAATGAAAAAATATACTACACACATATTTCATGCGTGTCATAGTCGACGAATAAGAAAGGTCGGATCGGATGGCTGGAATTCCTCTCATGCTATACCAATGCTTTCCAAAGACGAAACTGAGGAGGGAAGTATGTGAGGTTTTTTCCTTTATGGTTCAGTCGTCTGTCCCTGACGCTATGTCGCTGACACGGGAAGTAGGAGATAGGTATGAGAGTACGAGAGTTCATCATACGACTCCTGATCTTTATCTACCATCGCTCGCAATTGCTTTTTATGTTTCCTTAACTTCCGAGAATCTGCCTTGTCTCTCGTGTACACAAGGGTTTCAGTGATCCTTTTCAATCGACCAGAAAGCCCCTGCCACAGTCGTTGCCAGCCATATTCAGACAACCATTTTCCATAAATAGTCATTTCCTGTACCGTTATACATCTGGTTGTATGCTGCCTTTGTCCATTCATCGAGAACGGGAACTTTACTTCTTCAGCCTCACAAACTCCCTGCACCCAAGTAATTACAGTTTCACCTCTGTCCTTCAGCAATCCACATAACCATTCTGTCTCATATTCCTCATTTTGCGTTTGGATACACGTAAGTATTTTCTTGATCTCTTTACCTCCTCCAATCTCTAATCACCCATAATGCCAGCCTGCTAACAATTACGACTCTTTTATATAACCTGTGTCCGTCATCTACATTCAACACTTTCCATCACGAGGGAATCTCATCCTTTATCACTGGTGTCCTTCTATTGTTGTCTCATAAGTACATAACAGAAATGGATGTTGAATAATAAAAGGTAAACACTGCTAAGAACACTAACTTGCAACATTTAGAGTGAAATATATTCATAATGTCGATTGGCTATGTTCCCTGTGAGTTTTATTGCCGTTCCTGGTGAGTGAGGCAGTCAGACTTGGGGCTAGCGGCCTCCATCCCCACTAGGCAGGGGATAGGCTCACCGCGCACTCCCTCATTGTGTTATCACCCATCTTTCCCTCCTCCTCATCTCTCCGACACTCCTCACCTCCCCGTCCAACCTCTGTATCTCACCTCACCTCTACCTCAAACTATCCCAGTGGCCTCACTTCATCATCAACTGACGTTTAGGTTTCACCTTTACCTTATACTTTATACTTTAGTTTTCTCTTCATCTTCATAGTACCCCTCTTCATCACTATCTCTTCTCTATTGTTCATTTATTTCTCCCCATCATTTTCCATCGTGCTCATTTGCTAGCTCCAT
This sequence comes from Panulirus ornatus, assembly GCF_036320965.1. Classification (NCBI taxonomy): domain Eukaryota; kingdom Metazoa; phylum Arthropoda; class Malacostraca; order Decapoda; family Palinuridae; genus Panulirus; species Panulirus ornatus. The sequence continues at coordinate 23,031,040 of NC_092236.1, forward strand.
TTTCACCTTTTCCTAACATCTTCCTCAAGTCTTACCTCTGTCCACCCCATCCCTCTAGCACTCCCATCCTTTCCCATCCCTTTCTTTCTTACTACCCCTGTGTATCTCCTTCATCTGTTCCCTTGTGTCCTCTCCTCCCTATTTCTCCGTTTACACGCTCGTCTGTCTCCTCTCCCCTCTGGCTCGGACTGTAATTCAAACCCTCTCCATCCAGGTCAAAATTGTCTGATTACAAGTGGTACTTCTCATCCGCGAGGCTGCACGATATATCACAGTTCCCTCAGCTCTCAGATATGAGATGTCTCTTTATTCTCATTTCGTCCTCCTACTCTCTCCTCTCCTTCTGTCCTACCTTACTTCCTGGTCATCTCTTCTCCTCCCTCACTGTTTTTCCTCGTCTCTACCCTGCCTTTCCTCGCCTCCAGCCTTAATCCCAGCCCCATCTATTCTCGCAACGAGTTTTCTATTTTCTTCTCTCACTCCCATTTCCTGTACCGTATCCCAGTTTCTCCCTTTATCATTTTTTCTCTGCTTTACCGCAAATCTTTCCTCTTTCCCTCTTCCACCTTATCCTCCTTACTTCTTTTAAATCTGTCTCATCACTGATCCTTCTCATCCTTATCCATCTTTCCTCTCCTCTCCTCTCCTCTCCTCCTTTTTTGCTTTACTACTTTCTCTCATTTCCAGCCTTTTCCCCGCTTCCCGTCCTGATCGCCCCAACAACTACACTCAACTCTACAACCAGCGGCGGCCGTTCACCAGGAACAAGGATCTGCTTGTCAAAGTTGGACAGAGTTTCCAAGAGCAGAGGCGGAGTTTGCAGCGCAGTTGGTACGTCTGACAGGTCCACCTCCCCGAAGTCCCAGCCCACGTCTCCCCACACCCCCTCGAGGGAACTCGGGTACTTGCATGGTTGGTAGGTCTGATATTCCCTCCCTCCTCCCTCCTCCTCCCCAATACTTGCACTACAGGCGGTGTAATGTGGTTAGAAAGCGAAAAGAAGAGATAGGTCGAGGAAGGTAGATTAAAGAAGATAGTTACTGAGTACAAAGATGTATAAGTTACAGGTTTACTGGTATGTGTGTGCGTATGTGATATCTTAAGGACAGTATGTATGTGTGTATCTATATATGTATGTAAGAATGGAGCTTTATCTAGTTACCCTGGAATAAGAGAAGTATAGGTGATAATGGTTCTGTGTTTTGGTATGATGAAGTAGCTGAAGTAGGATAAGAATTGTTCATTGTGTGTACTAATGGGTGATGGATTGGTGCTTTTCTCAGTGGGTCTGAGGCTCTGTAGGAACCAAGTGTGTATTATGTTGGTGTTCTTCCCGAGATGTTGAGCGACTGTGCCTTTGTTTATTTCTAACTTTTCCGTGTTGACTGCGGTGCTTCCCTTGGTCATGTGCTAAATAACTAGGCTAATTCATGGATGTTGTTCTTCAGCACCTTTCAATGTTTCTTTCTAATTTCAGCGTATGAGCATTTTCATGAGTGAAGAAATCCTTTGCCCTATTTCTTCGCGCTTTGTAGCCTAACCAGACGTGATTTGGAGGCTAGATTGGTGGAAACTAAGAAGCAGCTCATTACAGGGAGGATCATGGATTTGACAAGGTTTTTGTTTTTCAGGTGGTTAATCTCTCCTTCTTGTATCTAGAATATGTTGTGATGTATATCATCTTGTCTAATCTATCATCTGTCATACTTTCTCAATGACCATACTATCCTTAGAGACTTTCCTCAACAAGGTTTTCTAAAGATCTGTTAAATTACATATACTTTCGTATCTTCATTATCAATTCAGTTTATCCTCCCAATTCCAACTATACCAAACCAACTATCCATCCCTCCTGCTCATATTTTCTGCTTATCATTACCTGGATAGACCTAAGTTTCACAATTACACATCAAAGTTGGAACAACTATACTTGTTCTAAACTTCTTGTCCACTCTATGGTCAAAATTTCCCAAAAGATTTCCATACATCTTCAAATTTTCCCCCTTGCATGATTAATTTCTCAATCTCACATTTCTTGTCACCATTCTTACCGAATATTATTTCTTAGAATCTAAATTTATCCATAAGTTCAAGTTTTCCTTCATGTAAATATATTATACTATGATCTTCTATCCCCTTCAAAGTCTGGCGTCTTACATTTATTCATATTCACTTTCAGCATCCTCTTAATGTATACATTATTGAAACGTTCCATCAATCTGACTAGCACTTACACGGATCTAGCTAATACCACAGTACTATACATATGCTGCAACTCTCTTTATTCTGATTCATCATCACAATTTTCTAGATCAGTGTAAGTTGCATGCACAATTTTCTATATAACTTCAGTACTTATCTAAGAGCAAGATAATCTGATCCACACGTCCTCATGCCTCCCTAAACGTACCTTGTCCTTCACCAACAATAGGTTCACCAATCTTAGCAACACGGTCTATTGCTGACCTACCAACTGCACTCAGATTACTAATGTATCTGTATTTTCCTAGTCACCTTTACTCCCTTTTCTTTTATAACGAGGCATAGCCCAGTCATCAGGCACCGAGCCATACATACTTTCCACTGTCAGTTCCCGGCAACTTCCACCTTCACCATCTCCTTCATCACTCCAACTACGCAACCAAGTTTCCCAATTCTAAAGGCTTATTTCCCCCTCTTTATATTTCCTCTGGTCAAGTAGTACGTTGGGGTACAACATAAAAAGACACATAACACTGGATCTAACGATTTCTGAGGAGATCGTCC
>NC_092236.1:23041305-23084863 GCF_036320965.1 Panulirus ornatus
GATGTGGAAAGGCAGCTGTGGTTTCGGTGCATTATTACATGACAGCTAGAGACTGAGTGTGAACGAATGTGGCCTTTGTTGTCTTTTCCTATCGCTACCTCGCACACATGAGGGGGGAGGGGGTTGTTATTCCATGTATGGCGAGGTGGCGATGGGAATAGATAAAGGCAGACAGTATGAATTATGTATATGTGTATATATGTATACGTCTGTGTGTGTATATATATGTATACATTGAGGTGTATAGGTATGTATATTTGCGTGTGTGGACGTGTATGTATATACATGTGTATGTGGGTGGGTTAGGCCATTCTTTCGTCTGTTTCCTTGTGCTACCTCGCTATCGCGGGAGACAGCGACAAAGCAAAATAAATAAATATAATATATATACATATATATATATATATATATATATATATATATATATATATATATATATATATATATATATATATATATATATATTTTCCTTTGTCGCTGTCTCCCGCGGTTGTGAGGTAGAGGTAGCGCAAGGAAACAGACAAAAGAATGGCCCAACCCACCCACATACACATGTATATACATACACGTCCACACACGCATATATACATACCTATACATCTCAATGTATACATATATATACACACACAGACATATGCATATATACACATGTACATAATTCATACTGTCTGCCTTTATTTATTCCCATCGCCACCTTCCCACACATGGAATAACAACCCCCTCCCCCCTCATGTGTGCGAGGTAGCACTAGGAAAAGATAACAAAGGCCCCATTCATTCACACACTCTCTCTCTCTCTCTCTCTATACATATATATATATATAATATATATATATATATATATATATATATATATATATATATATATATATATATATATACATATATATATATATATATATATATATATATATATATATATATATATATATATATATATATATATATATATATATATATATATATATATATATATATATATATATATATATGTATATATATATATATATATATATATATATATATATATATATATATATATATATATATATCTCATGGCTCTGAGTGAAACGAAGCTCAAGGGTAAAGGGGAAGAGTGGTTTGGGAATGTCTGGGGAATAAAGTCAGGGGTTAGTGAGAGGACAAGAGCAAGGGAAGGAGTAGCAATACTCCTGAAACAGGAGTTGTGGGAGTGTGTGATAGAGTGTAAGAAAGTAAATTCTCGATTAATATGGGTAAAACTGAAAGTTGATGGAGAGAGGTGGGTGATTATTGGTGCATATGCACCTGGGCATGAGAAGAAAGATCAAGAGAGGCAAGTGTTTTGGGAGCAGCTGAGTGAGTGTGTTAGTGGTTTTGATGCACGAGAAAGGTTATAGTGATGGGTGATTTGAATGCAAAGGTGAGCAATGTGGCAGTTGAGGGAATAATTGGTATACATGGGGTGTTCAGTGTTGTAAATGGAAATGGTGAAGAGCTTGTAGATTTATGTGCTGAAAAAGGACTGATGATTGGGAATACCTGGTTTGAAAAGCGAGATATACATAAGTATACTTATGTAAGTAGGAGAGATGGCCAGAGAGCGTTATTGGATTACGTGTTAATTGACAGGCGTGCGAAAGAGAGACTTTTGGATGTTAATGTGCTGAGAGGTGCAACTGGAGGGATGTCTGATCATTATCTTGTGGAGGCTAAGGTGAAGATTTGTATGGGTTTTCAGAAAAGAAGAGTGAATGTTAGGGTGAAGAGGGTGGTGAGAGTAAGTGAGCTTGAGAAGGAGACCTGTGTGAGGAAGTACTAGGAGAGACTGAGTACAGAATGGAAAAAGGTGAGAACAATGGAAGTAAGGGGAGTGGGGGAGGAATGGGATGTATTTAGGGAATCAGTGATGGATTGCGCAAAAGATGCTTGTGGCATGAGAAGAGTGGGAGGTGGGTTGATTAGAAAGGGTAGTGAGTGGTGGGATGAAGAAGTAAGAGTATTAGTGAAAGAGAAGAGAGAGGCATTTGGACGATTTTTGCAGGGAAAAAATGCAATTGAGTGGGAGATGTATAAAAGAAAGAGACAGGAGGTCAAGAGAAAGGTGCAAGAGGTGAAAAAAAGGGCAAATGAGAGTTGGGGTGAGAGAGTGTCATTAAATTTTAGGGAGAATAAAAAGATGTTCTGGAAGGAGGTAAATAAAGTTCGTAAGACAAGGGAGCAAATGGGAACTTCAGTGAAGGGCGCAAATGGGGAGGTGATAACAAGTAGTGGTGATGTGAGAAGGAGATGGAGTGAGTATTTTGAAGGTTTGTTGAATGTGTTTGATGATAGAGTGGTAGATATAGGGTGTTTTGGTCGAGGTGGTGTGCAAAGTGAGAGGGTTAGGGAAAATGATTTGGTAAACAGAGAAGAGGTAGTGAAAGCTTTGCGGAAGATGAAAGCCGGCAAGGCAGGAGGTTTGAATGGTATTGCAGTGGAATTTATTAAAAAAGGGGGTGACTGTATTGTTGACTGGTTGGTAAGGTTATTTGATGTATGTATGACTCATGGTGAGGTGCCTGAGGATTGGCGGAATGCGTGCATAGTGCCATTGTACAAAGGCAAAGGGGATAAGAGTGAGTCCTCAAATTACAGAGGTATAAGTTTGTTGAGTATTCCTGGTAAATTATATGGGAGGGTATTGATTGAGAGGGTGAAGGCATGTACAGAGCATCAGATATGGGAAGAGCAGTGTGGTTTCAGAAGTGGTAGAGGATGTGTGGATCAGGTGTTTGCTTTGAAGAATGTATGTGAGAAATACTTAGAAAAGCAAATGGATTTGTATGTAGCATTTATGGATCTGGAGAAGGCATATGATAGAGTTGATAGAGATGCTCTGTGGAAGGTATTAAGAATATATGGTGTGGGAGGAGAGTTGTTAGAAGCAGTGAAAAGTTTTTATCGAGGATGTAAGGCATGTGTACGTGTAGGAAGAGAGGAAAGTGATTGGTTCTCAGTGAATGTAGGTTTGCGGCAGGGGTGTGTGATGTCTCCATGGTCGTTTAATTTGTTTATGGATGGGGTTGTTAGGGAGGTAAATGCAAGAGTTTTGGAAAGAGGGGCAAGTATGAAGTCTGTTGGGGATGAGAGAGCTTGGGAAGTGAGTCAGTTGTTGTTCGCTGATGATACAGCGCTGGTGGCTGATTCGTGTGAGAAACTGCAGAAGCTGGTGACTGAGTTTGGTAAAGTGTGTGGAAGAAGAAAGTTAAGAGTAAATGTGAATAAGAGCAAGGTTATTAGGTACAGTAGAGTTGAGGGTCAAGTCAATTGGGAGATGAGTTTGAATGGAGAAAAACTGAAGGAAGTGAAGTGTTTTAGATATCTGGGAGTGGATCTGTCAGCGGATGGAACCATGGAAGCGGAAGTGGATCATAGGGTGGGGGAGGGGGCGAAAATTCTGGGGGCCTTGAAGAATGTGTGGAAGTCGAGAACATTATCTCGGAAAGCAAAAATGGGTATGTTTGAAGGAATAGTGGTTCCAACAATGTTGTATGGTTGCGAGGCGTGGGCTATGGATAGAGTTGTGCGCAGGAGGATGGATGTGCTGGAAATGAGATGTTTGAGGACAATGTGTGGTGTGAGGTGGTTTGATCGAGTGAGTATCGTAAGGGTAAGAGAGATGTGTGGAAATAAAAAGAGCGTGGTTGAGAGAGCAGAAGAGGGTGTTTTGAAGTGGTTTGGGCACATGGAGAGAATGAGTGAGGAAAGATTGACCAAGAGGATGTATGTGTCGTAGGTGGAGGGAACAAGGAGAAGAGGGAGACCAAATTTTAGGTGGAAAGATGAAGTGAAAAAGATTTTGTGTGATCGGGGCCTGAACATGCAGGAGGGTGAAAGGAGGGCAAGTAATAGAGTGAATTGGAGCGATGTGGTATACCGGGGTTGACGTGCTGTCAGTGGATTGAATCAAGGCATGTGAAGCGTCTGGGGTAAACCATGGAAAGCTGTGTAGGTATGTATATTTGCGTGTGTGGACGTATGTATATACATGTGAATGGGGGGGGGGGGGTTGGGCAATTTCTTTCGTCTGTTTCCTTGCGCTACCTCGCAAACGCGGGAGACAGCGACAATGTATAATAAAAAAAATAAAAAAAAAAAAACACTGTTGCTTTCCAAGATAACGTTCTCGACTTCCACACATTCTTAAACGCGTACAGAACTTTAGCCCCCTTCCCCACCCTATGATTCACTTCCGCTTCCATGGTTCCATTCGCTGCCAAATCCACTCCCAGATATCTAAAACACTTCACTTCCGCCAGTTTTTCTCCATTCAATCTTACCTCCCAATTGGCCTGTCCCTCAACCCTACTGTACCTAATAACCTTACTCTTATTCACATTTACTCTCAGCTTTCTTCTTTCACACATATTACAAAACTCGGTCACCAACTTCTGCAGTTTCTCACCCGAATCAGCCACCAGCGCTGTTTCATCAGCGAACAACAACTGACTCACTTCCCAAGCTCTCTCTCATAAACAACAGACTGCATACTTGACCCTCTTTCCAAAACTCTGGCATTCACCTACCTAACAATCTAAACAATCATGGAGACATCACCCACCCCTGCCGCAAACCAGCATTCACTGAGAACCAATCACTATCCTCTCTTTCTACACGTACACATGCCTTACATCCTCGATAAAAACTTTTCACTGCTTCTAACAACTTTCCTCCCACACCATATATTCTTAATGCCTTCCACAGAGCATCTCTATCAACTCTATCATATGCCTTCTCCAGATCCATAAATGCTACATACAAATCCACTTGTTTTTCTAATCATTTCTCACGTACATTTTTCAAAGCTAACACCTGATCCACACATCCTCTACCACTTCTGAAACCACACTGCTCTTCCCCAATCTGATGCTCTGTACATGCCTTCACCCTATCAATCAATACCCTCCCATATAATTTACCAGGAATACTCAACAAACTTATACCTCTATAATTTGAGTACTCACTCTTATCCCCTCTGCCTTTGTACAGTGGCACTATGCGAGCATTCCTCCAGTCCTCAGGCACCTCACCATGAGTCATACATACATTAAATAACCTTACGAACCTGTCAACAATACAGTCACCCCCTTCTTTAGAAAATTCCACTGCAATACCATCCAAACCCGCTGCCTTGTCGGTTTTCATCTTCCGCAAAGCTTTTACTACCTCTTTTCTGTTTACCAAATCATTCTCCCTAACCCTGTCACTTTGCACAACACCTCGACCAAAACACCCTATATCTGCCACTCTGTCATCAAACACATTCAAGTAACCTTCAAAATACTCATTCCATTTCATTCTCACATCACCACTATGTATACATGCATACATATATATTCCTATGAGTCCACGGGAAAATGAAAAACGAGAACTTCCCAAGTGCATTTTCGTGTAATAATCACATCATCAGGGAAGACACAAGAGAGAGAAATGTAACAGTCAGTTGATATACATCGAAGAGACGAAGCTAGGACGCCATTTGGAACTTTTCATGTTTCTTTTTCCCTGTGGACTCATAGGAATATCTTGATCACGCGCAAAATTGTGATCCTTTCCATACACATGTATGTAGCATTTATGGATCTGGAGAAGGCATATGACAGAGTTGATAGAGATGCTCTGTGGAAGGTATTAAGAATATATGGTGTGGGAGGCAAGTTGTTAGAAGCAGTGAAAAGTTTTTCTCGAGGATGTAAGGCATGTGTACGTGTAGGAAGATAGGAAAGTGATTGGTTCTCAGTGAATGTAGGTTTGCGGCAGGGGTGTGTGATGTCTCCATGGTTGTTTAATCTGTTTATGGATGGGGTTGTTAGGGAGGTGAATGCAAGAGTTTTGGAAAGAGGGGCAAGTATGCAGTCTGTTGTGGATGAGAGAGCTTTGGAAGTGAGTCAGTTGTTGTTCGCTGATGATACAGCGCTGGTGGCTGATTCATGTGAGAAACTGCAGAAGCTGGTGACTGAGTTTGGTAAGGTGTGTGAAAGAAGAAAGTTAAGAGTAAATGTGAATAAGAGCAAGGTTATTATGTACAGTAGGGTTGAGGGTCAAGTCAATTGGGAGGTGAGTTTGAATGGAGAAAAACTGGAGGAAGTAAAGTGTTTTAGATATCTGCGAGTGGATCTGGCAGCGGATGGAACCATGGAAGCGGAAGTGGATCATAGGGTGGGGGAGGGGGCGAAAATCCTGGGAGCCTTGAAGAATGTGTGGAAGTCGAGAACATTATCTCGGAAAGCAATAAAGGGTATGTTTGAAGGAATAGTGGTTCCAACAATGTTGTATGGTTGCGAGGCGTGGGCTATGGATGGAGTTGTGCGCAGGAGGATGGATGTGCTGGAAATGAGATGTTTGAGGACAATGTGTGGTGTGAGGTGGTTTGATCGAGTAAGTAACGTAAGGGTAAGAGAGATGTGTGGAAATAAAAAGAGCGGGGTTGAGGGAGCAGAAGAGGGTGTTTTGAAATGGTTTGGGCACATGGAGAGAATGAGTGAGGAAAGATTGACCAAGAGGATATATGTGTCGGAGGTGGAGGGAACGAGGAGAAGTGGGAGACCAAATTGGAGGTGGAAAGATGGGGTGAAAAAGATTTTGTGTGATCGGGGCCTGAACATGCAGGAGGGTGAAAGGAGGGCAAGGAATAGAGTGAATTGGATCGATGTGGTATGCCGGGGTCGACGTGTTGTCAGTGGATTGAATCAGGGCATGTGAAGCGTCTGGGGTAAACCATGGAAAGCTGTGTAAGTATGTATATTTGCGTGTGTGGACGTATGTATATACATGTGTATGGGGTGGGGGGTTTGGGCCATTTCTTTCGTCTGTTTCCTTGCGCTACCTCGCAAACGCGGGAGACAGCGACAAAGCAAAATATATATATATATATATATATATATATATATATATATATATATATATATATATATATATATATATATATATATATATATATATATATATATATATATATATATATATATATATATATATATATATATATATATATATAAGGGAAGCTAAACGCTATGAGGGGTAAAGGCTTCGTAGTGACAAACTGCAGAGTCTATGGGGCTTGCAATATAACCTCAGTTCAACACAGATACATTACAGAGTAAGCTAAGGATCAGCGTGAGGCAACGGGGTCGCAACGCACTGAGAATCTGTGGATTTGTTGAGTTCGGTACCGAGGATTCGCAGGAAGTCTTCCAATAAGCAGGACATTTAGACCATTGGCAAGAAACAATGATGGTAGAGCAGATGAGTTTATCCAGCTTTAGGTGGAAGATCTTTTAATGTTTATAGATGAGCCAACGGGTGTCATGGCGCTCTTTATAACTAGTACTGTACGTTATAACTACAACCAGTGCAAGACTTCAATCTACTTTCGAACACAGGAGGAGTTAGGCTTGAGAGGCTGGGAGGCCAGTGAGGAATCCCATATTTGCTGACCAAGTGATTCTTCACTGGAGTATTGACACACAAGGAAAAGGAGGAATTATGTTTCTTCAAGCCGCTTGACTATTTTCAATATCCCTTACCAATGGCTAATACTAGACTGTTTCAGGTGTTGTAAAATGGTAAGGTAATAAGATTTTGCAGCGTGTATTTCCGGGATAGCTTCATTACGCAGGGTCTTGTAAGCTTGGCTTTGTTGCGGTTGAAGGCTGGGTCCCGTTGCTGTATATCTCTGACTGAGGGACGTGACCGTGAGCATAACATCTAGATGATCTTACAGATTCTTGAGGAAATAACAATGATATGCTTCCGTGATGGTGATGACTCAACTGTCTCATTCAGTCTACGTTATCTTTACTTCGCATTTCAGTCCAGAGATACTGAACAATTCACAGTCCAGCATGAGTATTGTGGAATCGAGGATCGGCTTGTATGTCTTGACATTTAGCCCCTGATTGTGGTTCGTCTTGGGTTAGTGGCATCGTAAATCTGGCACATGTGGCCTGTGACCGACAGATGAAACTGGCTTGTGTGGTTGGCTCTGGTCAAACCATATCGGTTGAAATAAGTTCGAGAGGGTTTTGAATGTGCGAGTGTTAGTTTTAATGATATTCATACAACATAAACATTTCATAAGGGTACGTGAATGTGCGAGTGTTAATTTTAATGATATTCATACAACGTAAACATTTCATAAGGGTACGTGAGTGATATAGTACTATATTGTGGTAATGCGTTGGTTCACTAATGTGACTCTCTAGGGGGAGTAGGGAGGCCTGTGTCGGATTACTATTTGTGTGTTACGGGGAATGAGTTTTACACTCGTGTTGCCTTGTATCTTAACGGTGATTATATGAGCCATATCTTTACTAATCTGTGTATGTACATAAGAATACTCCATCCTTAGCGAGGGAACCCATCTAATCGACCTGCCCTGAGAGAAAAAATAACAGCTGAGATTGGCAATAGACCGACTGCCGCGCACAGGATTGACCCTAAGCGGACCCATGCTGACTTATGGTCAGTAACGTTAAACATTGCATCATGGAGGCCCATGGTGTGTGTGTGTGTGTGTATGTGTGTGTGTGTGTGTGTGTGTATTAGGCTACAGTGTCCACAGTGTGTAGTGAGGGATGAGTGTTTCTTTGTTAAAACCATTTCTTCCCACCTCCGTTTACCTCACTCTCCAAGGGTACGGGCTCTACCTTCACAACTGTCCCAGTAACTCATCTACAGAGGAAGTAAGCATAAGAAAACCTCCGCTACAAGAGACATGACGACTCATTCCACGTGGATAAACTCGACCCCCTCACTACGAAAGACCTTATTTCACCAGTACTTTTCAGGAAGAACCCTTAACCCTAAGGTTTTTACCCAAGTGCACTTTCAGAGATCACGCTCTTTCAGAGATGTCCCCTCCCTACCATACAGGGAAATGGGAAGACCTTCACCTTACCTGCACAAAGACGATTATCCTGGTCTATGAAAGACTCCCATCCCCCTAGAGGACATTTCGTTGCCACAAAAACTGAGAGAAGAGGCTCCTCTTCCACGGGAGATCATCTTGCAGTCTAAGAGCGAGAGACAACCGCACGAGAGAATGCCAGATAATAGAAAACCTAAAGGTCCGAGACGAGATTATTTGCTGGACGACAGTAACAGTATCTTATATTCATCATACATGCAGATGGATAGGAGACAGTAAAGGGTATAGCTCCTCATCACCCACTCACCACTGCTCCCTCCGGTATATCAGCCGGCAGGAAAAGAGGTGTGAAGGAAGACCATGTGGTACAGAACAAATATACCGACACAGAAACACAATTGAACTATATACAGCTGCTGGATACTCTGGGAAAGGACTTTAGCCGATTCTTCTTAAAGAAGAAAGAATTTTGAAATGCGTTCGTGTTATAATATCACTGTATCATCATATCATCCTTACGTCATCATGGGCAACACTTGTCTGATTCACTGGTCATCAGTATCATCGAAGTGTTTGTCCAACCGTGTTCCAAACGTACTGATGCCGTGATGGTAACATCCTCCTTAAGGCTCGTGTCTCCTCCTCTGTTCTGGATACAGGCAGGGAGTAGATGGCTTCTAAAACGTGGTCGTCTCGTTGTAATAAGGTTCCGAGCACACAGATAGGGACCCATACACGACAACATTGTACGAAAACATCTACCCACTTCTCTCCACCGCCTCCACCACCAAAGGGGAAGGAAAAATAATTCGACGGTGCGAAAAGCTCTTTTACACCCTGAGAACTACACCAGCCTTCCATTAATGTCTCAAAAACTGTTCTACCACAACGAAAGGAGGAAGAAGGAGCGCAAGAAACACGTCTTTCCTCCGGTACCAGCGTGAACAGGTGAGAGAGGGAGGCGAGGATGGAGGCTAGGGTGGGAATCCTGGGAGGAAGGAGTGAGTTGTAGGGAAGGGAAGGAGAGGGAATGAGAGGAGGGACGGAAAGGTAGACAAGGGAGAGGAAAGGTGTAGGAAGGAGAGATTGGATAGGAAGGTGGAAGAAAGGTACATCGAGGGAGGAACAAGATTGAGGGAAATGGAAAAACGAGTGAGAGAAGAATAGAAGGGGAGGAGAGAGGTAGAGGCGGTGGGAAAAGATGAGAGAAATGGAGAAGAGGAAGAAAAGGAATGGGAAGAGAGGTAGTAGGAAGGAATGGGAAGGCCAAGAGGGACTGGTGCAAAGAGCGCTCTGGATAGAAAGAAGGATAAAAAAGAATGGAAGGAACAAGAGAGGCGAAGGGAAGAAATTGAAGGAGGAAGAAAAACAGACGAGATAACGGGATGGAACGGTGATAACGGAACGTGAGAAAGTGAAGGACAGGAGAGACGGAGGGGAGTTGGGGAGGGGAGATGTGATGCATAGGGGAAAGATGAGAGCGAGGGAAGAGACAGAAGGAAGGAATAGGAGAAAAAGAGAAAAGGAAGGTAGGGTAAATAGCGGCAAAAAGTATAGAGGAAACGGAATGAATCAGGAGAAGTGAAGCTATGGAATGAAGGATACGAACAGTGGTATGAGAGGAACAGAAAAAAACATAGTTTACAGGAAAGACAGAAGGGAGAAATGGGGGTGACAGATACGGGAGATAAGAGGAACAGAAGGAACAAACATGCGGGTCAGAAGAGACGATCGAGGAACGGAGGGAACAGAAAATCAGGAGAAAGGAACGGGAAGGTAGGCGAAACAGAAGCATGGGATAGAGGGAGAGACAGAATAGATAGAAGAGGAGAACAAAAGGGACCTGAAGAACAAGAGAGATAAATGCAGGAGAAAGACATCAGGAAAACATAGATGGTTTGAGAGAGAGAGAGAGAGAGAGAGAGAGAGAGAGAGAGAGAGAGAGAGAGAGAGAGAGAGAGAGAGAGAGAGAGAGAGAGAGAGAGAGAGAGAGAGAGAGAGAGAGAGAGAGAGAAGTATGGCAAAATAAGATGAGAAAGAGGAAAGAAAGGAGTAAATAACGGGAGGAAGAGATGCGGACAAGAAAAAGAAAAAAATGGGAGGGATACAGAAGAAGTATAAAACAGTGGGACAAGAAAGCGAGAGGAAAGAAATAGATAGAATGAAAAAATGGATGAAATAGTGTGGTAGAAGATATGGAGGACATAAAGGGGAATGAAATGGGAGGGACGGCTGAAAATATATGGAATGGGATGGGAGGGGAAATACAAACGGAATCTAGAGAGAAAAAGGCACAAAGGAAGCAGAAAGGATAAGAAGGAGGGAAGGAGGAATAAGAGAAATGGACTAAAGAAGGAGAAGACGGGCGGATGACTTGAAAGAGAGGGAAAGTTTAAAGAAGCAGGCAAAAAAGGAAGGATATAAGGAGGGAGAAAAAGAAATAGGATAATAGAGGATAGAGGAGATGAGATAGGAGATAAGGATGGAAAAAAAGGAAAAGGTGCGCAATTTAGGAGAAAGGGGAAGGGAGAGAGGGAGGGGAGGGAAGGCAGGAGATAAGAGCACGAAAGGGAGGGAGGGAAATGAAAGCAGGAGGAAGGACTATAGATGTAAAATGAGAATGGCAAGAAAATGGTTTAGAGAGACGAGTGATCGACTTCGGAATGGAAGGAGAGAGAGAGAGAGAGAGAGAGAGAGAGAGAGAGAGAGAGAGAGAGAGAGAGAGAGAGAGAGAGAGAGAGAGAGAGAGAGAGAGAGAGAGAGAGAGAGAGAGAGAGAAGAGAGAGCAATAGCGCACGAAGAACAAGGATGGACCAGTGGGACCAGAGAAGGTATGAGACAGCTGGGAGATGAAGACAGACCGGCTAGACCAGGAAGGAGCCAGGATGATATGATGTGGTTCTGAAATACCAGAACGAGGAAAGTCATAAACGCAACAACGAACTTGAACAATGGAAGAGAACAAATAAGACAAGAATGGAGAACTAGTAGAACGCGAAATATCAAGAACTTATACCACTTTGAACAAAAGAGAGGGTAAACAAAGAGAGGAACAGCTGTCATATACGAGAAATGCAGCATAATTACGAGAAAAGAGCGCACTGGGATATGGATGATAACCTGAAGAGTGAGTTACAGGTGAATAAAGTAGAACTGCCAGAACAGGAGAGAACGACCCAGGCCGTCAGAACAGTATATGGCGGGCAGCGTGCGGGGTGTGATGGGGGGGGGGGATGTTCCAGCTAGCCAGCGAGCCAGTGATAAAGTGAGACTCGCACAGCTCGGGACGCCAGGGTTATTTCCCTACACCGCTCGACTTTTTTTTTTTCCTCCCCTCTGTGGCAGCGGTCAGGCCCCCTAGACGCGGCACATTACTCACCCTCACCAGCGTTTGTTTGGTAACTGTTAACTCCTGCTTAGTGAACTGTTGTTGTTTGGTTATCCCGAAGCGGTAGGGGTAGGGGAAACTTCCAGATTCAGGGAAATAATTCATCATGTTTTCCGCATACAAAGGGAAATTGTAACCCTTGAACATGACGATACGACCCACGAACATGACACGACGACTCCTCAACACAACGGTACGACCCCACCAACATGAAGGTATAATCCTTCGGTATGATGGCGTGGCCTTTGACCTGACCCCCAAGGCTTAAGTCAAAGGGCCAAGCAATCATGCCTCAGGGTCGAACCGTCGTGCTCAAACATCGTACCGTCAAGGATCGTACAGTTTTACGTAATGATCGTACCTTCATGATCCCAGAATCGTCCCTACATACATAAGGATCGTACCTTTTACGCAAGGATTGAACCTTCGTGCTCCCAGATTCGTACCCTCATGATCACGGAGTTTACATACAGCGAGACACGTAACGAGTACCAGAATAACATTTGCCCACATGAAGGGTAGAGAATCTGAAATGATGTAATTTGCTGATTTTTCACGAAGAGGCAAAGCGTTGCAAGAGACGCAGGACTGTGGCAGGCCGCTGTGCGGTGTTGTTGTCTGTTTTGGTTGAGGGAGTTTCAATTTCTACAAGTAGGCCTAAGGGACAATTTTCAGTCGTGCATCAGAGGAAAACATTTTATCCACCACTGTGAGCCGCGTCTGAGTCTTCGGCCAGCTGTTTAAAACTTCCATATCCCTAACTTTTCTGAGGTGCTCAAAGAGACTTACTACGAGAGAGTTGGCACAAAAAAATCTCTAGGTTTAAAGAGGCGTTTTTACCTTTCCCTTTTTCTTATTTGCTAACGTATAGCCCAAATATGCATAGGCTTTAAGTACAAGTAGTGTGTAAGACAGAGTTAAGGTTTACATCTTCAACCTTGAAAAATCCTTCTGAAATTTTGATAATCCACCTCTGAGGACAAGTAATCTACACACTGTTAGTTAAGGATCTCATGTTTCCCCTCCCGCTCACTGGGCACTGGATATGAATGGAGTAAGATTCTAGGGAGTCCTGCGGGCTGGACCGAAGCTTTATGGAAGATGAACAACTGGAGATCAAATTGGAGATGGAAGGATGGGGAAAAATATATCCTGGGTGCTCGGGGCCTGAACAAGCAGGAGAGTGCAATACGTGCACGTTATAGAGTGAATTAGAACGATGTGCTATACCGGACGCGACGTGCTGACTGTGGACTGGAACAAGGTATGTGAAACATCATGGGGAAACCGTAGAAAGGTGTGTGGGGCCTGGGGGTGGACGTAATAGCGCTACATCGCTGACACAGAAAATGGCGAACGAGTATGAAACGCTCACACACACACACACACACACACACACACACACACACACACACACACACACACACACACACACACACACACACACACAAAGTATAATGAATATATATATATATATATATATATATATATATATATATATATATATATATATATATATATATATATATATATATATATATATATATATATATATATATATTGGAAAGGATCACAATTTTGCGCGTGATCAAGATATTCCTATGAGTCCACGGGGAAAATGAAACACGATAAGTTCCCAAGTTCACTTTCGTGTAATAATCACATCATCAGGGGAGACACAAGAGAGAAATATAACAGTCAGTTGATATACATCGAAGAGACGAAGCTAGGACGCCATTTGGTAAACATGTGATTGTCCAAAACATACAACGAGCGTTCATAAACTTATCATTTTACAAATCTTATCAACAATAAAGTTATCTAATTTGTACAGACCATCACTAATATTAAGATTATAACTCTTTGTGTATTTAATAATAAGAGATTCAATGATATTTCTCTAGGTAATAGAGTTAGAATTAACAACTGAGATGACGTTACACCAGTCAATACAATGATCATAGTTTTTAACACGATTAAACAGGGCATTTGATTCTTGTCCCGTTCTTATACTATATTTATGTTGCTTAAGTCTAACAGAAAGATCCTTACCAGTCTGACCAACATAAAATTTATCACAGTTTCCACAAGGAACTTTATAGATGCAACCAAGAGAATTTTCTGGTGAGTTCCTGATTAAGATATTCTTTATAGTATTATTGTTGCTAAAGGCAACATTTACATTAAAGGATTTAAGCAACATGGGAAGCACAGTGAAATTATTATTAAAAGGGAGAACTAAAAGATTCTTGGTGTCAATGGGAGGTTTGGGCTCAACTCTATAAAATGATTTCTTTGCTAACTTGAGGGATTTATCAATGAAAGAACTAAATATATTCTATTGGATCTAAGTTAAAGTACCCTAGATCTTTCATTGATAAATCCCTTAAATTAGCAAAGAAATCATTTCATAGAGTTGAGCCCAAACCTCCCATTGACACCAAGAATCTTTTAGTTCTCCCTTTTAATAATAATTTCACTGTGCTTCCCATGTTGCTTAAATCCTTTAATGTAAATGTTGCCTTTAGCAACAATAATACTATAAAGAATATCTTAATCAGGAACTCACCAGAAAATTCTCTTGGTTGCATCTATAAAGTTCCTTGTGGAAACTGTGATAAATTTTATGTTGGTCAGACTGGTAAGGATCTTTCTGTTAGACTTAGGCAACATAAATATAGTATAAGAACGGGACAAGAATCAAATGCCTTGTTTAATCATGTTAAAAACTATGATCATTGTATTGACTGGAGTAACGCCATCTCAGTTAAGTAGGAGAGATGGCCAGAGAGCGCTATTGGATTACGTGTTAATGGACAGGCGCGTGAAAGAGAGAGTTTTGGATGTAAATGTGCTGAGAGGTGCAACTGGAGGGATCTCTGATCATTATCTTGTGGAGGCTAAGGTGAAGATTTGTATGGGTTTTCAGAAAAGAGGAGTGAATGTTGGGGTGAAGAGGGTGGTGAGAGTAAGTGAGCTTGGGAAGGAGACTTGTGTGAGGAAGTACCAGGAGAGACTGAGTACAGAATACAAAAAGGTGAGAACAATGCAAGTAAGGGGAGTGGGGGAGGAATGGGATGTATTTAGGGAATCAGTGATGGATTGCGCAAAAGATGATTGTGGCATGAGAAGCGTGTGAGGTAGGTTGATTAGAAAACGTAGTGAGTCGTGGGATGAAGAAGTAAGATTATTAGTGAAAGGGAAGAGAGAGGCATTTGGACGATTTATGCAGGGAAAAAATGCAAATGAGTGGGAGAGGTATAAAAGAAAGAGACAGGAGGTCAAGAGAAAGGTGCAAGAGGTGAAAAAGAGGGCAAATGAGAGTTGGGGTGAGAGAGTATCATTAAATTTCAGGGAGAATAAAAAGATGTTTTGGAAGGAGGTAAATAAAGTGCGTAAGACAAGGGAGCAAATGGGAACTTCAGTGAAGGGCGCAAATGGGGAGGTGATAACAAGTAGTGGTGATGTGAGAAGGAGATGGAGTGAGTATTTTGAAGGTTTGTTGAATGTGTTTGATGATAGAGTGGCAGATATAGGGTGTTTTGTCGAGGTGGTGTGCAAAGTGAGAGGGTTAGGGAAAATGATTTGGTAAATAGAGAAGAGGTAATAAAAGCTTTGCGGAAGATGAAAGCCGGCAAGGCAGCAGGTTTGGATGGTATTGCAGTGGAATTTATTAAAAAAGGGGTGACTGTATTGTTCACTGGTTGGTAAGGTTATTTAATGTATGTATGACTCATGGTGAGGTGCCTGAGGATTGGCAGAATGCTTGCATAATGCCATTGTACAAAGGCAAAAGGGGATAAGAGTCAGTGGTCAAATTACAGAGGTATAAGTTTGTTGAGTACTCCTGGTAAATTATATGGGAGGGTATTGATTGAGAGGGTGAATGCATGTACAGAGCATCAGACTGGGGAAGAGCAGTGTTGTTTCTGAAGTGGTAGAGGATGTGTGGATCATGTGTTTGCTTTGAAGAATGTATGTGAGAAATACTTAGAAAAGCAAATGGATTTGTATGTAGCATTTAAGGATCTGGAGAAGGCATATGATAGAGTTGATAGAGATACTCTGTGGAAGGTACTAAGGATATATGGTGTTGGAGGCAAGTTGTTAGAAGCAGTGAAAAGTTTTTATCGAGGATGTAAGGCATGTGTACGTGTAGGAAGAGAGGAAAGTGATTGGTTCTCAGTGAATGTAGGTTTGCGGCAGGGGTGTGTGATGTCTCCATGGTTGTTTAATTTGTTTATGGATGGGGTTGTTAGGGAGGTGAATGCAAGAGTTTTGGAAAGAGGGGCAAGTATGTAGTCTGTTGTGGATGAGAGAGCTTGGGAAGTGAGTCAGTTGTTGTTCGCTGATGATACAGCGCTGGTGGCTGATTCATGTGAGAAACTGCAGAAGCTGGTGACTGAGTTTGGTAAAGTGTGTGAAAGAAGAAGGTTAAGAGTAAATGTGAATAAGAGCAAGGTTATTAGGTACAGTAGGGTTGAGGGTCAAGTCAATTAGGAGGTAAGTTTGAATGGAGAAATCCTGGAGGAAGTAAAGTGTTTTAGATATCTGGGAGTGGATCTGGCAGCGGATGGAACCATGGAAGCGGAAGTGACTCATAGGGTGGGGGAGGGGGCGAAAGTTCTGGGAGCCTTGAAGACTGTTTGGAAGTCGAGAACATTATCTCGGAAAGCAATAATGGGTATGTTTGAAGGAATAGTGGTTCCAACAATGTTGTATGGTTGCGAGGCGTGGGCTATGGATAGAATTGTGCGCAGGAGGGTGGATGTGCTGGAAATGAGATGTTTGAGGACAATATGTGGTGTGAGGTGGTTTGATCGAGTAAGTAATGTAAGGGTAAGAGAGATGTGTGGAAATAAAAAGAGTGTGGTTGAGATAGCAGAAGAGGGTGTTTTTAAATAGTTTGGTCACATGGAGAGAATGAGTGAGGAAAGATTGACCAAGAGGATATATGTGTCAGAGGTGGAGGGAACGAGGAGAAGTGGGAGACCAAATTGGAGGTGGAAAGATAGAGTGAAAAAGATTTTGAGTGATCGGGGCCTGAACATGCAGGAGGGTGAAAGGCGGGCAAGGAATAGAGTGAATTGGAACGATATGGTATACCGGGGTCGACATTCAGTCAATGGATTGAACCAGGGCATGTGAAGCGTCTGTGGTAAACCATGGAAAGCTCTGTGGGGCCTGGATGTGGAAAGGGTGCTGTGGTTTCGGTGCATTATTACATAACAGCAAGAGACTGAGTGTGAACGAATGGGGCCTTTGGTGTCTTTTCCTAGCGCTACCTCGTACACATGAGGGGGGAGGGGGTTGTTATTCCATGTATGGCGAGGTGGCGATGGGAAGAAATAAAGGCAGACAGTATGAATTATGTACATGTGTATACATGTATATGTCTGTGTGTGTTTATATATGTGTACATTGAGATGTATAGGTATGTATATTTGCGTGTGTGGACGTATATGTATATACATGTGTATGTGGGCGGGTTGGGCCATTCTTTCGCCTGTTTCCTTGTGCTACCTCGCTAACGCGGGAGACAGCGACAAAGCAAAATAAACAAATATAAATAAATAAAAAAAACATATATATATATATATATATATATATATATATATATATATATATATATATATATATATATATATATATATATATATATTATTTTATTTTATTTTGCTTTGTCGCTGTCTCCCGCGTTTGCGAGGTAGCGCAAGGAAACAGACGAAAGGAATGGCACAACCCACCCCCATACACAATGTACACACACACACGCCCACACACGCAAATACACATACCTATACATCTCAATGTACACATGTATATACACACACAGACACATACATATATACCCATGCACACAATTCACACTGTCCGCCCCTGTTCATTCCCATCGCCACCTCGCCACACATGGAATACCATCCCCCTTCCCCCTAATGTGTACGAGGTAGCACTAGGAAAAGACAACAAAGGCCCCATTCGTTCACACTCAGTCTCTAGCTGTCACGCAATAATGCCCGAAACCACAGCTCCCTTTCCACATCCAGGCCCCACACAACTTTCCATGGTTTACCCCAGACGTTTCACATGCCCTGATTCAATCCACTGACAGCACGTCAACCCCGGTATACCACATCGATCCTATTCACTCAATTCCTTGCCCGCCTTTCACCCTCCTGCATGTTCAGGCCCCGATCACACAAAATCTTTTTCATTCCATCTATCCACCTCCAATTTGGTCTCCCACTTCTCGTTCCCTCCACCTCCGACACATATATCCTCTTGGTCAATCTTTCCTCATTCATTCTCTCCATGTGACCAAACCATTTCAAAACACCCTCTTCTGCTCTCTCAACCACGCTCATTTTATTTCCACATATCTCTCTTACCCTTACATTACTTACTCGATCAAACCACCTCACACCACACATTGTCCTCAAACATCTCATTTCCAGCACATCCACCCTCCTGCGCACAACTCTATCCATAGCCCACGCCTCGCAACCATACAACATTGTTGGAACCACTATTCCTTCAAACATACCCATTTTTGCTTTCCGAGATAATGTTCTCGACTTCCACACATTCTTCAAGGCTCCCAGGATTTTCGCCCCCTCCCCCACCCTATGATTCACTTCCGCTTCCATGTTTCCATCCGCTGCCAGATCCACTTCCAGATATCTAAAACACTTTACTTCCTCCAGTTTTTCTCCATTCAAACTTACCTCCCAATTGACTTGACCCTCAACCCTACTGTACCTAATAACCTTACTCTAATTCACATTTACTCTTAACCTTCTTCTTTCACACACTTTACCAAACTCAGTCACCAGCTTCTGCAGTTTCTCACATGAATCAGCCACCAGCGCTGTATCATCAGCGAACAACAACTGACTCACTTCCCAAGCTCTCTCATCCACAACTTTACGTTCTTTCCAAAACTCTCGCATTCACCTCCCTAACAACCCCATCCATAAACAAATTAAACAACCATGAAGACATCACACACCCCTGCCGCAAACCTACATTCACTGAGAACCAATCACTTTCCTATCTTCCTACACGTACACATGCCTTACATCCTCGATGAAAACTTTTCACTGCTTCTAACAACTTGCTTCCCACACCATATATTCTTAATACCTTCCACAGAGCATCTCTATCAACTCTATCATATGCCTTCTCCAGATCCATAAATGCTACATACAAATCCATTTGCTTTTCTAAGTATTTCTCACATACATTCTTTAAAGCAAACACCTGATCCAAACATCCTCTACCACTTCTGAAACCACACTGCTCTTCCCCAATCTGATGCTCTGTACATGCCTTCACCCTCTCAATCAATACCCTCCCATATAATTTACCAGGAATACTCGACAAATTTATACCTCTGTAATTTGAGCACTCACTCTTATCCCCTTTGCCTTTGTACAATGGCACTATGCACGCATTCCGCCAATCCTCAGGCACCTCACCATGAGTCATACTTACATTAAATAACCTTACCAACCAGTCAACAGTACAGTCACCCCCTTTTTTTGTAAATTCCACTGCAATACCATCCAAACCTGCTGCCTTGCCGGCTTTCATCTTCCGCAAAGCTTTTATTACCTCTTCTCTGTTTACCAAATCATTTTCCCTAACCCTCTCACTTTGCACACCACCTCGACCAAAACACCCTATATCTGCCACTCTATCATCAAACACATTTAACAAACCTTCAAAATACTCACTCCATCTCCTTCTCACATCACCACGACTTGTTATCACCTCCCTATTTGCGTCCTTCACTGAAGTTCCCATTTGCTCCCTTGTCTTACGCACTTTATTTACCTCCTTCCAAAACATCTTTTTATTCTCCCTATAATTTAATGATACTCTCTCACCCCAACTCTCATTTGCCCTCTTTTTCACCTCTTGCACCTTTCTCTTGACCTTCTGTCTCTTTCTTTTATACATCTCCCACTCAATTTCATTTTTTCCCTGCAAAAATCGTCCAAATGCCTCTCTCTTCTCTTTCACTAATAATCTTAATTCTTCATCCCACCACTTACTACCCTTTCTAGTCAACCCACCTCCCACTCTTCTCATGCCACAAGCATCTTTTGCGCAATCCATCACTGATTCCCTAAATATATCCCATTCCTCCCCCACTCCCCTTACTTCCATTGTTCTCACCTTTTTCCATTCTGTACTCAGTCTCTCCTGGTACTTCCTCACACAAGTCTCCTTCCCAAGCTCACTTACTCTCACCACCCTCTTCACCCTAACATTCACTCTTCTTTTCTGAAAACCCATACAAATCTTCACCTTAGCTTCCACAAGATAATGATCAGACATCCCTCCAGCTGCACCTCTCAGCACATCAACATCCAAAAGTCTCTTTCGCGCGCCTGTCAATTAACACATAATCCAATAACGCTCTCTGGCCATCTCTCCTACTTACATACGTATACTTATATATATCTCGCTTTTTAAACCAGGAATTCCCAATCACCAGTCCTTTTTCAGCACATAAATCTATAAGCTCTTCACCATCTCCATTTACGACACTGAACACCCCATGTATACCAATTATTCCCTCAACTGCCGCATTACTCACCTTTGCATTCAAATCATCCATCAGTATAACCCGGTCTCGTGCATCAAAACCACTAACGCACTCATTCAGCTGCTCCGAAAACACTTGCCTCTCATGATCTTTCTTCTCATGCCCAGGTGCATATGCACCAATAATCACCTATCTCTCTCCATCAACTTTCAGTTTTACCCATATTAATCGAGAATTTACTTTCTTACATTCTATCACATACTCCCACAAATCCTGTTTCAGGAGTACTGCTACTCCTTCCCTTGCTCTTGTCCTCTCACTAACCCCTGACTTTACTCCTAAGACATTCCCAAACCACTCTTCCCCTTTACCCTTGAGCTTCGTTTCACTCAGAGCCAAAACATCCAGGTTCCTTTCCTCAAACATACTACCTATCTCTCCTTTATTCACATCTTGGTTACATCCACACACATTTAGACACCCTAGTCTGAGCCTTCGAGGAGGATGAGCACTCTCCGCGCGACTCCTTCTTCTGTTTCCCATTTTAGAAAGTTAAAAATACAAGGAGGGGAGGATTTCTGGCCCCCCGCTCCCGTCTCCTCTAGTCGCCTTCTACGACACGCGAGGAATGCGTGGGAAGTATTCTTTCACCCCCATCCCCTGGGACAATATATATATATATATATATATATATATATATATATATATATATATATATATATATATATATATATATATATATATATATATATATATTTTTTTTTTTTTCTAAACTATTCGCCATTTCCCGCGTTAGCGAGGTAGCGTTAGTAACAGAGGACTGGGCCTTTTTTGGAATATCCTCACCTGGCCCCCTCTGTTCCTTCTGTGTGTAGTCTCATGGGTATCATTCCAGCAAATGTGACAATTGCTCGAGCTTGTTCTTCAAGTTGCTTATTAGGTAGAGAAGCAGCAGATGTAGATGTACTCAAAGACATCTGTGGAGTCTGTGGCTGGGTAGGCATAAGGTACATTCGATGGGTAGTGGTCATGGCGGCCAGGAGAACATGTGGAAGTACACTACGAACCTCACTTGCTTGAGCTCCTACTCCAGCAACACGAGTCTCAACTTCATCACGTCTGAAAGCAATAATGCGTAGCTTTTTTAAAACCTCAAGAGCATCCATAAATCTCTCCTTATGTATATATATATATATATATATATATATATATATATATATATATATATATATATATATATATATATATATATATATATATATATATATATATATATATATATATATATATATTTTCAAACTATTCGCCATTTCCCGCATCAGCAAGGTAGCGTTAAGAACAGAGGACTCGGCCTCTGAGGGAACATCCTCACCTGGCCCCCTTCTCAGTTCCCTCTTTTGGAAAATCAAAAAAAAACAAGAGGGGGAGGATTTCCAGCCCCCCGGTCCCTCCCCTTTTAGTCGCCTTCTACGACACGCAGGGAATACGTGGGAAGTATTCCTTCTCCCCTATATATATATATATATATATATATATATATATATATATATATATATATATATATATATATATATATATATATATATATATATATATATTTTTTTTTTTTTTTTTTTTTTTTGCTTTCTCGCTGTCTCCCGCGTTTGCGAGGTAGCGCAAGGAAACAGACGAAAGAAATAGCCCAACCCACCCCCATACACATGTATATACATACGTCCACACACGCAAATATACATACCTACACAGCTTTCCATGGTTTACCCCAGACGCTTCACATGCCCTCATTCAATCCACTGCCAGCACGTCAAACCCTGTATACCACATCGCTCCAATTCACTCTATTCCTTGCCCTCCTTTCACCCTCCTGCATGTTCAGGCCCCGATCACACAAAATCTTTCTCACTCCATCTTTCCACCTCCAATTTGGTCTCCCTCTTCTCCTCGTTCCCTCCACCTCCGACACATATATCCTCTTGGTCAATCTTTCCTCACTCATTCTCTCCATGTGCCCAAACCATTTCAAAACACCCTCTTCTGCTCTCTCAACCACGCTCTTTTTATTTCCACACATCTCTCTTACCCTTACGTTACTTACTCGATCAAACCACCTCACACCACACATTGTCCTCAAACATCTCATTTCCAGCACATCCATCCTTCTGCGCACAACTCTATCCATAACCCACGCCTCGCAACCATACAACATTGTTGGAACCACTATTCCTTCAAACATACCCATTTTTGCTTTCCGAGATAATGTTCTCGACTTCCACACATTCTTCAAGGCTCCCAGAATTTTCGCCCCCTCCCCCACCCTATGATCCACTTCCGCTTCCATGGATCCATCCGCTGCCAGATCCACTTCCAGATATCTAAAACACTTCACTTCCTCCAGTTTTTCTCAATTCAAACTCACCTCCCAATTGACTTGACCCTCGACCCTACTGTACCTAATAACCTTGCTCTTATTCACATTTACTCTTAACTTTCTTCTTTCACACACTTTACCAAACTCAGTCACCAGCTTCTGCAGTTTCTCACATGAATCAGCCACCAGCGCTGTATCATCAGCGAACAACAACTGACTCACTTCCCAAGCTCTCTCATCCACAACAGACTGCATACTTGCCCCTCTTTCCAAAACTCTTGCATTCACCTCCCTAACAACCCCATCCATAAACAAATTAAACAACCATGGAGACATCACACACCCCTGCCGCAAACCTACATTCACTGAGAACCAATCACTTTCCTCTCTTCCTACACGTACACATGCCTTACATCCTCGATAAAAACTTTTCACTGCTTCTAACTTGCCTCCCACACCATATATTCTTAATACCTTCCACAGAGCATCTCTATCAACTCTATCATATGCCTGCTCCAGATCCATAAATGCTACATACAAATCCATTTGCTTTTCTAAGTATTTCTCACATACATTCTTCAAAGCAAACACCTGATCCACACATCCTCTACCACTTCTGAAACCACACTGCTCTTCCCCAATCTGATGCTCTGTACATGCCTTCATATATATATATATATATATATATATATATATATATATATATATATATATATATATATATATATATATATATATATATATATATATTTTTTTTTTTTTTTTTTTTTTTTTTGCTTTGTTGCTGTCTCCCGCTTTGCGAGGTAGCGCAAGGAAACAGACGAAAGAAATGGCCCAACCCACCCCCATACACATGTATATACATACGTCCACACACGCAAATACACATACCTACACAGCTTTCCATGGTTTACCCCAGACGCTTCACATGCCTTGATTTAATCCACTGACAGCACGTCAATCCCAGTATACCACATCGCTCCAATTCACTCTATTTCTTGCCCTCCTTTCACCCTCCTGCATGTTCTGGCCCCGATCACACAAAATCTTTTTCACTCCATCTTTCCACCTCCAATTTGGTCTCCCTCTTCTCCTCGTTCCCTCCACCTCCGACACATATATTCTCTTGGTCAATCTTTCCTCACTCATTCTCTCCATGTGCCCGAACCATTTCAAAACACCCTCTTCTGCTCTCTCCCAAGTGCACTTTCGTGTGATAATCACATCATCAGGGGAGACACAAGAGAGTAATATGAGTCAGTTGACATACATCGAAGAGACGAAGCTGGGACGCCATTTGGGAAGCATGCGATTGTCCAAGACGTACAACGAGCGTTCATAAACTTATTTTACAAATTTTATCAACAATAAAGATATCTAATTTGTATAGACCATCACTAATATTAAGATTATAATTCTTTGTGTATTCAATAATAGAAGATTCAATGACATTTCTCGTGGTAATAGTTAAAGTTAATAACTGAGATAGCATTACTCCAATCAATACAATGATCATAGTTTTTAACGTGATTAAACAAGGCATTTGATTCTTGTCCCGTTCTTATACTATATTCATGTTGCTTAAGTCTAACAGAAAGATCCTTGCCAGTCTGCCCAACATAAAATTTATCACAATTTCCACATGGCACTTTATAGATGCATCCAAGAGAATTTTCTGGTGAATTCCTGATTAAGATATTCTTTATAGTATTATTGTTGCTGAAGGCAGCATTTACATTAAAGGATTTAAGACAAAAGTAAATATTTATCTAAAATGAATGATTTTTTTAATGATGACACAACATATTCTAAACTTAGTAAAAATCCATTAGTAGCAGTTAATTCCTTTTTCAATAAAGAAAGGAAGTTGTTGTTGAAAGGTAATAGTTCTCTTATCAAAAGTTTTTCATCTTTGTTCCCTTCATTGCCATATATGTATTGACTTATCAAAACTCATAAACAGAATTTTCCAGCAATACCTATAGTGAGTTCAGTATGCTCCATCACATATAAATTGTCAAAATGGTTAGTTTCATTATTAAGCCCTTTAGTGGGCAAGGTATCAAATTCTAATATCACGAACAATGTAGATGTATTCAACAAGGTAAATAATATCAATTTTGATTTTGATTTCAAACTAGTTAGCTTTGATGTTTCCTCACTTTTCACTAAAGTTCCAGTTGATGACCTTTTATAATATTTATTTGATGTCTTGGATGACATTCATTTACCTGTTTCAAAGTCTGTTTTCATTGAACTGATAAAATTGTGTATAAAAGACTGTGTATTTCAATTCAATGGAGATTATTATGCTCAAAAATTTGGTATGGCAATGGGTAACCCTCTTTCACCTATACTAAGTAATCTTTAAATGGAATTTTTTGAAACAAAATTACTAAAGGATATCTTACCTTCTAATGCAATTTGGTTTAGGTACGTGGATGATGTTCTTTGTGTTTGGCCAACAAATGAAAATTTACAGATATTTCTTCCCTTACTTCACAGTTCAGTACCTTCTATCAAATTTACTGTAGAAAATGAAAATGATGGTATGTCACCATTTTTAGATTACATGATCCATAGGCAAGGAAACAAGTTTAAGTTTAGCATATACAGAAAACCTACAAATGTATGCTCATATATCCATTGTTACTCATCTCAACATGACAAAGTTAAATCATCATCATTTCAATCTATGTTCCTTAGGGCATTACGTATTTGCAGTCCAGAGTTTATTGATGATGAGTTTGAGAAGATATATTCTATTGGATCTAAGTTAAAGTACCCTAGATCTTTCATTGATAAATCCCTTAAGTTAGAAAGAAATCATTTTTATAGAGTTGAGCCCAAACCTCCATTTGACGCCAAGAATCTTTTAGTTCTCCCTTTTAATAATAATTTCACTTTACTTCCCATGTTGCGTAAATCCTTTAATGTAAATGTTGCCTTTAGCAACAATAATACTATAAAGAATATCTTAATCAGGAATACACCAGAAAATTCTCTTGGATGCATCTATAAAGTGCCTTGTGGAAATTGTGATAAATTTTATGTTGGGCAGACTGGTAAGGATCTTTCTGTTAGACTTAAGCAACACAAATATAATATAAGAAGGGGACAAGAATCAAATGCCTTGTTTAATCACGTTAAGAACTATGATCATTGTATTGACTGGAGCAATTCCATCTCAGTTATTAACTCTAACTCTATTACCAAGAGAAATATCATTGAATCTTCTATTATTGAATACACAAAGAATTATAATCTTAATATTAGTGATGGTCTACACGAATTAGATAACTTTATTGTAGATAAAATTTGTAAAATGATAAGTTTATGAACACTCGTTGTATGTCTTCGACAATCGCATGTTTACCAAATGGCGTCCTAGCTTCGTCCCTTCGATGTATATCAACTGACAGTTATATTTTTCTCTTGTGTCTCCCCTGATGATGTGATTATTACACGAAAGTACACTCGGAAACTTATCGTGTTTCATTTTCCCCGTGGACTCAGGAATATCTTGATCATGAGCAAAATTGTGATCCTTTTCAATATACATATATATATATATATATATATATATATATATATACATATATATATATATATATATATATATATATATATATATATATAAATATATATATATATATATATATATATATATATATATATATATATATATATATATATATATATATATATATATATATATATATATATATATATATATATATATATATATATATATATATGTATATATATATATATATATATATATATTCTTTCTTTCTTTTTTCTTTCAAACTATTCGCCATTTCCCGCATTAGCGAGGTAGCGTTAAGAACAGAGGACTGGGCCTTTGAGGGAATACCCTCACCTGGCCCAATTCTCTGTTCCTTCTTTTGGAAAATTAAAAAAAAAAACCGAGAGGGGAGGATTTCCAGCCCCCCGCTCCCTCCCCTTTTAGTCGCCTTCTACGACACGCAGGGAATACGTGGGAAGTACTCTTAATCCCCTATCCCCAGGGATCATATATATATATATATATATATATATATATATATATATATATATATATATATATATATATATATATATATATATATATATATATATATATATATATAGTTTTTATCGAGGATGTAAGGCATGTGTACGTGTAGAAAGAGAGGTAAGTGATTGGTTCTCAGTGAATGTAGGTTTGCGGCAGGGGTGTGTGATGTCTCCATGGTTGTTTAATTTGTTTATGGATGGAGTTGTTAGGGAGGTGAATGCAAAAGTTTTGGAAAGAGGGGCAAGTATGAAGTCTGTTGGGGATGAGAGAGCTTGGGAAGTGAGTCAGTTGTTGTTCGCTGATGATACAGCGCTGGTGGCTGATTCATGTGAGAAACTGCAAAAGCTGGTGACTGAGTTTGGTAAAGTGTGTGAAAGAAGAAAGTTAAGAGTAAATGTGAATAAGAGCAAGGTTATTAGGTACAGTAGGGTTGAGGGTCAAGTCAATTGGGAGGTAAGTTTGAATGGAGAAAAACTGGAGTAAGTAAAGTGTTTTAGATATCTGGGAGTGGATCTGGCAGCGGATGGAACCATGGAAGCGGAAGTGGATCATAGGGTGGGGGAGAGGCGAAAATCCTGCGAGCCTTGAAGAATGTGTGGAAGTCGAGAACATTATCTCGGAAAGCAAAAATGGGTATGTTTGAAGGAATAGTGGTTCCAACAATATTGTATGGTTGCGAGGCGTGGGCTATGTTGTGCGCAGGAGGATGGATGTGCTGGAAATGAGATGTTTGAGGACAATGTGTGGTGTGAGGTGGTTTGATCGAGTAAGTAACGTAAGGGTAAGAGAGATGTGTGGAAATAAAAAGAGCGTGGTTGAGAGAGCAGAGGAGGGTGTTTTGAAATGGTTTGGGCAAATGGAGAGAATGAGTGAGGAAAGATTGACCAAGAGGATATATGTGTCGGAGGTGGAGGGAACGAGGAGAAGTGGGAGACCAAATTGGAGGTGGAAAGATGGAGTGAAAAAGATTTTGTGTGATCGGGGCCTGAACATGCAGGAGGGTGAAAGGAGGGCAAGGAATAGAGTGAATTGGATCGATGTGGTATACCGGGGTTGACATGCTGTCAGTGGACTGAATCAGGGCATGTGAAGCGTCTGGGGTAAACCATGGAAAGCTGTGTAGGTTTGTATATTTGCGTGAGTGGACGTATGTATATACATGTGTATCTGGGTGAGTTGGGCCATTTCTTTCGTCTGTTTCCTTCCGCTACCTCGCAAACGCGGGAGACAGCGACAAAGAAAAAAAATAAAAGAAAAAGAAAAAAAAAAAATATATATTTATATATATATATATATATATATATATATATATATATATATATATATATATATATATATATATATATATATAGATATAGATGTAGATGTATAGATATATATTAGGACGAATATAGAGACAAAAAGACAAACCATTACACACACACACACTCACACACACACACACACACACACACACACACACACACACACACACATACATACACACACACACAAACACACACACACATCCAAACACAGATAATCAGAGGGCGAAGCAGTCAGAAAATAATCTTTGTTCCAGAAAGGCTCACCTGAGTGGCTGGTCACTAGGTCTGCTGGTGAGAACGTCGTTATCTTCTAAACAACAAACAAGTCTCAGATACCTTTCCTCCATCGCCAGTGATGGTAGTGTGGCCTCCTGCGTGTCCAGGACAAGATACATGGGGAAAGACAGACACACAGTAAGTTAGTATCAGATGTGATGGGAGGTAGAAAATAATGTTCAACCATTCACTTAAGTCACGAAAAGTGAACTGATACTAACCGGGTCTCGCCGAAGGAGCTATTAATTGGATAATGTCATGAGGTTTCATTATGATCTTTCCTTGAACGTCTTGGCTAAAAGTTCTACTGTGTGGTGATGAGGCTGATTCAACTCAATTTGGAAATATCTAACGTGAAGTAAAGGCAGAAATGTTAAAGAATACAATGCCGACGCACTGGACATTAAACCAAGTCGAAATACATGTCACAATTAAATTTCGAGCGGCCAAAAAGAGGTGTATTTTTGCAGACGAAACATATCTCTTTCTCTTCCTCCTACTCCTCCTCTTCCTCCTCTTCCTCCCGCTCCTTCTCTTCCTCCAAATCCTCGCTGGAAGAAAAAGGGAAAACTGCCCATGTGGGAGAAGAAAGAGCAATTCCTCTTCTAACCGGATGGGGCAAGATTTATCACCCAAAATGTTTCCGAATATAACATTTTCCTTCAGCCGATCATGTTCTGTCACATTCGTGGGCGCGTCCAGGCAAAGCTACGGTCATTTTCTGTCACTTTCTCCGAGAAGGCAGCTGTTTCTATCTCCTACCAACACCTGTTATGTCGCTCTCCCTCTAACACCTTGTGCATCACTCACCGACTGACATCCAGGGTTTCGCTCTCTCCTTTGACATCTAATCTGTTACCCTCCCTCTGACATCAAACACGTTACTCTCCTTTTGATATCCAGGTGTTATTCTCCTCCCTTAGGACTAGTGTCCCTCTCTCTCTCTAACATCCAGGTTATAACTCCCCCTGTGACACCAAGTATGCCGCTCTCCCAATAACTTACAATGTTCCTCTCATACCCATGTCATTAGTATGCAGAATATGTATGGAGAGTAAGTATGCAGAGTGTAATTCTCTCATTGATATCTAGGGTGCCATTCTCCTCTCCTTGCATCACTCTCTCATTAACACACACTCAGTTACTTTCCCATTACCATTTAGGAGGTCACTCTTCCATTAAGATTCAGTATCTACGTCTCCCTTACTAACCTCTGGGATGTCATACTGCCGGTGATGACTACGTTGTAACCAAGGTTCCAGGTTTAACTAGACTCCCATAGAGCCTCTTTCTTACTAAGATCTAAGGCATTACTCTCCCACACACATCATCTCTGTCGCCCTCTACTGACATCCAAGACGCTAACCACCCGTTGGCTCCTCGTCCACCTAAATCCGAGGTGTTTCTCCACCACAGTCGTCCAATGTATCACCCTTTCACCTCCATCATGGACATCAATCCGCCGACCGACGCTTTGGGTGCTACCAGTACCACACGTACTGAAGCTGCCATTCTCCCATTAACATCCAAGGCGTCGACTTCCCACTTGCTACTAGAGTGTTTACTCCGCTGTCACCACCTTAGGAGCCATTCTCCCTCCAACAGGAGTGCTACCTTCCCATCAACGTCTAGGTGAATCACTCCCCCAGCAACGCTCAAGGAGTTGTCCTCCCAATAACAACACGAGTGTTGCTGTTAGGGTAACGGCCAAAGACCCAGATACGGGGCGCTGTTCCACACCCCACATGGAGAAGGTATAGCACAAGATATTGTACTATACTAGACGTGTAAAAGCCCAGGGTTGATTCCTCTCCTTAGTAGCTAGTAGTCAGAAAGTGACCGTATTTGTTTTTTATCAAAATACTCCTAAGACAAGAGTATCGTGTTGAGGGGATAAGACCTCGTCTTGAAAAATATCTTGAAGGAAAAATTGCTTTTTCACAATACAACCTCAGCAAACCAACCAGATTTTGTCATCTGCATTGGTGTGGATTTGAGGACAAATTCAACAGACTGTCAGGTATAAAGCGATAAATAAAGGAAGAAGAGATGGAAGTAGATCTTACATTTCTAGTTTAGAATTCAAGTAGACTAATGCTATCTACTGAGGCTATGGAAATGAGATCATCATCTAAAAAAAACAAAGGGAAGATCACATGGGGATAGGGGAGAAAGAATACTTCCAACGTATTCTCTGCGATTCGTGAAAGGCGACTAAAAGCGGAGGGAACCGGGGACTAGAAATCCTCCTCTCCACTTTTTTACTTATCCAAAAGAAGGAACAACGAAGGGGCCCGGAGAGGATTTTCCTTCTTAGGTTCAGTGTTCTGTTCTTAACGCTACCTCGCGAATGCGGGAAATGACGAATATAAATAAAATATTTTTTTTCTTACACTTGACCGCCGTCTCCTGCGTCAGCGAGTTAGCGCAAAGAAACAGACGAGGAATGGTCAAATCCACCCACATACATATGTATATACATAAACATCCACACACGCACATATACAACCATATACATTTCAACCATATACATTTCACCCCATATCCCTGGGGATAGGGATGAAAGAATACTTCCCAAGCATTCCTCGCGTGTCGTAGAAGGCGACTAGAGGGGACGGGAGCGGGGAGCCAGAAATCCTTCCCTCCTTGTATTTCTTAACTTTCTAAAATGGGACACAGAAGAAGGAGTCGCGCGGGAAGTGCTCATCCTCCTCGAAGGCTCAGACTGGGGTGTCTAAATGTGTGTGGATGTAATCAAGATGTGAAAAAAGGAGAGATAGGTAGTATGTTTGAGGAAAGGAACCTGGATGTTTTGGCTCTGAGTGAAACGAAGCTCAAGGGTAAAGGGGAAGAGTGGTTTGGGAATGTCTTGGGAGTAAAGTCAGGGGTTAGTGAGAGGACAAGAGCGAGGGAAGGAGTAGCAATACTCCTGAAACAGGAGTTGTGGGAGTATGTGATAGAATGTAAGAAAGTAAATTCTCGATCAATATGGGTAAAACTGAAAGTTGATGGAGAGAGATTGGTGATTATTGGTGCATATGCACCTGGGCATGAGAAGAAAGGTCATGAGAGGCAAGTGTTTTGGGAGCAGCTGAATGAGTGTGTTAGTGGTTTTGATGCACGAGACCGGGTTATAGTGATGGGTGATTTGAATGTAAAGGTGAGAAATGTGGCAGTTGAGGGAATAATTGGTATACATGGGGTGTTCAGTGTTGTAAATTGGAAATGGTGAAGAGCTTGTAGATTTATGTGCTGAAAAAGGACTGGTGATTGAGAATACCTGGTTTAAAAAGCGAGATATTCATAAGTATACGTATGTAAGTAGGAGAGATAGCAACAGAGCGTTATTGGATTACGTGTTAATTGACAGGCGCGCGAAAGAGACAGTTTTGGATGTTAATGTGCTGAGAGGCGCAACGGGAGGGATGTCTGATCATTATCTTGTGGAGGCTAAGGTGAAGATTTGTATGGGTTTTCAGAAAAGAAGAGTGAATGTTGGGGTGAAGAGGGTGGTGAGAGTAAGTGAGCTTGGGAAGGAGACTTGTGTGAGGAAGTACCAGGAGAGACTGAGTACAGAATGGAAAAAGGTGAGAACAATGGAAGTAAGGGGAGTGAGGGAGGAATGGGATGTATTTAGGGAATCAGTGATGGATTGTG
Organism: Panulirus ornatus; assembly: GCF_036320965.1. Taxonomy (NCBI): domain Eukaryota; kingdom Metazoa; phylum Arthropoda; class Malacostraca; order Decapoda; family Palinuridae; genus Panulirus; species Panulirus ornatus. The sequence continues at coordinate 23,073,805 of NC_092236.1, forward strand.
CAAAAGATGTTTGTGGCATGAGAAGAGTGGAAGGTGGGTTGATTAGAAAGGGTAGTGAGTGGTGGGATGAAGAAGTAAGATTATTAGTGAAAGAGAAGAGAGAGGCATTTGGACGATTTTTGCAGGGAAAAAATGCAATTGAGTGGGAGATGTATAAAAGAAAGAGACAGGAGGTCAAGAAAAAGGTGCAAGAGCTGAAAAAGAGGGCAAATGAGAGTTGGGGTGAGAGAGTATCATTAAATTTTAGGGAGAATAAAAAGATGTTCTGGAAGGAGGTAAATAAAGTGCGTAAGACAAGGGAGCAAATGGGAACTTCAGTGAAGGGCGCAAATGGGGAGGTGATAACAAGTAGTGGTGATGTGAGGAGATGGAGTTAGTATTTTGAAGGTTTGTTGAATGTGTTTGATGATAGAGTGGCAGATATAGGGTGTTTTGGACGAAGTGGTGTGCAAAGTGAGAGGGTTAGGGAAAATGATTTGGTAAACAGAGAAGAGGTAGTAAAAGCTTTGCGGAAGATGAAAGCCGGCAAGGCAGCAGCTTTGGATGGTATTGCAGTGGAATTTATTAAAAAAGGGGGTGACTGTATCATTGACTGGTTGGTAAGGTTATTTAATGTATGTATGACTCATGGTGAGGTGCCTGAGGATTGGCGGAATGCGTGCATAGTGCCATTGTACAAAGGCAAAGAGGATAAGAGTGAGTGCTCAAATTACAGAGGTATAAGTTTGTTGAGTATTCCTGGTAAATTATATGGGAGGGTATTGATTGAGAGGGTGAAGGCATGTACAGAGCATCAGATTGGGGAAGAGCAGTGTGGTTTCAGAAGTGGTAGAGGATGTGTGGATCAGGTGTTTGCTTTGAAGAATGTATGTGAGAAATACTTAGAAAAGCAAATGGATTTGTATGTAGCATTTATGGATCTGGAGAAGGCATATGATAGAGTTGATAGAGATGCTCTGTGGAAGGTATTAAGAATATATGGTGTGGGAGGCAAGTTGTTAGAAGCAGTGAAAAGTTTTTATCGAGGATGTAAGGCATGTGTACGTGTAGGAAGAGAGGAAAGTGATTGGTTCTCAGTGAATGTAGGTTTGCGGCAGGGGTGTGTGATGTCTCCATGGTTGTTTAATTTGTTTATGGATGGGGTTGTTAGGGAGGTAAATGCAAGAGTCTTGGAAAGAGGGGCAAGTATGAAGTCTGTTGGGGATGAGAGAGCTTGGGAAGTGAGTCAGTTGTTGTTCGCTGATGATACAGCGCTGGTGGCTGATTCATGTGAGAAACTGCAGAAGCTGGTGACTGAGTTTGGTAAAGTGTGTGGAAGAAGAAAGTTAAGAGTAAATGTGAATAAGAGCAAGGTTATTAGGTACAGTAGGGTTGAGGGTCAAGTCAATTGGGAGGTGAGTTTGAATGGAGAAAAACTGGAGGAAGTGAAGTGTTTTAGATATCTGGGAGTGGATCTGTCAGCGGATGGAACCATGGAAGCGGAAGTGGATCATAGGGTGGGGGAGGGGGCGAAAATTTTGGGAGCCTTGAAGAATGTGTGGAAGTCGAGAACATTATCTCGGAAAGCAAAAATGGGTATGTTTGAAGGAATAGTGGTTCCAACAATGTTGTATGGTTGCGAGGCGTGGGCTATGGATAGAGTTGTGCGCAGGAGGATGGATGTGCTGGAAATGAGATGTTTGAGGACAATGTGTGGTGTGAGGTGGTTTGATCGAGTAAGTAACGTAAGGGTAAGAGAGATGTGTGGAAATAAAAAGAGCGTGGTTGAGAGAGCAGAAGAGGGTGTTTTGAAATGGTTTGGGCACATGGAGAGAATGAGTGAGGAAAGATTGACCAAGAGGATATATGTGTCGGAGGTGGAGGGAACGAGGAGAAGAGGGAGACCAAATTGGAGGTGGAAAGATGGAGTGAAAAAGATTTTGTGTGATCGGGGCCTGAACATGCAGGAGGGTGAAAGGAGGGCAAGGAATAGAGTGAATTGGAGCGATGTGGTATACAGGGGTTGACGTGCTGTCAGTGGATTGAATCAAGGCATGTGAAGCGTCTGGGGTAAACCATGGAAAGCTGTGTAGGTATGTATATTTGCGTGTGTGGACGTGTGTATGTACATGTGTATGGGGGGGGGTTGGGCCATTTCTTTCGTCTGTTTCCTTGCGCTACCTCGCAAACGCGGGAGACAGCGACAAAGTATAAAAAAAAAAAAAAAAAATATATATATATATATATATATATATATATATATATATATATATATATATATATATATATATATATATATATATATGAATAAATCGAAAATCTTTAACAGGAACAAAGAGATTAACATCATCATCAACAGAGATTATTATTCAGTTCTTCTCTAAACTAATTTCAGAAGTCTTTGCTGCTTCCAACTTGAGTAGTCATCAGTCACCTAAGACTAATGTACATGACTGAGCAGAATTTTATTTCGATGAAGCTATATATAGAAAAAGGGTCAAGTACTGTGTAAAGGTAGTTATGTCAATTAGTAATACATAGCAGAAGAAAATAAAAGCTGTTAGAAAGATCAACGATATACATTATAAACTATACATCACCATATGTAAGAAAAGAAGCTATCTTTACTAACTCTAATACTCCACAAGGCCCATTTACACACTATATATCATACAATTTATGGAGAGGGACATGAAAGACAAACATAAAAAAGTGCTATGTACACAAAGCTCTTATCCAAAAAAAAAGACTTTCTACCTTTTCTAAGTACAAAGCCTAAACACAAGACAGATAACAAGGACAAGGACGACCCAAAACACCATTCACCAACGTCATTCAACACAAAACACATCACAAACAGTGACAACACTCTTGAAGTATCATACATATAAACTGAACTAAATGACAATTGCCACAGCATAATCAGTCACCTACATACACGTCCTCTCTTCACCGTCAGCCCTCCAGGATGCGGTCAAAAAGATTCTGAACAAGACCAACACACCCATTACCTTCCTATGTAGAGATCTCAACACCAATCCTCCAACTTAGTTCCAAACTTACGTTCAAGATCCCTATGGTGAAATACTCATTAGCCAACAGCATGTTTTCCAATGGTTTAAGCCTATACAATCAGCCAATCAGACTCCCGACCCGCCATCTCCAGGAAACAACCTTTTCTACTGGAACATTGCACACAAGGATATCCTGGGGCATACTGACGACATCCCACCACCTATCTAACTCATGCTGAAACCATAAAAGTACACACACACACACACACACACACACACACACACACACACACACACACACACACACACACACACACACACACACACACACACACATACACACACACACACTATGGGGGTCTAAGACTGGCCAACATTCGCAAAATATCTACACTTCAACTCCAAAACTTCATTTTAGATAATTCTCCCATTCCTAGACTCTGTCATCTCACACTCTAAGAACCCTACCAACAAAGTAAGCTTAACGTATATACAACAACAGGAGAGAAAGCAATATAACCAAATGCCTCTTCTTGCAATCTACAGACCTTATAAAACACAGGAATACGCTTAGACATATCCACCAAAGCAAACAGCAGACTGACATTCCTTTAATTGAATTCCTGTTAATGTGCCCTTTATGGTACGGCATACCTCTGGTCTGGCAGTTCAATGGTTGAGTGCCAGATCGTGTCTGGAGCTTTGAAAATTCCCGGGTTACAGGGTAGAGTGAGCTGGATAACACCGAACGACGACTCAGACGGTGCGGTGCCTCTATATCCTTTGCATATACGTCTTCCACTCGGTTGGTCGATACCCATAAAAGATACCAAGAAATATGATGCATCAAGAGGACAGTCTTAGAACAGTGGAGGAAAAGCTATATAGATAATGTGTATAAATCTATATGGATCATGTGAAAAATGTATGGAATATATATCACTGGAAATTGATAACATAATTGCATTGTGAAATGCGTATATATCATGGAACAGGGAGAGTTATATGATACAGGAGACAGAGTTGCAGTCTGATCATTTATTCATCTACGATGCTCAAAACACACTTCAAGAAAAGTTTCCTATATCAGTAATGTAGCTCTTTCGAATGGTAAGTAAATACAGGAATAGAATCTCTTTGAAGTACAGCATTAATGTTACACTTGATATCAAGAGAAGCACCTGTCACTTGAATTGGTATGGCGAACCAACACCTCCCACACTATCCATTCTAGACCCAACGCAGGAAGCACTTCTCAACCAAAGCCTACATCATCTATTAATTTTTCAAACAATGCTCAAAAATCACCAACAAGCCAATGATATCCCGGAAAAGGAAAATCTTGAAAACCTATACAAAATTCACTCTGATACAATTCCTCTCCAACATTCATTCTCAGTGACACACACAAATCAGATTCCCAAAGAATTATCCTGCAGCTGGCCCTGACAACCTATCAAACTTCCACATAAAATACCTTGACCCAATTGCAATCCAAGCTGCCAGGCTTAATACCTACATCTACTACTAGCACGTCGACGATATTTGTGTGTGTGTGTGTGTGTGTGTGTGTGTGTGTGTGTGTGTGTGTCTGTGTGTACTCTAACGGTGAGAACATCAGGGAACAACTTAAACAAAAAGAATATGCAGGAAGTACCAAGCCTCCAGGTCACCGTGGTGAGAAATATTAACCAGAGGATCCTTCCCTTGATGTCTGCGTAACAAGTGAAGGACAGCAATTCGTCACGGAGATCGGTGGGAAATCGACGAATGTTGACCCAATGTCTGAACGTCAAAGGAAAATTTACTGGTGGCTGTAAGGAAAGCTTTATACAGACACAGGTCCTCCAACTCTTGAAAACCTGCTCGTCGTGGCCTCCTCTGGATCGAGAACTACTACGGTCAAGACAGGTATTGGTCTGCAATGGCTCTATGCCAGCTCTTACAACAGTACAAGTCATCACTATTGTAAGAGCAGCATAACAACCTAGATGAGTGAGTACTGTTGTAACCCTCTCACTCCAGAATATATACACGATGATTGAGCGGTCAGGAAAAACTGTAGATTAAAACTGTACCCCACACCGACAATAATCAAAACCTTAAAGTTCTCATCTACTACGAAAGCACAAAATCAAGTTTATCATGTGTAACAACGCCAGCTCCTCTAGGGACATTCGGCTAAATATGAACTGCAGTTGTTCAATACCGCAGTGTGACGCGCACCTGCGCATCCAAAATCCTCTGCTACACTGAACAAAGTAGATGTACCCTTAAAGGCTCAGGTTCGGGTATCTGATGTGCGTGGACGTAACTAGAGTGAGAAGAAGGGAGAGGCAGTTGGTACATCTAGGGAGTGAAATCTGAATGATCTGGCGTTGAGTGAAAGTAAGCTAGAGAGAAAGGGGAAAGAAAGGTTTGGGAAGGTCTGTGGGTAAAAGTCTGGGGTTAGTATGAGTAAGAACGTAAAGGGGGCGTGGTATCTATGATGTAGGAGTTATGAAGATGCAAAGGGGTGAGTTCCCGACTGATCTGAAGTTGAATGAAAGTAGATTCCGTGAGGCGGGTGTCTGTTCGTGCCTATGCACTTGGTAATGGAAGGAGTGAGGAAGCGAAGCAAGTCTTTTGGAGAAACAAGTTGACATTCAAGTTCACAGGAATGTGTACAGGAAAACTTATCGTACTAGCGTTAAGATGGCAATAGAGTTAGAGGAGAGGATGTACCATCAAAGCTGGTTTTAATTTTCACCCACAGTATACTTGCAATAGAGAGCACATTACCTCTGGACCTCGTTTGGAGAGCTGTTACTTGGTACTGAAGTGCAATAAGACAAAATTTATGTTTGAATTATAAGAAGGAGACTGTGAGGTCTTCTACACGTCTTTCAAAAAAAGAGGTGGAAACGACGAATTCCTCATCTTGGGTATTCAGGAAATCTATTTCAGATTTGAGAAATCTACAGCCAGGGTGTAGAGAGGTGTGTACCAACATCAAGGTACTGTGAGAGAGGGTCAGAGGAAAACTGAAGGAAGAGTTTAAAAGATCTAACAGAACTAGGGAACGTGAGGTCACACTATGAAACATATTTATTTAAAACAGGATTCAAGCTGCATTTGACAGATGAGAATTAGAAATGGCTTCATCAGGATAAAAGGGGTGGAACACGTGAGATATGAAAGAAACATTGTTGACAAGCTGAAAGATGTGGTGTAGATGGCATCTCAATATTTGTGTTCAAAGAGTGCTTGGAGACCCTTGCCAGACCATGGCTATTACACAAGACATCTGTTCGTGCAACAAAATGTTACAACAGACGGAAGAGAGTCAAAGTTGTACCAATTTCGTAAGGAAAAAGTGACAAAACAGATGCTATGAAATATAAGAAATTGTCCCTAACGAGCATAACCTGCTAAACGCTAGACACTATACAGAAGACGGTCAACAAGTGAATATACAAGTACTATACACTGCCATGAGCTACCAGCCGGGAGACAACATGAATTCAGGAGAAAACGATCTCATGTGACGAATCTACCGGATATCTCTGGGCAGCTTCGTGAATATTGGGACGGATGAGTGGACTGTTAATCTTTGAACTTCCTTGAAAGCCTTCGTCTGTGTCTTCAGCAACAGAGTGATGATGAAAGTAATCGTACTAGCTCTAACAAGAAGGAGGTTGCTCAGGGAGATGCACAGTTACCTGAGCCAGGGGAACAAAGCCTTCTCAAGCTGGGTGAGGGTGACAGGTGAGTCCCTCAGGACTCAGATTTGGAATTTATGCTACTCCTGATCTACTTGTATACCTAATGTCATCAAGCAAGATGTATTCATATCTGTTTATGTTTGATTGGGGATAATAAAATCACAAAAGAGGTGCAATTGAAAAAGGACCGTGAAGTATTGCAAAGATACTGAAGACAAGATGCAGCAGTGGTCAGACAACTGATTCATGTAATTTCACCGTGACTGGGAAAGATCCACCAAAGGGGGAAGAACATGATGGCTGAAATGAATTACGAGAGTCCCATTGTCAGAGAAACCAAGAAGTTCGCAAGACGCCGAACATGTCACCAGCGTAGCATAGATGAAGGATTATGGGAGGAGCGAATCATATTTTAGTTAACGTTAAAACTGTCTTCAAGTTCATGAACCGTGAGATGTCTGTAGAATTATACACGACGTCCATTCATACTTAGCTTAGATAAGCCTCAACAGTCAGGTCTTCTCACTTGAAGAGCCACATTGAATGTCTGGAGAGAGCTCAAAGAAGAGCAACAAGAATGATGTCGGAATTAAGTGGCATGAACGATGGAAACAGAGAGGAAACTAAATATTTCCCTTACTAAAAAGAACGTAAAGAAAAAGGAAAAGAAGAAGACACAAGATAATTATAAATGAATTTCTAAGAGGCCAGGGCAATGTCGACATGAAACAGTTCGTTAACACCAGAGGAGAGTTGCAGTCAAGAGGGCACAACAGGAGGTAAGGCAAGGTGAGTGTACGGAGGGACGTGAGGAAGCTTTTCTTCATTACCAGAGGTGTAGACTCATGCAACAAGGTAAGCCAGGAGGAGGTAAATGTGACCACCACTGGATAATTCAAGGAGGTTACTGACACAAAAAACGGGGACAAGAGGCAGGAACCCACTGGTGTAAGATTATTCCCTATGCACAAATTAGGGAATAGCAAATAAGTAACAACAATTAAAACAACAAATACATCAACAACAACAACAACACACACACACACACACACACACACACACACACACACACAGAACAATACTCAGTCTCCAGGTTCTTTAGTTACCCCTCCAGCCGACCGTCCATCGTACCGTTTTCACCAGAGAGGAAGGTGGTCTCCTTCAAGCCGCCCATTCTCTCCACAAATACTAAAAGCCAATATCGGGCCGAGTTCCCCCGAGGTGTGTGTGTATGTTCCCCCCTGCTTTCCCGTCCTCTCCTCCACCCCCACGCCCGCAGACCGCCCACGACCACCACCGATAAGTCCGGTCCATTGGGTTCATCTGCCGCTTGTCCGGACCACCATGTCAACCGGAATGGCCTTGGGAGACCAAACATCGCGGCCAGGGTCCCTAGACTTGATTAAAGTGGGGTCTGGTGGTGGAGGGACCCGAGGGTGGGGGAGGATTGGAGGTGGAGGGAACAGGGGTGGGGAGGAGGGTGAAAGCGGGAGGTCGGGGTGGGTGAGACTCTGTCACTCACTGGGAGTACGAGGCGGGAACAGCACTGTGGGTTGAGAGGGACGGTGATCGTGGTTGATGGATGAGGTGAGTGGGAACTGAAGTATAGATGGCAGCTTGGGTGGGTGGTAGTAAGGGTGGATGATGGATGACGTGAGGGATGATGGTTCTGATGGTTGGAGATTCATACTGGTAGTTCTACTGGTGGTGAGTCTTGTGAGGGATGATGGCCGGTCATTCTAGTAGATGGTGGTTCAAGTGGGTGTTGGCTCAATTTCTGTCATTATTCTTTTAGTGGTGGTTCTAACGTATGGTTCTTGTGAGTGGTAGTTCAGTTGACAGTTGTTCAGACGGTGGTTCTCGTGGAGGTTACAATTGGTGGTTGGCTGCTGAGAGGCATGTTGTTTCTGACAAGAATAACACTAGTGTATCGCGGTTCTTGTGGGTGACGGTTCTAATGGCTAATGTCTTTTGTTGCTTGTGGCTCTGGTGGCTAGACGTTAAGACTGAACTTACAATTGGATCTGGTGCTGGTAGGCCTGGTTGTAGTTCCAGCATATGTTGCATCTTTTGGCCGATGGTTCTCGGTTCACCATAGTACTGTTTTGGCATGGTTTTGGAAGGTGGCTGGTCTTTGTGGCTGATGATTATGGAAGTTGGTGGTACTGGTGGGCGATGATTCTCTCGTACATAATGGTTCTGGTTGGTGGTAAGGATGGCTGATGGTTCTGATGCTTGGTGGTAAGGATGGCTGATGGTTCTGGTTGGTGGTAAGGATGGCTGATGGTTCTGATGATTGGTGGTAAGGATGGCTGATGGTTCTGATGGTTGGTGGTAAGGATGGCTGATGGTTGGCGGTACTGATGGCTGATGGTTCTGATGGTTGGTGGTAAGGATGGCTGATGGTTCTGATGGTTGGCGGTACTGATGGCTGATGGTTCTGGTGGTTGATGATTGTGGTTGCCATTGGTTGTGTTGGTTGGTCTCTGGGTGTTCTTATAGCTAGTGGTTCTTGTGGATGGTGTTGTGCTTAACGTGTGATAGCTCTGGTGACCAGTGGGTGGTGGTTCTTGTATATTGTGGTTCTGGTGGGTGGTGGGTGGTGGTTCTGGTGGGTGGTGGGTGGTGGTTCTGATGACTGGCTGACCTAGTGGTTGATGGTTTTGATGATGGTGGTTCTTTAGGTTGAAGCTTGTGTGAGTTGTCTTGGTAGTTGTCCTGATTGCTGGTGGCTATTGGAGTTGGTAGTTTATGTGGTTGATGTTTACCGTGACTGATGGTTGGTGTGGTTGGTGGTTCTAGCAGCCTGCGGTTACCGCAGGAGCTGGTTCATGGTAGACAACGGCTCAGTTTAGGGTGTTCCTAATCAGTGGAGGCTTGGGTAGGCCAGTTCGTTCGACTGGTATCACTTCTAGCGAGTATGGATCTGCTGAGGAGGAGCTTCGATGAGTTACGGTTCTGTTCAGTAGTTTTAATGGGTAATGATTCAAGGGGGTTACTAGATGTTATGGTTCTACTAAGTGGTGATTCGCTGGTCGTAGTTTGGTGGGCTGTAACTGTCGAATGTGGTGGAGTGGATGGATAGTGGTAGTAAAATATATAGCAGAGTCATTATCAGTAGTTGCTGTAGAAGTTGTAGTAGTAGTAGTAGAAGTAGTAGCAGTAGCAGCAGTAGTAGTAGTAGTGGTGGTGGTATAGTAGTAGTAGTAGTAGTAGTAGTAGTAGTAGTAGTAGTAGTAGTAGTAGTAGTAGTAGTAATAGTAGTAGTTGTAGTAGTGGTATAGTAGTACAGTAGTAGTAGTAGTAGTAGTAGTAGTAGTGGTATAGTAGTAGATATAGTAATAGTAGTAGTAGTAGTAGTAGTAGTAGTAGTAGTAGTAGTAGTAGTAGTAGTAGTAGTAGTAGTAGTAGTAGTAGTAGTAGTAGTAGTAGTAGTAGTAGTGGTATAGTAGTAGATATAGTAATAGTAGTAGTACTAGTAGTAGTAGTACTACTAGTAGTAGTAGTAGTAGTAGTGGTATAGTAGTAGATATAGTAATAGTAGTAGTACTAGTAGTAGTAGTAGTAGTGGTAGTAGTAGTGGTAGTAGTAGTTGTTGTTGTAGTTGTTGTTGTTGTAACAGTAGTAGAACAAGTTATGGCAATACTGAAGTTACTCCAGAGCAGTTGTGGTGTTAATTCGCACTTTCGATAATTTTAGACGTGTTGGTAACTTTAGTTAGGACAAACCAGTTTGGAATACAACGCAAACAAGAAAAGGAGAATACGGAATATTTGCCAAGAGAGAGAGAGAGAGAGAGAGAGGAGAGAGAGAGAAAGAGAGAAGAGAGAGAGAGAGAAGAGAGAGAGAGGGAGAGGAGAGAGAAAATCACCACGCCTATGAAGGTAAATCAGCATCACCCAACGACGTTTCCTTACCCTAACTTCCTGTCCATAAAAACGAGAGGAAAACAAATCAATCCACTAAGAATGACCGAAGAAATTGCTGAAGCTGAGATTCCACTTTTTCCCCTTAACTCAGAGGAGAGTGCGGAAAAGAAAAAAGAAGAGAGAAGCCTCTCCCTCCTGGGGTAGAAAAAAAAGCACAGCCAACCTACCATACATCACGTCATTAAAAAACAGAAACAAGCCCTTCCCTCGAAAAAGCTGAGCTAGAAGGCTCATTAGCCAGCACGGTTGTGGAGGGCATACCGAGCCTTCTGATAGGGTACCACGAGGCGTTGGGGAAAAAAGAAGTGACCCGTTTGAATATCCCCCCGCTAGCCTGAAGATACACTACAGGCCTCCGTGTTTTCGTGATTTTCAGGGAATAATTGGAGAGGAATGTCCTATACGAAGGAGGAGAGAGAGATGCCCTCCACCA
>NC_092236.1:23084963-23089963 GCF_036320965.1 Panulirus ornatus
CCCACCCTAAAAACTCTCTCTGGCGTCGGACTTACCCGAAGAAATCTGCGTTACATCCCTCGTTATACCCATCTCATCCTGTCATGAGATGCTGTGTGCACAACGCTGAGACTCACAGACGGACGGCTAGTAACGGAATACCAATATGTCCCCTGCTTTGCAGCTTGGAGTTCATTATTATCATACTATTTGAGAAAGTAATAGTAATAACATAAAATTGCTTAGTGCTCATAATCTTATGGTAGAAGTGATCATAGTAATAAGAAAGTAAAAGCTGATATGCCAGTAAGGATGTACCACTCCCAAGGGAATTTCCTTTTTTTATTTTTTGTAGTTGAGAGATTTGTCGTGATTCCGAGGAGACTTCGTTCCACTGATTGAACGCGTCCTTCTTGAAGGGACTTAACGTTATGAAAGAATGACTCTTCTTCTGATGGACCGCTCTCTCTCCGGAAGCGACATATGACTGCGTATTATCTGAGAGGCATATTGGCTCTGACTGAACCACTTGTTCCCAAAAGGCCCGTCACTGGGTATTATCTTTGGCAGCATTGCGGTTGTCAGTGGACCACTTGCTACCAATGGTGGTCAGAAAGGGCATGTTCCTAAGTACATCTTCTTTGAGTGAATCACTCGCTTTTTCATCACTCTTCTTTGCTGATGGACCCTCACTCCAATATGCACCCATCAGTGCCTATCGTTTGAGAACTATTGCGGTTCATCCAAAGGAACTTGTCGCTCCGCGAGAGATTGTCTTCAAGACAGACAAAAGGAATAACTTCCGATAGAGTTGAAGCTTTCTTTTAAAGGCATAAGTAACTCATGGAAAGTGTCTATTTTCAGAAAAAAAAAATAATTGCAACCTTACCTAATACCTGTACTGAACCATATTGTAATAGGACATGAGGTATCCCTTTTTCTCAATTTTCCTATCCTTATGTTGAAGAAATTGTGCACTACTGATCTCAAGGTACGGAAGAATATCGTGCAAAGATATTTGAAAGTTAAGAAACAATATAATTTGTTCTTTATTTTCAGCTTAACTGTGAACCTTTTTTTAAAGTAAAACTTAAAGCTCGGGCTCCGTCACTCGTTTTTCGTGTATCGAGTGACTGAGAAGTCAAAAGAAGAATATAAAGAAAAAGAAACAGAAACGAGAAATGAGAAACAGAAACAAAGAGAAAGAAAGTGACAGATAAAGTAAGACAAAGTTAAAAGGCGGAGAGGAGAGAGAGAGAAGGGGAGAGAGAGAGAGAGAGAGAGAGAGAGAGAGAGAAAAAGAGAGAGAGAGAGAGAGAGAGAGAGAGAGAGAGGGGAGAGAGAGAGAGAGAGAGAGGAGAGAGAGGAGAGAGAGAGAGAGGTGGGGGGGGAGAATATCTACTCTGTCTGTAAATAGAGCAACAAAGCTATAGATTTGTGTCCGTTTATAAAAGTACCAAAATCATAACATTTCTAAACGACTTGGGTCAACGGAGGGTGACTAAGTTTCCAAAGGTCATCGTTTCTCTGGAAGCAGTTTATGATTTTCGACTTGATGCGTCACGCTGCGGGATCTCCCACTCTCCCGTCCCGTGTCCTGGGCAGCTGACATTAAACGTCGCTTTACATGCACTTTCATACCTCCCCACAGTACAGTTCTGTATGCCATTTGGCCTATCCTTCCGCCCCTTAAGTGAGAGGGACAAAAACCACATTCTCCTTAAGCCTTGTTGGGCTTTCAAGAAATTGCGCATTCCAAGACACGTACCTCATGTCTGGGGGACAATGAGCTCCCAAGCGACATGAACTCCTACAGGGACTTGTTACTCCACAAAGGACACTCAGTTCTGAAAGATTCATAAACCCATAAACGCTGGCTATTAGAATACCTGAAATTCTCACCAGATCCCACGCCATACGGATATTGATATAATAACCTGAGAACCACTTGTAGCACATTCCAGATAATTCTCAGTTTTGACCGAAAGCTAAGTCCTTTACTCGAGAAATCAAACTTTGAATCATGGTGATAACGTAACAGTTTCACGCTTGAATAATTGATAAAAGATAATTCGGCATTAAACTTCATAGAAATGAAAAAGATGAAAAATGATTCCTTCATCCATCTGGCTGAGATTTCTGCTGCCTTTGATAGATCATAAGACATTTTTGAGTATGTTAAAAAGAATGTTACTGGAAATGTTTATATTTTTACTGTTTTCCCAAATACCATTTTTTTTTCAATGATGTCGGAAACTATTACCCATATGTAATACCGTCCTAAGCCATCTCTAAATTAATTGACAACCTAGCATTCCAACCCCCCCCCCCCGCCCACACACAGACACACACACACACACAGACACACACACACACACAGACACACACAACACACACACACACACACACACACACACACACACACAACACACACACACACACACACACACATTACATCTAGAATATTATAATTTACTGAAATACACTGAACAACAGAGGAACCTCAGACTGCTGACGGGAACGTTGTCACTCAAGGAGGTATTTGTAATGACAGAGAATATGTACAATCTGGATACGAGGGTAGGATTCTTGTTGGGCAATTATACAGCGTATGTTTAGTGTACGTCATTATCCTCGTCACGCCATCAGTGATGAAAATCATGTCTTTAGTTCCGTGTTACAAGACAATTAGTCTATTTTTATCAGCTGATCATATTTCTTTCACTTATTGTACATATTTTGCTTAGCTGATTCTTTTTTTTCTTTTTCTCCTAGTTCCATAGGGTAAAGTACAATAATTCGATATAAACGCTCAAATTTCACATCTGGTTTTCTTTTAAATTCAAACTTTTACATGTTGTAATAAACAAATTGCAATTTTTTTTTTTCACCTCAGAATTGTTTTGAAATTTACCTCCTAAATTCATTTGAATCATTTGTCATGTTGCAAACTGAATCGTCTCATAGCATTTCACGATGTTTATCACAAGCTTACTGAAAATGAATAATGAACACATCAAGTGACTAAATTCGTCGTCAGTATGATTACGAAAAACAGCATACAAGAGCAATAGAACAATAGAACACCGATATTCGTATGCATTTAATGCGTCTCTGCTGTGGCTCTGTCCTTCTTCCAAGTCTGTATTTGGTGTCACATACCGTCTCTGCTCCCTCAGTGCTGACACTACTGATGTAGTGGCTCTTTGACGTGTGTTTTTATTGCGAGTCAACAGTCGTTCTCACGGGGGAATGTACTGAGCAAGACTGATGTCACACACTCTCCAAGATCCTTTTGTGGGTCGTAATGAATTTCACACCAGCTGGAGTCCTGGATATGGTAGAACGACTCTATGAGCAATGATGTACACTTCATATTCAGTTCCATTTGTCTGTTCATTTGTAACATGATTATGTGATTGCTCACTTCTCATCATAAACCTTCTGATCATTTTTCTTGCAGCAGAAATAGGATCGTATGTCTTTACTCTTGTGATCGATTCTTTTTCTTCACTTATGACTAGAGTTATGAGTACAAAAACCCTCCCATAAATCGTTCTATTCTTTAAGACAGAGCTCAGTGACTGTCATCCACACCCATCTGTCGATGTGTCCATCGTTATGCATTACTCTAGTAGTAATTACCTTTGATAAGGGTGAAATCCATTTAGATAAGTTTATGTGCCTTTGCTATATGGCGGTGATTCAGTCACATATTATCGCACTTTAAAATGACTGCATTATTACTGTCTGCCTCTGGTAAGGTTACTCAGAAGAACACTCACGAGAATCGTCCAATCACCGATAAAGGAAAAAAAAAGTCCATTCCTATGCCAGGCCCTGATCTAGTTCTATCTCCATGAATCGAGCCTTGTTTCGAAATGCTGGCCTGCCTAAAACATTTTTCTAAATCTATACTAAAAAGGATATCTCTGTCATCGTATATAGGTTAACGAACGCCATGCACTGTCAGGCCTAAGGCTTACCAGCAGTTCTATTGAGTCAGTTTGTTGTTTGTTAATGGTTTTCGACTTTTATGATACAGAGAGGAAAAAAGGGAATACATTTATATAGCTGAATGTGCTTTAGCTCAGTGAGACAGGAGTGCTGTTTTATGTGGAGAGGCAAACTTTTGATGCTTTAACAAATGTTTCACTAGCGTGGTCCTGTTGGTCACCACTACTGATCTTACACTCATGAAAACCGTAATCTATCCACGTAGAACTTCACCATACTATCTCCATAGTATTTGTGATCTAGCACGAGGGGACGATACTCCCCTACACTGTTATGTTGCATATCTTTTCCTGAGTTCATTTACAAATCTGTAGGTATTTCGTTTGGAACCATCGAGGGCACTATATACCAGTATAGCGTCGTATTTGGCAGATAGGCACAAAACTGCCTTATCAGTGGCTGCACATACACACACAGAGGAACAAGCGGCACAAATAGTTCAATTACCGTAATCTTCGGCTTCGCATGAACGGTATGTTACGTCACCATCACTTCGCTGTACGATAATGATAAAAAATCAGTTCGTGGACGTCCACCAGATGTCTCTGTAACATCATAACGTCAGATGATACGTAATGTATAAAGGCTGTCATCTTTGCACATTTAAGAAGACTCCATTAAAATGAAAATGTCCACTTCAAAATACGTTATATGAATATTCCTTATTCTATTCATTTAGTTGCTAAATCAAAGAAAGTATTGTTTTCTGTATTCTCTATGCTCATTTGAAAAAACGACACCTAAGACAGCAAAGAAAATTCCGAGTTTTCTTGTACATGTCGTAGCCTCGTTCCCAACCCCCGTTCCATGCACTTGGACATGACGGCGAGCAACTCAGTAGGTTCGTGTCATCGTTCCGTAAGACAAGAACACCAAGGCATTGGGTCACATTAGTATCTTTTACTAAAACCACAAACACACAAAAGATATATGAAAAAGCAAATTAGATTATATATATATATATATATATATATTATATATATATATATATAGTATATATATAT
>NC_092236.1:23097463-23100935 GCF_036320965.1 Panulirus ornatus
ATAAGAGTGAGTGCTCAAATTACAGAGGTATAAGTTTGTTGAGTATTCCTGGTAAATTATATGGGAGGGTATTGATTGAGAGGGTGAAGGCATGTACAGAGCATCAGATTGGGGAAGAGCAGTGTGGTTTCAGAAGTGGTGGAGGATGTGTGGATCAGGTGTTTGCTTTGAAGAATGTATGTGAGAAATACTTAGAAAAGCAAATGGATTTGTATGTAGCATTTATGGATCTGGAGAAGGAATATGATAGAGTTGATAGAGATGCTCTGTGGAAGGTATTAAGAATATATGGTGTGGGAGGCAAGTTGTTAGAAGCAGTGAAAAGTTTTTATCGAGGATGTAAGGCATGTGTACGTGTAGGAAGAGAGGAAAGTGATTGGTTCTCAGTGAATGTAGGTTTGCGCCAGGGGTGTGTGATGTCTCCATGGTTGTTTAATTTGTTTATGGATGGGGTTGTTAGGGAGGTAAATGCAAGAGTCCTGGAAAGAGGGGCAAGTATGAAGTCTGTTGGGGATGAGAGAGCTTGGGAAGTGAGTCAGTTGTTGTTCGCTGATGATACAGCGCTGGTGGCTGATTCATATGAGAAACTGCAGAAGCTGGTGACTGAGTTTGGTAAAGTGTGTGAAAGAAGAAAGTTAAGAGTAAATGTGAATAAGAGCAAGGTTATTAGGTACAGTAGGGTTGAGGGTAAATTCAATTGGGAGGTGAGTTTGAATGGAGAAAAACTGGAGGAAGTGAAGTGTTTTAGATATCTGGCATATGATCTGGCAGCGGATGGAACCATGGAAGCGGAAGTGGATCATAGGGTGGGGGAGGGGGCGAAAATTCTGGGAGCCTTGAAGAATGTGTGGATGTCGAGAACATTATCTCGGAAAGCAAAAATGGGTATGTTTGAAGGAATAGTGGTTCCAAAAATGTTGTATGGTTGCGAGGCGTGGACTATGGATAGAGTTGTGCGCAGGAGGATGGATGTGCTGGAAATGAGATGTTTGAGGACAATGTGTGGTGTGAGGTGGTTTGATCGAATAAGTAACGTAAGGGTAAGAGAGATGTGTGTTGAGAGAGCGAAGAGGGTGTTTTGAAATGGTTTGTTCACATGGAGAGAATGAGTGAGGAAAGATTGACCAGAGGATATATGTGTCGGAGGTGGAGGGAACGAGGAGAAGAGGGAGACCAAATTGGAGGTGGAAATATGGAGTGAAAAGGATTTTGTGTGATCGGGGCCTGAACATGCAGGAGGGTGAAAGGAGGGCAAAGAATAGAGTGAATTGGAGCGATGTGGTATACCGGGGTGGTCGTGCTGTCAGTGGATTGATCAAGGCATGTGTATGGGGGTGGGTTGGGCCATTTCTTTCGTCCGTTTCCTTGCGCTACCTCGCAAACGCGGGAGACAGCGACAAAGCAAAAAAAAAAAAAAAGAAAAAAAAAATATATATATATATATAATATATATATATATATATAGATATATATATATATATATATAATAATATATATAATATATATTATATATATATTTATATATATATATATATATTTATATATATATATGTAAAACAAAAAAACTTACTTTAACAGACTACGTTCAGGATTATTTCTATATCATATTGTAAAGTAATTTTAGGTGGTTCTTATTCTTTCCTGTCTTTTACATGAAAGGCATAATATTATCCTCTGGCAAATCTCTCTCTTCACGAAAACATCGGTGCTTCCTTCCAAAATTTCTTCGGAAAAGCAAAATCTCCCTCAGCTTGATGACTCAACAATATTCCGATTTGTTTTTCTACATCTAAACTATCATGAACGAACATATAGACATCTAACTCTTTTTTTGTGTATATATTACCATAACTTATCACACTTCTTTCCTCAACTGAGCTAATATAAACTGAGCCTAACATGAAACAAATGAAGCACTAAAGTTCGTCATATCTACACCTACTCATCCTACTCAAACTCGTGAATTTTTTCCCTTCGTTTGGGGATTTCACTCGTGCCGAGGGCGACTCTCCTCGTTGGAAAAGATTGGGAGGGGAATTTTGTCCGGGGAGGAAAGGAAATTACATCTGAATATTTATCGAAAACATTGAAGGACCGATTTTTTAATCTTGTTTCTCTGTAATGATAACTCTTTACTGAAGCTTTGACGTCATGTGTTAATATGATGATTAATTCCGTGTCTACTGCAGTGATTACCAGACTGAGGTGAATGGGCGGTGTGAGAGCGGGGTACTGTGAGCGTGTACCCAGTGCCTGAGCCGCATTATTTAATGTGGTTTGTTCACAGCCTACTTAGCGCGTGCATCGATTTGCAGTTGAGGTGTGAAAAATATCGCCCATTCCATTGTTACGTAGAAGTCGTGAGATATTTCAGTTATTATTAGTCTTTACATGAACGACATTTGCTTCCCACGAGATGGTTTCTGGCGCGACGGAGGTGATTTCATTTCACATGAGATATAGTTAAAAAGTGGTATATCGTCAAGAAACGCTTGATATATATATATATATATATACATGGTGATACAGACGTCAGTTTCGTTGTTCATACGTAGCTACTCAACGGTTTTTCCTTTCTCCTCTCCTCGCTGAGTTATGCTAGATCATACTAGCCAACTCCATCACTGCTCACAGTTTCATGAAGCTAAATAAGAATGTTCAATACCTCGAGTGGTTCAACCGATACAAGACAACACAGGATGTAGCCTGATAATGTCCATGGAATCACAGTTACTTTATATTTTCACGGGAGAGTGATATTCTGTACTATGCCTCGTATAGGAGACTATTGTAAGTTGTCTTAAACACACCTTGTTCTGCAAAGATCAGTGACTACATTCAAAGAAATGTCTTTCATTAGGATCCTTTGTAAAGCTATTCTGATGCTGCATCATTGTTCTTCATCTACTATGAGCAACAGTCATGTTCAGCATGTTCAGGTGCCCACATGTAAGCAAAAGTCTTTCATCTTTATACTGATATTTTTCTTGTGCTCGACTGGAAATGTGGTGTCTATCTTCACTCGCGAACTGTGAGTCGACCAGTGGCTCCTCCAGTCCTAACTGGTGGGGCATCGGAAGCCGGAAATTTCCTTTCTTGACCTGATGTCTACCCTCGACCCCAGCTTCATAGGACGATCTCAACACCTGGATCTTCGCTTGTTTTTCCCCAGAGATTTGCCCCTCTTACACCCGTGGACAGAATTTCCCTGTTGGGCGTACTTCACGGATAATTCGTGGTCACTGTCGATGTCTTGTTTAACTGTCATAAACTTTATTGACAAAATTAAAATCGTTTAAGACAGGAGAGTAGATGATAAAAACCGTCAAGATTTAAAGGAAGATGAATGTTTAAAATAAGGTCCATCAACATGAAAGGAGAAAAAACTGATCAGATAAAATCCCGCGAATGACGAAATAGTTTTCAGCTCAGGGTTAGGAAAAATCACAGAATGGGCAGGGCTGGGGGACGA
>NC_092236.1:23101035-23126719 GCF_036320965.1 Panulirus ornatus
ACGCTTGCAATCTGAAATAAGGAACCACCCGAAAGTTATAGTCCAATCAGGTTAATGCCCGCAGCTGTAAAACCTTTGGAAACCATCATTCGGGACAAAATTGTAAACTGTTTAAAGGACCTCCACTTGTTAAACGATTCTTGGCATGGTTATCGACAAATTTGCTGGATTTCTTGATAGATATAATCATCTTGTGTAATCACTGTAAAGCATATAATATTATCTATTCGGATTTTCCAAAAACATTCGATAAAATCTCGCCTCAAAGGTTATAACAAAGGTTAAGTCATATGGTATACATAAGGTTGTACTTGTGTGATTAGGGAAGTTGTAGAGTGACCGTAAACAGAGTAGTGATTACTAGTCGAGTCATAGACTGGCTAGTGGTGTGCCATAAGGATCAGTAATGTGATCATTCTCTTTCTCATATAAATTAATGATGTGCTGCATTACATTATATCGAAATTCGTAGGTAATAGTAGGCTGAGTAATGAATTTCTTACTGAAATTGAGCATATACAGCTATATACTGACACAAACAAACAGATGGACCGGACTCATAATGGTAAATTGATTGTATTATCAACACTTGCAAAGTTTGACATGAAAGTAGTAACAACATGGAGGCACCTACAGTAAGAATTCTGTTGAGCTGAAAAAAAAAAGTTAATGAGGAAAAAAAGTCATTGGTATAATAGTCTGTGGTGAGTCACATCTACGTAAGCAGTGCACAAAAGCAGTAAAAACGTGGTGATGAAATTCCTCGACTCACTCATATCTATGTTCATCATTACTACTTCGTCACTTCCACCTTCTCATCTTGAGCACTGCATACAATCTTGTCGCCCAGGTTGAATAAAGACTTTGAGAGCTACAAAATGGATGTGCACACATCAGGCAGTTCTTGGTAACCTCCTGATTCTGTCTGGATATCTTGGAAATGGCGAACAAATGTTTGTAAGTATGTATGGATCTAAACTTTTTTATAAGACAACGCTGGCAAATAAATGCCTTAATCAAGGCGATCCCATTTACGCCATATATATATATATATATATATATATATATATATATATATATATATATATATATATATATATATTTATTTATTTTGCTTTGTCGCTGTCTCCCGCGTTAGCGAGGTAGCGCAAGGAAACAGACGAAAGAATGGCCCAACCCGCACACATACACATGTATCTACATACACGTCCACACACGCTAATATACATACCTATACATCTCAATGTACACATATATATACACACAGACATATACATATATACACATGTACATAATTCATACTATCTGCCTTTATTTCTTCCCATCGCCACCTCACCACACATCGAATAACAACCCCCTCCCCCCTCATATGTGCAAGGTAGCGCTAGGAAAAGACACCAAGGGCCCCATTCGTTCACACTCAGTCTCTAGCTGTCACGTAATAATGCACCGAAACCACAGTTTCCTTTCCACACACTTTCCATGATTTACCACAGACGCTTCACATGCCCTGGTTCAATCCATTGACAGCACGTCAACCCCGGTATACCACATCGATCCAATTCACTCTATTCCTTGCACGCCTTTCACCCTCCTGCATGCTCAGGCCCCGATCACTCAAAATCTTTTTCACTACATCTTTACACCTCAGATTTGCTCTCCCACTTCTCCTCGTTCCCTCCACCTCTGACACATATATCCTCGTGGTCAATCTTTCCTTACTCATTCTCTCCATGTGACCAAACCATTTCAAAACACCCTCTTCTGCTCTCTCAACCACACTCTTTTTATTTCCACACATCTCTCTTACCTTACATTATTTACTCGATCAAACCACCTCACACCACATGTTGCCCTCAAACATCTCATTTCCAGCACATCCACCCTCCTACGCACAACTCTATCCATAACCCACGCCTCGCAACCATACAACATTGTTGGAACCACTATTCCTTCAAACATACCCATTTTTGATTTCCGAGCTAATGTTCTCGACTTTCAAACATTCTTCAAGGCTCCCACAAATTTCGCCCCCTCCCCTACCCTATGATTCACTTCCGCTTCCATGGTTCCATCCGCTGCCAGATCCACTCCCAGATATCTAAAACACTTTACTTCCTCCAGTTTTTCTTCATTCAAACTTACCTCCCAATTGACTTGACCCTCATCCCTACTGTACATAATAAGCTTGCTCTTATTCACATTTACTCTTAACTTTCTTCTTTCACACACTTTACCAAACTCAGTCACCAGCTTCTGCAGTTTCTTACATGAATCAGCCACCAGCGCTGTATCATCAGCGAACAACTAACTCACTTCCCAAGCTCTCTCATCCACAACAGACTGCATACTTGCCCCTCTTTCCAAAACTATGGCATTCCCCTCCCTAACAACCACATCCATAAACAAATTAAACAACCATGGAGACATCACAACCCCTGCCGCAAACCTACATTCACTGAGAACCAATCACTTTCCTCTCTTTCTACACGTACACATGCCTTACATCCTCGATAAAAACTTTTCATTGCTTCTAACAACTTGCTTCCCGCACCATATATTCTTAAACCCTTCCACAGAGCATATCTATCAACTCTATCATATGCGTTCTCCAGATCCATAAATGCTACATACAAGTCCATTTGCTTTTCTAAGTATTTCTCAAATACATTCTTCAAAGCAAACACCTGATCCACACATCCTCTACCACTTCTGAAACCACACTGCTCTTCCCCAATCTGATGCTCTGTACATGCCTTCACCCTCTCAATCAATACCCTCCAATATAATTTACCAGGAATACTCAACAAACTTATACCTCTGTAATTTGAGCACTCACTTTTATCCCCTATGCCTTTGTACAATAGCACTATGCAAGCATTCCGCCACTCCTTAGGCACCTCACCATGAATCATACATACATTAAATAACCTTACCAACCAGTCAACAATACAGTTCCCCCCTTTTTTAATAATTTCCACTGCAAAACATCCAAACCTGCTGTCTTGCCGGCTTTCATCTTCCGTAAAGCTTTTACTACCTCTTTTCTATTTACCAAATCATTTTCCCTAACCCTCTCACTTTGCACACCACCTCGACCAAAACACCCTATATCTGCCACTTTATCATCAAACACATTCAACAAACCTTCAAAATACTCACTCCATCTCCTTCTCACATCACCACTGCTTGTTATCACCTCCCCATTAGCCCCCTTCACTGAAGTTCCCATTTGCTCCCTTGTCTTACGCACTTTATTTACCTCCTTCCAAAACATCTTTTTATTCTCCTTGAAATTTAATGATACTTTCTCACCACAACTCTCATTTGCCCTCTTTTTCACCTCTTGCACCTTTCTCTTGACCTCCTGCCTATTTCTTTTATACCTCTACAACTCATTTGCATTTTTTCCCTGCAAAAATCGTCCAAATGCCCCTCTCTTCTCTTTCACTAATAAACTTACTTCTTCACCCCACTACTCATTACCTTTTCTAATCAACCAACCTCCCACGCTTCTCATGCCACAAGCATCTTTTGCTTAAGCCATCACTGCTTCCCTAAATATATCCCCATTCCTCCCACACTCCCCTTACCTCCTTTGTTCTCACCGTATCCCATTCTGTACTCAGTCTCTCCTGGTACTTCCTCACACAAGTCTCCTTCCCAAGCTCACTTACTCTCACCACTCTCTTCACCCCAACATTCTCTCTTCTTTTCTGAAAACCCCCACAAATCTTCACCTTCGCCTCCACAAGAAAATGATCAGACATCCCTCCAGTTGCACCTCTCAGCACATCAACATCCAAAAGTCTCTCTTTCGTGCGTCTATCAATTAACACGTAATCCAATAACGCTCTCTGGCCATCTCTCCTACTTACATACGTATACTTATGAATATCTCGCTTTTTAAACCAGGTATTCCCAACCACCAGTCCTTTTACAGCACATAAATCTACAAGCTCTTCACCATTTCCATTTGCAACACTAAACACTCCATGTGTACCAATTATTCCGTCAACTGCACATTACTCACCTTTGCATTCAAATCACCCATCACTATAACGTGCTCTTGTGCATCAAAACCACTAACACACTCATTCAGCTGCTCCCAAAACACTTGCCTCTCATGATCTTTCTTCTCATGCCCAGGTGCATATGAACCTTCAGTTTTACCCATATCAATCTAGAATTTACTTTCTTACACTCTATCACATACTCCCACAACTCCTGATTCAGGAGTAGTGCTACTCCTTCCCTTGCTCGTGTCCTCTCACTAACCCCTGACTTTACATCGAAGACATTCCCAAACCACTCTTCCCCTTTCCCCTTGAGCTTCGTTTCACTCAGAGCCAAAACATACAGGTTCCTTTCCTCAAACACACTACCTATCTCTCCTTTTTTCTCATCTTGGTTACATACACACACATTTAGACACCCCAATCTGAGCCTTCGATATATTTTTTTTTTTTTTTATACTTTGTCGCTGTCTCCCGCGTTTGCGAGGTAGCGCAAGGAAACAGACGAAAGAAATGGCCCAACCCCCCCCCCCCATACACATGTATATACATACGTCCACACACGCAAATATACATACCTACACAGCTTTCCATGGTTTACCCCAGACGCTTCACATGCCTTGATTCAATCCACTGACAGCACGTCAGCCACGGTATACCACATCGCTCCAATTCACTCTATTCCTTGCCCTCCTTTCACCCTCCTGCATGTTCAGGCCCCGATCACACAAAATCTTTTTCACTCCATCTTTCCACCTCCAATTTGGTCTCCCTCTTCTCCTTGTTCCCTCCACCTCCGACACATATATCCTCTTGGTCAATCTTTCCTCACTCATCCTCTCCATGTGCCCAAACCACTTCAAAACACCCTCTTCTGCTCTCTCAACCACGCTCTTTTTATTTCCACACATCTCTCTTACCCTTACGTTACTCACTCGATCAAACCACCTCACACCACACATTGTCCTCAAACATCTCATTTCCAGCACATCCATCCTCCTGCGCACAACTCTATCCATAGCCCATGCCTCGCAACCATACAACATTGTTGGAACCACTATTCCTTCAAACATACCCATTTTTGCTTTCCGAGATAATGTTCTCGACTTCCACACATTCTTCAAGGCCCCCAGAATTTTCGCCCCCTCCCCCACCCTATGATCCACTTCCGCTTCCATGGTTCCATCCGCTGCCAGATCCACTCCCAGATATCTAAAACACTTCACTTCCTCCAGTTTTTCTCCATTCAAACTCACCTCCCAATTGACTTGGCCCTCAACCCTACTGTACCTAATAACCTTGCTCTTATTCACATTTACTCTTAACTTTCTTCTTCCACACACTTTACCAAACTCAGTCACCAGCTTCTGCAGTTTCACACATGAATCAGCCACCAGCGCTGTGTCATCAGCGAACAACAACTGACTCACTTCCCAAGCTCTCTCATCCCCAACAGACTTCACACTTGCCCCTCTTTCCAAAACTCTTGCATTTACCTCCCTAACAACCCCATCCATAAACAAATTAAACAACCATGGAGACATCACACACCCCTGCCGCAAACCTACATTCACTGAGAACCAATCACTTTCCTCTCTTCCTACACGTACACATGCCTTACATCCTCGATAAAAACTTTTCACTGCTTCTAACAACTTTCCTCCCACACCATATATTCTTAATACCATCCACAGAGCATCTCTATCAACTCTATCATATGCCTTCTCCAGATCCATAAATGCTACATACAAATCCATTTGCTTTTCTAAGTATTTCTCACATACATTCTTCAAAGCAAACACCTGATCCACACATCCTCTACCACTTCTGAAACCACACTGCTCTTCCCCAATCTGATGCTCTGTACATGCCTTCACCCTCTCAATCAACACCCTCCAATATAATTTACCAGGAATACTCAACAAACTTATACCTCTGTAATTTGAGCACTCACTCTTATCCCCTTTGCCTTTGTACAATGGCACTATGCACGCATTCCGCCAATCCTCAGACACCTCACCATGAGTCATACATACATTAAATAACCTTACAAACCAGTCAACAATACAGTCACCCCCTTTTTTAATAAATTCCACTGCAATACCATCCAAACCTGCTGCCTTGCCGGCTTTCATCTTCCGCAAAGCTTTCACTACCTCTTCTCTGTTTACCAAATCATTTTCCCTAACCCTCTCACTTTGCACACCACCTCGACCAAAACACCCTATATCTGCCACTCTATCATCAAACACATTCAACAAACCTTCGAAATACTCACTCCATCTCCTTCTCACATCACCACTACTTGTTATCACCTCCCCATTTGCGCCCTTCACTGAAGTTCCCATTTGCTCCCTTGTCTTACGCACTTTATTTACCTCCTTCCAGAACATCTTTTTATTCTCCCTAAAATTTAATGATACTCTCTCACCCCAACTCTCATTTGCCCTTTTTTTCACCTCTTGCACCTTTCTCTTGACCTCCTGTCTCTTTCTTTTATACATCTCCCACTCAATTGCATTTTTTCCCTGCAAAAATCGCCCAAATGCCTCTCTCTTCTCTTTCACTAATACTCTTACTTCTTCATCCCACCACTCACTACCCTTTCTAATCAACCCACCTCCCACTCTTCTCATGCCACAAGCATCTTTTGCGCAATCCATCATTGATTCCCTAAATACATCGCATTCCTCCCCCACTCCCCTTACTTCCATTGTTCTCGCCTTTTTCCATTCTGTACTCAGTCTCTCCTGGTACTTCCTCACACAGGTCTCCTTCTCAAGCTCACTTACTCTCACTACCCTCTTCACCCCAACATTCACTCTTCTTTTCTGAAAACCCATACAAATCTTCACCTTAGCCTCCACAAGATAATGATCAGACATCCCTCCAGTTGCACCTCTCAGCACATTAACATCCAAAAGTCTCTCTTTCGCACGCCTGTCAATTAATATGTAATCCAATAACGCTCTCTGGCCATCTCTCCTACTTACATAAGTATACTTATGTATATCTCGCTTTTTAAACCAGGTATTCCCAATCATCAGTCCTTTTTCAGCACATAAATCTACAAGCTCTTCACCATTTCCATTTACAACACTGAACACCCCATGTATACCAATTACTCCCTTAACTGCCACATTACTCACCTTTGCATTCAAATCACCCATCACTATAACCCGGTCTCGTGCATCAAAACCACTAACACACTCATTCAGCTGCTCCCAAAACACTTGCCTCTCTTGATCTTTCTTCTCATGCCCAGGTGCATAAGCACCAATAATCACCCACCTCTCTCCATCAACTTTCAGTTTTACCCATATTAATCGAGAATTTACTTTCTTACACTCTATCACATACTCCCACAACTCCTGTTTCAGGAGTATTGCTACTCCTTCCCTTGCTCTTGTCCTCTCACTAACCCCTGACTTTACTCCCCAGACATTCCCAAACCACTCTTCCCCTTTACCCTTGAGCTTCGTTTCACTCAGAGCCAAAACATCCAGGTTCCTTTCCTCAAACATACTACCTATCTCTCCTTTTTTCACATCTTGGTTACATCCACACACATTTAGGTACCCCACTCTGAGCCTTCGAGGAGGATGATCACTCCCCGCGTGACTCCTTCTTCTGTTTCCCATTTTAGAAAGTTAATAAAAGGAGGGGAGGATTTCTGGCCCTCCACTCCCGTCCCCTCTAGTCGCTTTCTACGACACGCGAGGAATACGTGGGAAGTATTCTTTCACCCCTATCCCCAGGGATAATATACATATATATATACATATACACATACACACACATACACATACATACGCACATATACACACACACACACACATACATATATATACATATCAAAAATGTAAGAAACAGTTTAGAAAACTGAAACTTCTAGCTTGAAATGAATGAAAAAAAATGAATGTCACATAATGGTTCAACCTCTGGCTATGGAAAAAAGGAAATGTATAATTTATTTACACAAACGTCAATAGCAGTTCTCGTCAATTTAACCACTGTATCAATAGGCTTCAATGTCTAAGCTACATTTTTCTCCAATTTCACTATTTTCCTTCACATTTTCAATTGTGTCTGAAGGTTCTACTTCAAGAGTGATTGTTTTTCCAGTAAGGGTCTTCACATCTTGGTTACATCCACACACATTTAGGCACCCCACTCTGAGCCTTCGATATATATATATATATATATATATATATATATATATATATATATATATATATATATCTGGGAGTGGATCTGGCAGCGGATGGAACCATGGAAGCGGAAGGGGGAGGGGGCGAAAATTCTGGGGGCCTTGAAGAATGTGTGGAAGTCGAGAACATTATCTCGGAAAGCAAAAATGGGTATGTTTGAAGGAATAGTGGTTCCAACAATGTTGTATGGTTGCGAGGCGTGGGCTATGGATAGAGTTGTGCGCAGGAGGATGGTTGTGCTGGAAATGAGATGTTTGAGGACAATGTGTGGTGTGAGGTGGTTTGATCGAGTGAGTAACGTAAGGGTAAGAGAGATGTGTGGAAATAAAAAGAGCGTTGTTGAGAGAGCAGAAGAGGGTGTCTTGAAGCGGTTTGGGCACATGGAGAGAATGAGTGAGGAAAGATTGACCAAGAGGATATATGTGTCGGAGGTGGAGGGAACGAGGAGAAGTGGGAGACCAAATTGGAGGTGGAAAGATGGAGTGAAAAAGATTTTGAGTGATCGGGGCCTGAACATGCAGGATGGTGAAAGGCGTGCAAGGAATAGAGTGAATTGGATCGATGTGGTATACCAGGGTCGACGTGCTGTCAATGGATTGAATCAGGGCATGTGAAGCGTCTGGTGTAAACCATGGAAAGTTCTGTGGGGCCTGGTTTCGGGCATTATTACATGACAGCCAGAGTGTGAACGAATGGGGCCTTTGTTGTTTTTGCTATCTGTACCTCGCGCATATGAGGGGGAGGGTGATGTTATTCCATGTGTGGCGAGGTGACGATGGGAATAAATAAAGGCAGACAGTATGAATTATGTACATGTGTATATATGTATATATCTGTGTGTGTATATATATGTGTACATTCAGATGTATAGGTATGTATATTTGTGTGTGTGGACGTTTATGTATATACATGTGTATGGGGGTGGGTTGGGCCATTTCTTTCGTCTGTTTCCTTGCGCTACCTCGCAAACGCGGGAGACAGCGACAAAGTAAAATATAATGATAAAATAATATATATATATATATATATATATATATATATATATATATATATATATATATATATATATATATATATATATATATATATATATATATATATATATATATATATGTATATATATATATATATATATATATATATATATATATATATATATATATATATATATATATATATATATATATATATATATATATATATATATATATATTGAGAGGGTGAGTGCATGTACAGAGTATCAGATTGGGGAAGAGCAGTGTGGTTTCAGAAGTGGTAGAGGATGTGTGGATCAGGTGTTTGCTTTGAAGAATGTGTGTGAGAAATACTTAGAAAGGCAAATGGATTTGTATGTAGCATTTATGGATCTGGAGAAGGCATATGATAGAGTTGATAGAGATGCTCTGTGGAAGGTATTAAGAATATATGGTGTGGGAGGCAAGTTGTTAGAAGCAGTGAAAAGTTTTTATCGAGGTGTGTGCATGTGTGCGTGTAGGAAGAGAGGAAAGTGATTGGTTCTCAGTGAATGTAGGTTTGCGGCAGGGGTGTGTGATGTCTCCATGGTTGTTTAATTTATCTATGGATGGGGTTGTTAGGGAGGTGAATGCAAGAGTTTTGGAAAGAGGGGCAAGTATGAAGTCTGTTGGGGATGAGAGAGCTTGGGAAGTGAGTCAGTTGTTGTTCGCTGATGATGCAGCGCTGGTGGCTGATTCATGTGAGAAACTGCAGAAGCTGGTGACTGAGTTTGGTAAAGTGTGTGAAAGAGGAAAGTTAAGAGTAAATGTGAATAAGAGCAAGGTTATTCGGTACAGTAGGGTTGAGGGTCAAGTCAATTGGGAGGTAAGTTTGAATGGAGAAAAACTGGTGGAAGTAAAATGTTTTAGATATCTGGGAGTGGATCTGGCAGCGGATGGAACCATGGAAGTAGAAGTGGATCATAGGGTGGGGGTGGGGGCGAAAATCCTGGGAGCCTTAAAGAATGTGTGGAAGTCGAGAACATTATCTCGGAAAGCAAAAATGGGTATGTTTGAAGGAATAGTGGTTCCAACAATGTTGTATGGTTTCGAGGCGTGGGCTATGGATAGAGTTGTGCGCAGGAGGATGGATGTGCTGGAAATGAGATGTTTGAGGACAATGTGTGGTGTGAGGTGGTTTGATCGAATAAGTAACGTAAGGGTAAGAGAGATGTGTGGAAATAAAAAGAGCGTGGTTGAGAGAGCAGAAGAGGGTGTTTTGAAATGGTTTGGGCACATGGAGAGAATGAGTGAGGAAAGATTGACCAAGAGGATATATGTGTCGGAGGTGGAGGGAACGAGAAGTGGGAGACCAAATTGGAGGTGGAAAGATGGAGTGAAAAAGATTTTGTGTGATCGGGGCCTGAACATGCAGGAGGGTGAAAGGAGGGCAAGGAATAGAGTGAATTGGATCGATGTGGTATACCGGGGTTGACGTGCTGTCAGTGGATTGAATCAGGGCATGTGAAGCGTCTGGGGTAAACCATGGATAGCTGTGTAGGTATGTAGATTTGCGTGTGTGGACGTATGTATATACATGTGTATAGGGGTGGGTTGGGCCATTTCTTTCGTCTGTTTCCTTGCGCTACCTCGCAAACGCGGGAAACAGCGACAAAGCAAAAAAAAAAAGAAATATTTCATACTATTCGCCATGTCCCGCGTTAGCGAGATATCGTTGAGGATAGAGGAATGAGCCTTTGCAGGAATATCCTCACCTGGCCCACTCCTCTGTTCCTTCTTTTGGAAAATTGAAAAATGAGAAGGGAGATTGCCAGCCCCACGTTCCCTTTCATTTTAGACGACTTCTACGACACGCAGGGACAAGTATTCTTTTTTCCCTAATCCGGGGGATGATATATATATATATATATATATATATATATATATATATATATATATATATATATATATATATATATATATATATATATATACATATATGAATAAAGTGCATATGAACGCGCACCTTCATAGAACATACAAACCTCCAACAGCCAGGATCGAACCCGGGACCCCTGTGCAAGAGGCAGGCATGTATCCGGTAGGCTATGGGCCTGGCCCATATCCTAGCGGTTAGCATGCCTGCCTCTTGCACAGGGGTCCCGGGTTCGATCCTAGCTTTTGGAGGTTTGTATGATATATATATATATATATATATATATATATATATATATATATATATATATATATATATATATATATATATATATATATATTCACTCAAATATGCATACCTATACATCTCAACGTATACATATATATACACACACAGACATATACATATATATACATGTACATATTTCATACTTTTTTTTTTTATACTTTGTCGCTGTCTCCCGCGTTTTCGAGGTAGCGCAAGGAAACAGACGAAAGAAATGGCCCAACCCCCCCCATACACATGTATATACATACGTCCACACATGCAAATATACATACCTACACAGCTTTCCATGTCTTTCATACTGTCTGCCTATATTCATTTCCATCGCCACCCCGCCACACATGAAATAACAGCTCCCTCCCCCACTCGTGTGCGCGTGGTAGCGCTAGGAAAAGACAACAAAGGCACAGTCGTTCACACTCAGTCCCCTGTCATGTATAATGCGCTGAAACCACAGCTCCCTTGCCACATCCAGGCCTCACAGAACTTTCCATGGTTTACCCCAGACGCTTCACACGCCTTTGTTCAATTCATTGACAGCACGTCGACCCTGGTATACCACATCGTTCCAATTCACTCTATACCTTGCACACCTTTCAGCCTCCTGCATGTTCAGGCCCCGATCACTCAAAATCTTTTTCACTCCATCTTTCCACCTCCAATTTGGTCTCCCACTTCTCCTCGTTCCCTCCACCTCCGACACATATATCCTCTTGGTCAATCTTTCCTCACTCATTCTCTCCATGTGCCCAAACCATTTCAAAACACCCTCTTCTGCTCTCTCAACCACGCTCTTTTTATTTCCACACATCTCTCTTACCCTTACGTTACTTACTCGATCAAACCACCTCACACCACACATTGTCCTCAAACATCTCATTTCCAGCACATCCATCCTCCTGCGCACAACTCTATCCATAGCCCACTCCTCGCAACCATACAACATTGCTGGAACCACTATTCCTTCAAACATACCCATTTTTGCTTTCCGAGATAATGTTCTCGACTTCCACACATTCTTCAAGGCTCCCAGGATTTACGCCCCCTCCCCCACCCTATGATCCACTTCCGCGTCCATGTTTCCATCCGCTGCCAGATCCACTCCCAGATATCTAAAACACTTTACTTCCTCCAGTTTTTCTCCATTCAAACTTACCTCCCAATTGACTTGACCCTTAACCCTACTGTACCTAATATCCTTGCTCTTATTCACATTTACTCTTAACTTTCTTCTTTCACACACTTTACCAAACTCAGTCACCATATATATATATATATATATATATATATATATATATATATATATATATGTGTGTGTGTGTGTATGTGCATATGTGTGTGTGTGTGTGTGTGTGTGTGTATATGTATATATATATGTATATTATCCCTGGGGATAGGGGTGAAAGAATACTTCCCACGTATTCCTCGCGTGTCGTAGAAAGCGACTAGAGGGGACGGGAGCGGGGGGCCGGAAATCCTCCCCTCCTTGTATTAACTTTCTAAAATGGGAAACAGAAGAAGGAGTCACGCGGGGAGTGATCATCCTCCTCGAAGGCTCAGAGTGGGGTGCCTAAATGTGTGTGGATGTAACCAAGATGTGAAAAAAGGAGAGATAGGTAGTATGTTTGAGGAAAGGAACCTGGATGTTTTGGCTCTGAGTGAAACGAAGCTCAAGGGTAAAGGGGAAGAGTGGTTTGGAAATGTCTGGGGAGTGAAGTCAGGGGTTAGTGAGAGGACAAGAGCAAGGGAAGGAGTAGCAATACTCCTGAAACAGGAGTTGTGGGAGTATGTGATAGAATGTAAAAAAGTAAATTCTCGATTAATATGGGTAAAATTGAAAGTTGATGGAGAGAAGTGGGTGATTATTGGTGCATATGCACCTGGGCATGAGAAGAAAGATCATGAGAGGCAAGTGTTTTGGGAGCAGCTAAATG
This sequence comes from Panulirus ornatus, assembly GCF_036320965.1. Lineage (NCBI taxonomy): Eukaryota > Metazoa > Arthropoda > Malacostraca > Decapoda > Palinuridae > Panulirus > Panulirus ornatus. The sequence continues at coordinate 23,114,371 of NC_092236.1, forward strand.
AGTGTGTTAGCGGTTTTGATGCACGAGACCGGGTTATAGTGATGGGTGATTTGAATGCAAAGGTGAGTAATGTGGCAGTTGAGGGAATAATTGGTATGCATGGGGTGTTCAGTGTTGTAAATGGAAATGGTGAAGAGCTTGTAGATTTATGTGCTGAAAAAGGACTGATGATTGGGAATACCTGGTTTAAAAAGCGAGATATACATAAGTATACTTATGTAAGTAGGAGAGATGGCCAGAGAGCGTTATTGGATTACGTGTTAATTGACAGGCGTGCGAAAGAGAGACTTTTGGATGTTAATGTGCTGAGAGGTGCAACTGGAGGGATGTCTGATCATTATCTTGTGGAGGCTAAGGTGAAGATTTGTATGGGTTTTCAGAAAAGAGGAGTGAATGTTGGGGTGAAGAAGGTGGTGAGAGTAAGTGAGCTTGGGAAGGAGACCTGTGTGGGGAAGTACCAGGAGAGACTGTGTACAGAATGGAAAAAGGTGAGAACAATGGAAGTAAGGGGAGTCGGGGAGGAATGGGATGTATTTAGGGAATCAGTGATGGATTGCGCAAAAGATGCTTGTGGCATGAGAAGAGTGGGAGGTGGGCTGTTTAGAAAGGGTAGTGTGTGGTGGGATGAAGAAGTAAGAGTATTAGTGAAAGAGAAGAGAGAGGCATTTGGACGATTTTTGCAGGGAAAAAATGCAATTGAGTGGGAGAAGTATAAAAGAAAGAGACAGGAGGTCAAGAGAAAGGTGCAAGAGGTGAAAAAAAGGGCAAATGAGAGTTGGGGTGAGAGACTATCAGTAAATTTTAGGGAGAATAAAAAGATGTTCTGGAAGGAGGTAAATAGGGTGCGTAAGACAAGGGAGCAAATGGGAACTTCAGTGAAGGGCGTAAATGGGGAGGTGATAACAAGTAGCGGTGATGTGAGAAGGAGATGGAATGAGTATTTTGAAGGTTTGTTGAATGTGTCTGATGACAGAGTGGCAGATATAGGGTGTTTTGGTCGAGGTGGTGTGCAAAGTGAGAGGGTTAGGGAAAATGATTTGGTAAACAGAGAAGAGGTAGTAAAAGCTTTGCGGAAGATGAAAGCCGGCAAGGCAGCAGGTTTGGATGGTATTGCAGTGGAATTTATTAAGAAAGGGGGTGACTGTATTGTTGACTGGTTGGTAAGGTTATTTAATGTATGTATGACTCATGGTGAGGTGCCTGAGGATTGGCGGAATGCGTGCATAGTGCCATTGTACAAAGGCAAAGGGGATAAGAGTGAGTGCTCAAATTACAGAGGTATAAGTTTGTTGAGTATTCCTGGTAAATTATATGGGAGGGTATTGATTGAGAGGGTGAAGGCATGTACAGAGCATCAGATTGGGGAAGAGCAGTGCGGTTTCAGAAGTGGTAGAGGATGTGTGGATCAGGTGTTTGCTTTGAAGAATGTATGTGAGAAATACTTAGAAAAGCAAATGGATTTGTATGTAGCATTTATGGATCTGGAGAAGGCATATGATAGAGTTGATAGAGATGCTCTGTGGAAGGTATTAAGAATATATGGTGTGGGAGGCAAGTTGTTAGAAGCAGTGAAAAGTTTTTATCGAGGATGTAAGGCATGTGTACGTGTAGGAAGAGAGGAAAGTGATTGGTTCTCAGTGAATGTAGGTTTGCGGCAGGGGTGTGTGATGTCTCCATGGTTGTTTAATTTGTTTATGGATGGGGTTGTAAAGGAGGTAAATGCAAGAGTCCTGGAAAGAGGGGCAAGTATGAAGTCTGTTGGGGATGAGAGAGCTTGGGAAGTGAGTCAATTGTTGTTCGCTGATGATACAGCGCTGGTGGCTGATTCATGTGAGAAACTGCAGAAGCTGGTGACTGAGTTTGGTAAACTGTGTGGAAGAAGGAAGTTGAGAGTAAATGTGAAAAAGAGCAAGGTTATTAGGTACAGTAGGGGTGAGGGTCAAGTCAATTGGGAGGTGAGTTTGAATGGAGAAAAACTGGAGGAAGTGAAGTGCTTTAGATATCTGGGAGTGGATCTGTCAGCGGATGGAACCATGGAAGCGGAAGTGGATCATAGGGTGGGGGAGGGGGCGAAAATTTTGGGAGCCTTGAAAAATGTGTGGAAGTCGAGAACATTATCTCGGAAAGCAAAAATGGGTATGTTTGAGGGAATAGTGGTTCCAACAATGCTGTATGGTTGCGAGGCGTGGGCTATGGATAGAGATGTGCGCAGGAGGATGGATGTGCTGGAAATGAGATGTTTGAGGACAATGTGTGGTGTGAGGTGGTTTGATCGAGTAAGTAACGTAAGGGTAAGAGAGATGTGTGGAAATAAAAAGAGCGTGGTTGAGAGAGCAGAAGAGGGTGTTTTGAAATGGTTTGGGCACATGGAGAGAATGAGTGAGGAGAGATTGACCAAGAGGATATATGTGTCGGAGGTGGAGGGAACGAGGAGAAGAGGGAGACCAAATTGGAGGTGGAAAGATGGAGTGAAAAAGATTTTGTGTGATCGGGGCCTGAACATGCAGGAGGGTGAAAGGAGGGCAAGAAATAGAGTGAATTGGAGTCATGTGGTATACAGGGGTTGACGTGCTGTCAGTGGATTGAAGCAAGGCATGTGAAGCGTCTGGGGTAAACCATGGAAAGCTGTGTAGGTATGTATATTTGCGTGTGTGGACGTGTGTATGTACATGTGTATGGGGGGGGGGGGGTTGGGCCATTTCTTTCGTCTGTTTCCTTGCGCTACCTCGCAAACGCGGGAGACAGCGACAAAGTATAAAAAAAAAAAAAAAAAAAAATATATATATATATATATATATATATATATATATATATATATATATATATATATATATATATATATATATATATATATATATATGTGTGTGTGTTTGTGTGCGTGTATATATGTATACGTTAAGATGTATATATATGTATATTTGCGTGTGTGGACGTGTATGTATATACATGTGTATGTGGGTGGGTTGGGCCATTCTTTTGTCTGTTTCCTTGCGGTACCTCGCAAACGCGGGAGACAGCGACAAAGCAATATATTTATATATATATATATATATATATATATATATATATATATATATCTGGGGATAGGGGAGAAAGAATACTTCCCACGTATTCCCTGCGTGTCGTAGAAGGCGACTAAAAGGGAAGGGAGCGGGGGGCTGGAAATCCTCCCCGCTCATTTTTTTTTTTTAATTTTCCAAAAGAAGGAACAGAGAAGGGGGCCAGGTGAGGATATTCCCTCAAAGGCCCAGTCCTCTGTTCTTAACGCTACCTCGCTAATGCGGGAAATGGCGAATAGTATGAAAAAAAAAAAAAGAAAATATATATATATATATATATATATATATATATATATATATATATATATATATATATATATATATATATATATATATATATATATATGGAAGAAATAATACTAATCGTATGAGGCGACTAAACGGGATGGGAGCTGTGGTACAGGAAATCCTCCCCCTCTCTTTTTTTTTAGAAGCAGGCCAAGTGAGGATATTCCGTCAAATGCTCAGTTTTCTGTTCTTAACGCTACCTCGCTAACGCGGGAAATGGCGATTAGTATGAAAAAAATATATATTGTTATACCCTTGTTAATAAGCTTTACTTCTGATCACTTTCGACATTGCTCATTTTCTACTTCCTGAGCACTGGCAAGGGTGACTTGGAAAAGCAGTACAAGGAGTCATTATATTTCTCTCATGGTCTGCTGAATTTTTCCCTTTGCTACAATGGGTTTCTCAGAATGTTTTACACTCTTTTTCGGCGTTTCTCATTGTTCCCTTCATGAGTTATCAAAGTTTACTTCACTCCATATATCTGTTCATCTGTGTTTGTTTTACCTGTTTTACAATACTCACATTTTCTGTCTCTGCTTTCCTCCGTTTCATTCAACGATTTTTCCTTAATACCTCTTTGCCTTGTTACTATCCGTCATTTACTAGTTTTCGCGTACTCGCATCTCATTCTTTATAAAGACCTCTCTAACCCTAATGTTATACTCGCCTCTCTCTCTCTCTCTCTCTCTCTCTCTCTCTCTCTCTCTCTCTCTCTCTCTCTCTCTCTACCATCGTCACATCCCTGCCCCTCTGCTATAGATCACCTGGTATGGAAGAAACCCGACACAACATTGCCAGGCAGAGACATATTTGCTGCGTGTTCCCGCTCGTTTCATTTTACGTTTAATTTACAAGACAAATTACCACACTCATGTTAATATCCTCCTACCACACCCACCTCCTCCTTCTCCCTCCCACTCTACTTTGATCACCTCTCCTCTACTCTCTGTGTTCACTTCTCCCCAACCCTCTGTTTTGACCTTCCCACTCCTTGGTTTTTATCTTCTTAATACTCAGCGCTCATCTCTCCCTACCTTGTGTGCTCACCTTCTGCCCTAGGCGTTCATTTCCTCTTACTCTCGTTGTTCACTTCACCCTCTGCGTTCACCTTCTCCTGCTCTCTCCCCAAAGCTTAGGCTTCATCTCCTCTTGCCCTTTCTATCCTGGTTCTATGTCAAATAGGATTAGGAGCTCAGGATGCTATATCTGTCCTCCAGCAGATAACCTCGTCATGACCATCAGGTCTTATGTTATCTGTCGTGTCCATGTACGCTTTACCTACGGTGCTCACCTTCCCTACCCTCTGTGTTTACTAATTTCAAGACTGTGTTCATCAACCTAACTCTCAATGTCTACCACCCCTAACACTCTGTATTCATCTTCCGATACCTTTAAATGTCCACCTTCCTCTATTGTTAGTGTTCACTTTCTTCAATGTTTATCTTCATCTACCATCAGTGTTTACCATCCTTTACTCTCACTGTTCACCTTCATCTACCCTCAGTCTTTACCATCCTATATCCTCAGTGCTAATCATCACCTGTCCTCAGTGTTTACCATCATATATCTTCAATACTCACTTCTCCCTACCCATAGCATTCACCATCCTCTATCCTCCATGTTCATCTATCCCTACACCCAGTCTTCACTACCCCTTTCTGGTGCTCTGTAGATCATTAGACACCCATGTGAATGTTTGTTACAATACTGAAGTATGATCTGGAAAACATCACTCCATGCCCCAGGAGTGCACATGACCAGCAAGTAACATCTTTTAGTGAATGGATAGGAAGTCGCTCTTGGAGACAGACAGACAGACGGACAGAGAGCAAGAGAGTACCTACAAACGAGTACCCACGACGAGATTTTGCCATGATGACAGGTCCAGCGCGTAGCGCTCACCGTATGTAATATACTCGGTATATTTCAGTTTTAGGACTAACAACAGCCAGGGTCATTAAAACCGTCCACGTCAAGGTATGTATATCTTAAGACCAAAACCATCTTTCATATCCTCCTCAGGTGTTGAAGATAATCCTCAGGTCATACACACCACACTCACACTCTCGCTATTTATATGGCCTTAGTGAGAGAGAGAGAGAGAGAGAGAGAGAGAGAGAGAGAGAGAGAGAGAGAGAGAGAGAGAGAGAGAGAGAGAGAGAGTGTATACCAGCCTACATACGAATAACATACGGCAGGATTTCTTGGCAAAAGGCAGGCTCGTGGTTGACGCTCACCTTTGGAAAATCCAGAATGAAGAATAACGTGTGGTATGAGGTAGGTGTTGCCTGGTGTTGTATGTGACATGGAGAGAGGGTATATATTTGTGCACCGATTGCCAGCAGTCCACATGTGGATAAAGAAGTGATAAACGACAGACGGGGTTAAGGAAAGGATATCGACAGCCGATGAAGTGCTGACTCACTGCGCCCCCATCACCAATTTTCGTGACACCCAAGTTAGCTTTTCCTCCGTGTTCTGTGGCTGCCTGTTACCTTCTACATGATAAAGAAATAAAGAAATAGTGAGTATAACAGTTGCATGATTACTTCCCATTCCAACAAACAACCGACGATCACCTATTACCATCATTATAATTATTGTTTTGTCACTATTATCATTATCATTATATATATATATATATATATATATATATATATATATATATATATATATATATATATATATATATATATATATATATATATATATATATATATATATATATATATATATATATATATATGTATATATATATATATATATATATATATATATATATATATATATATATATATATATATATATATATATATATATATATATATATATATATATATATATATATATATATATATATATATATATATATATATATATATATATATATATATATATATATATACATATATATATATATATATATATATATATATATATATATATATATATATATATATATATATATATATATATATATATGTATATATATATATATATATATATATATATATATATATATATATATATATATATATATATATATATATATATATATATATATATATATATATATATATATATATATATGTATATATATATATATATATATATATATATATATATATATATATATATATATATATATATATATATATATATTTATATATATATATATATATATATATTGTATTATAACTTTCTAAAATGGGAAACAGAAGAAGGAGTCACGCGAGGAGTGCTCACCCTCCTCGAAGGCTCAGATTGGGGTGCCTAAATGTGTGTGGATGTAACCAAGATGTGAAAAAGGAGAGATAGGTAGTATGTTTGAGGAAAGGAACCTGGATGTTTTGGCTCTGAGTGAAACGAAGCTCAAGGGGAAAGGGGAAGAGTAGTTTGGGAATGTCTTGGGAGTAAAGTCAGAGGTTAGTGAGAGGACAAGAGCAAGGGAAGGAGCAGCACTACTCCTGAAACAGGAGTTGTGGGAGTATGTGATAGAATGTAAGAAAGTAAATTCTAGATTAATATGGGTAAATCTGAAAGTTGATGGAGAGAGATGGGTGATTATTGGGGCATACCCACCTGGGTATGAGAAGAAAGTTCATGAGAGGCAAGTGTTCTGGGAGCAGCTGAATGAGTGTGTTAGTGGTTTTGATGCACAAGAGCGCGTTATAGTGATGGGTGATCTGAATGCAAAGGTGGGTAATGTGGCATTTGAGGGAATAATTGGTATGCATAGGGTGGTCAATGTTGAAAATGGAAATGGTGAAGAGCTTGTAGATTTAGGTGCTGAAAAAGGACTGGTGATTGGGAATACCTGGTAAAAAGCGAGATATACATAAGTATATGTATGTAAGTAGGAGAGATTGCCAAAGAGCGTTATTGGATTCCGTGTTAATTGACAGGCCCGCGAAAGAGAGTCTTTTGGATGCTAATGTGCTGAGAGGTGCAACTGGAGAGATGTCTGATCATTATCTTGTGGAGGCGAAGGTGACGATTTGTATGGGTTTTCAGAAAAGAAGAGTGAATGTTGGGGTGAAGAGGGTGGTGAGAGTAAGTGAGCTTGGGAAGGAGACTTGTGTGAGGAAGTACCAAGAGAGACTGAGTACAGAATGGAAAAAGGTGAGAACAAAGGAGGTAAGGGGAGTGGAGGAGGAATAGGATGTATTTAGGGAAGCAATGATGGCTTGCGCAAAAGATGCTTGTGGCATGAGAAGCGTGAGACTTGGGTTGATTAGAAAGGGTAGTGAGTGGTGGGATGAAGAAGTAAGATTATTAGTGAAAGCAAAGAGAGAGGCATTTGGACGATTTTTGCATGGAAAAAATGAAAATGAGTGGGAGATGTATAAAAGAAAGAGGTAGGAGGTCAAGAGTAAGGTGCAAGAGGTAAAAAGGATGGCAAATGAGAGTTGGGGTGAGAGAGTATCATTAAATTTTAGGGAGAATAAAAAGATATTCTGGAGGGAGGTAAATAAAGTGAATAAGACAAGGGAGCAAATGGGAACTTCAGTGAAGGGCGCAAATGGGGAGGTGATAACAAGTAGTGGTGATGTGAGAAGGAGATGGAGTGAGTATTTTGAAGGTTTGTTGAGTGTGTCTGATGATAGAGTGGCAGATATAGGGTGTTTTGGTCGAGGAAGTGTGCAAAGTGAGAGGGTTAGGGAAAATGATTTACTAAAAGGAGAAGAGGTAGTAAAAGCTTTGCGGAAGATGAAAGCCGGCAAGGCAGCAGGGTTGCATCGTATTGCAGTGGGATGTATCAAAAAAGGGGGTGACTGTATTGTTGACTGGTTGGTAAGGTTATTTAATGTATGTATAATTCTTGGTGAGGTGCCTGAGGATTGGCGGAATGCTTGCATAGTGCGATTGTACAAAGGCAAAGAGGATAAGAGTGAGTGCTCAAATTACAGAGGTATAAATTTGTTGAGTATTCCTGCTAAATTATATGGGAGGGTATTGATTGAGAGGGTGAAGGCATGTACAGAGCATCAGATTGGGGAAGAGCAGTGTCATTTCTGAATTGGTAGAGGATGTGTGGATCAGGTGTTTGCTTTGAAAAATGTATGTGAGAAATACTTAGAAAAGCAAATGGATTTGTATGTAGCATTTTATGGATCTGGAGAAGACATATGATAGAGTTGATAGAGATGCTCTGTGGAAGGTATAAAGAATATATGGTGTGGGAGGCAAGTTGTTAAAAGCAGTGAAAAGTTGTTATCGAGGATATAAGGCATGCGTACGTGTAGGGAGAGAGGAAAGGGATTGGTTCTCAGTGAATGTAGGTTTGCGTCAGGGGTGTGTGATGTCTCCATGGTTGTTTAATTTGTTTATGGTTGGGGTTGTTAGGGAGGTGAATGCAAGAGTTTTGGAGAGATGGGCAGGTATGCAGTCTGTTGTGGATGAGAAAACTTGGGAAGAGAGTCAGTTGTTGTTTGCTGATGATACAGCGCTGGTGGATGATTCATGTGGGAAACTGCAGAAACTGGTGACTGAGTTTGGCAAAGTGTGTGAAGGGAGAAAGTTAAGAGTAAATGTGAATAAGAACAAGGTTATTAGGTACAGTAGGGTTGAGGGTCAATTCAATTGGGCGGTGAGTTTGAATGGAAAAAAACTGGAGGAAATAAAGTGCTTTAGATATCTGGGAGTGGATCTGGCAGCGAATGGAACCATGGAAGCGGAAGTGAATCATAGGATGGGGGAGGGGGCGAAAATTCTGGAAGCCTTGAAGAATGTGTGGAAGTCGAGAAAATTATCTCGGAAAGCAAAAATGGGTATGTTTGAAGAAATAGTTGTTCCAACAATGTTGTATGGCTGCGAGGCGTGGGCTATGGATAGAGTTGTGCGCAGGAGGGTGGATGTGCTGGAAATGAGATGTTTGAGGACAATATGTGGTGTGAGGTGGTTTGATCGAGTAAGCAATGTAAGGGTAAGAGAGATGTGTGGAAATATAAAGAGTGTGGTTGAGAAAGTAGAAGGGGGTGTTTTGAAATGGTTTGGTCACATGGAGAGAATTAGTGAGAAGAGATTGACTAAAAGGATATATGTGTCAGAGGTAGAGGGAACGAGAAGTGGGAAACCAAATTGGAGGTGGAAAGATGGAGTGAAAAAGATTTTGAGTGAACGGGTCCTGAACACGCAGGAGGGTGAAAGGTGTGCAAGGAATAGAGTGAATTGGAACGATGTGGTATACCGGGGTCGACGTGCTGTCAATGGATTGAACCAGGGAATGTGAAGCGTCTGGGATAAACCATGGAAAGTTCTGTGGGGCCTGGATGTGGAAAGGGAGCTGTGGTTTCGGGCATTACTACATGATATATATACATATGTATATATATATATTTATATATTTATATATATATATATATATATATATATATATATATATATATATATATATATATATATATATATATATATATATATATATATATATATATATATATATATATATATATTTATATATATATATTTATTTATATATATATATATTTATATATATATATATCTATCTATCTATATATATATATATATATATATATATATATATATATATATATATATATATATATATATATATATATATATATATATATATTCTTTTAAACTAATCGCCATCTCCCGCATTAGTGAGGTAGCGTTAAGAACAGAGGACTGGGCCTTTGTGGAATATCCTCACCTAGCCCCCCTCTGTTCCTTCTTTTGGAGAATTAAAAAAAAAAAAAAAAATCGAAGGGGAGGATTTCCAACCTCCCGCTCCCTCCCCTTTTAGTCGGCTTCTACGACACGCAGGGAATATGTGGGAAGTATTCTTCATCCCCTATCCCCACGGATATATATATATATATATATATATATATATATATATATATATATATATATATATATATATATATATATATATATATATATATATATATATATATATATATATATATATATATATATATATATATATATATATATATATATATATATATATATATATGCCCATCTTTCCAAAACACTTGCATTTACCTCCCTAACAACCCCATCTATAATCAAATTAAACAACCATAGAGACATCACACACCCCTGCCGCAAACCAATATTCACTGAGAACTAATCACTTTCCTCTCTTCCTACACGTACACATGCCATACATACTCGATAAAAACTTTTCACTGTTTCTAACAACTGTTCTCCCACACCATACATTGTTAATACCTTCCACAGAGCATCTCTATCAACTCTATTATATGCCTTCTCCAGATCCATAAATGCTACATACAAATCCATTTGCGTTTCTAAGTATTTTTCATATATATTCTTCAAAGTAAAAACCTGATCCATATATCCTCTACCACTTCTGAAACCACACTGCCCTTCCCCAATCGATGCTCTGTACATGCGTTCACCCACTCAATCAATACCCTCCCATACAATTTCCAAGAAATACTCTACAAACTTATACCACTGTAATTTGAGCACACTTTTATCCCCTTGCCGTTGCACAATGGCACTATGCAAGCATTCCCCCAATCCTCAGGCACTCACCATAAGTCATACATACATTTGATAACCTTACCAACCAGTTAACAATACAGTCACTACCTTTTTGATAAATTCCATTGCAATACCATCCCAACCCGCTGCCTTGCCGGCTTTCATCTTTCGAAAAGCTTTTACCACCTCTTCTCTGTTTGCCAAATCATTTTCCCTAACCCTCTCATTTGACCACCACCTCGACCAAGTACCCTATATACCCTATATCTGCCACTCTATCATCAAACACATTTAACAAACCTTCAAAAAAACACACTCCATCTCCTTCTCACATCACCACTACTTGTTATCACCTCCCCATTAGCCCCCTTCACTGATGTTCCCATTTGTTCCCTTGTTTTACGCACTTTACCTCCTTCCAAAACATCTTTTTTTCTCCCTAAAATTCAATTGATACTCTCTGTCCCGATTTTTCAACTCTTGCACCTTTCTCTTGACCTCCTGCCTCTTTCTTTTGTATACATCTCCAGTCTTTTGCATTGATTCCTGAAAAATCGGCCAAAATGGCCTCTCTCTTCTTTTTCACTTAATCTTACTTCTTCATACCACACTCACTTACCCTTCGATCTCTGCACCTTTCAACGCTTCTCATGCCACAGTCATTCCCTTGCGCAATCATCACTGCTTCCTAAATAACATCCTATTCCTCCTCCCAGTCCCCTTACATCCTTTTTTCTCACCTTTTTCCAATCTTACTCAAGTCTCTCTGGTACTTCCTCTCAAAAGGTTTCCTTCCAAGCTAACTTACTCTCACACTCTCTTCACCCCAATATTCTCTCTTCGTTTCATGAATAACCTCTACACATCTTTACGTTCGCCTCCACAAGGATAACGATCAGACATCCTCCAGTTGCACCTCTCAGCACATGAATACTCCAAAAAGTCTCTCTTGCGCGCGCCTATCAATAAAACACGCTAATCCAATAACGCTCTCTGGCTCTCTTCCTATTATATATGTATACTTAGTATATCTCTTTATAAACAAGGCTTTCCAATCACCAGTTCTTTTTCAGCACATATATCTACAAGCTCTTCACCTTTCCATTACAACATAAACCCCAATTGTACAACCACATGATTCCATCAACTTGCCACATTACTCACCTTTGCATTCATATCATCCTTCATCTATAATCGGTTGTGTATGAAAACTTCTAACAACACTACTCAGCTGTCCCAAAAACACATGACTATCATGACTTTCTTTCATGGCAGGAGCATATGCACTAATAATCACCCCATTCTTTCCATCCACTTTCAGTTTTACCCATATCATCTAGAGTTAACTTTCTTCTGTCAATCACCTATTCCTACCACTCTTGTTTCAGGAGCATGTTATCCTTCCCTTTTTCTTTTTTTCTTTTTCTTTCCCACCTTGCTCTTGTCTCTCACCCATCCCTACACTACACCAAGGCATCCAATCACTCTTCCCTTTTACCTTGAGCTTTCGTTTTACT
>NC_092236.1:23134319-23149319 GCF_036320965.1 Panulirus ornatus
GTGGTGATATGAAGAAGTAAGATTATTAGTGAAAGAGAACAGAGAGGCATCTGGACGATTTTTGCAAGGAAATAATGCAAATAAGTGGGAGATGTATAAAACAAAGAGGCAGGAGGTCAAGAGGAAGGTGCAAGAGGTGAAAAAGAGGGCAAATGAGAGTTAGGGTGAGAGAGTATCATCAAATTTTAGAGAGAATAGAAAGATGTTTGGGAAGGAGGTAAATATAGTGCGTAAGACAAGAGAACAAATGGGAACTTCAGTGAAGGAGGCTAATGGGGAGGTGATAACAAGTAGTGGTGATGTGAGAAGGAGATGGAGTGAGTATTTTGAAGGTTTGTTGAATGTGTTTGATGATAGAGTGGCAGATATAGGGTGTTTTGGTCGAGGTGATGTGCAAAGTGAGAGGATTAAGGAAAATGATTTGGTAAGCATTGAAAAGGTAGTAAAAGCTTTTGCGGAAGATGAAAGCCTGCAAGGCAGCGGGTTTGGATGGTGTTGCAGTAGAATTTATTAAAAAAGGGGGTGACTGTATTGTTGACTGGTTGGTAATGTTTTTTAATGTATGTATGCCTCATGATGAGGTGCCTGAGGATTGGCGGAATGCTTGCATAGTGCCACTGTCCAAAGGCAAAGGGGATAAAAGTGAGTGCCCAATTTACAGAGGTTTAAGTTTGTTGAGTATTCCAGGGAAACTGTATGGGAGGGTATTGATTGAGAGGGTGAAAGCAGGTACAGAGCATCAGACTGGGGAAGAGCACCGTGGTCTCAGAAGTGGTAGAGAATGTGTGGATCAGGTGTATGCTTTGAAGAATGTATGTGAGAAATACTTAGAAAAGCAAAGGGATTTGTATGTAGCATTTATGGATCTGGAGAAGGCATATGATAGAGTTGATGGAGATGCTCTGTGGAAGGTATTAAGAATATATGGTGTGGGAGGCAAGTTGTTAGAAGTAGTGAAAAGTTTTTATCGTGGATGTAAGGCATGTGTACGTGTAGGAAGAGAGGAAAGTGATTGATTCTCAGTGGATGTAGGTGTGTGTGATGTCTCCATGGTTGTTTAATTTGTTCATGGATGGGGTTGTTAGGGAGGTGAATGGAAGAGTTTTGGAAAGAGGGACAAGTATGTAGTCTATTATGGTTGAGAGAGCTTGGGAAGTGAGTCAGTTGTTGTTCGCTGATGATACAACGCTGGTGCAGCGCTGTTTCGTGTGAGAAACTGCAGAAGCTGGTGACTGAGTTTGGTAAAGTGTGTGAAGGAAGAAAGCTGAGTGAGAATGTGAATAAGATAACGGTTATTAGGTACAGTAGGGTTGAGGGACAAGTCAATTGGGAGGTACCTTTGAATGGAGAAAAACTGGAGGAAGTCATCTGTTTTAGATATATGTGTTTTAGATATACATATATGTACACACACAGACATATACATATATACATATGTACATAATTCATACTGTCTGTCTTTATTCATTCCCATCGCCACCCTGCCACACATGAAATAACAACCCCCTCCCCCCTCCTGTGCACGAGGTAGCGCTAGGAAAAGACAACAAAGGCCACATTCGTTCACACTCAGTCTCTAGCTGTCATGTAATAATGCACCGAAACCACAGCTCCCTTTCCACATCCAGGCCCCGCAGAACTTTCCATGGTTTACCCCAGACGCTTCACATGCCCTGGTTCAATCCATTGACAGCACGTCGATCCCGGTATACCACATCGTTCCAATTCGCTCTATTCCTTGCACGCCTTTCACCCTCCTGCATGTTCAGGCCTCGATCGCTCAAAATCTTTTTCACTAAATCTTTCCACCTCCAATTTGGTCTTCCACTTCTTCTAGTTCCCTCCACCTCTGACACATATATCCTCTTTGTCAATCTTCCCTCACTCATTCTCTACATGTGACCAAACCATTTCAAAACACCCTCTTCTGCTCTCTGAACCACACTCTTTTTATTACCACACATATCTCCTACCCTATTATCACTTATTCGATCAAACCACCTCACACCACATACTGTCCTCAAACATCTCATTTCCAGCACATCCACCCTCCTCCGCACAACTCTATCCATAGCCCACGCCTCGCAACCATATAACATTGTTGGAACCACTATTCCTTCAAACATACCCATTTTTGCTTTCCGAGATAATGTTCTCGACTTCCACACATTTTTCAACGCTCCGAGAACTTTCGCCCCCTCCCCACCTTATGATTCACTTCCGCTTCCATGGTTCCATCCGCTGCCAAATCCACTCTCAGATATCTAAAACACTTCACTTCCTCCAGTTTTTCTTCATTCAGACTTACCTCCCAATTGACTTGTCCCTCAACCCTACTGTACCTAATAACCTTGCTCCTACTCACATTTACTCTCAACTTTCTTCTTTCACACACTTTACCAAACTCAGTCACCAGCTTCTGGAATTTCTCACATGAATCAGCCACCAGCGCTGTATCATCAGCGAACAACAACTGACACACTTCTGAAGCCCTCTCATCCACAACAGACTGCATACTTGCCCCTCTTTCCAAAACTCTTGTATTCACCTCCCCAAGAACCCTATCCATAAACAAATTAAACAACCATGGAGACATCACACCCCTGCCGCAAACCTACATTCACTGAGAACCAATCACTTTCCTTTCTTCCTACACGTACACATGCCGTACATCCTCGATAAAAAGTTTTCACTACTTCTAACAACTTGCTACCCATAATGGAGAACTGAAAAGACATTTCTTATCATGGACCGAGTGGTTAGAGTACCTAAATACCACACAAATGGTACGGGGTTCGACTCCTTGCTGTCGGAGGGAAATATATGATCTATATGTATTCATATACTTTTACAACGACACATATAACCAAAACAACTCTACCAGTATAACAACCTCGGAGTGTAATTTCCTAAATCATATTCACGAGAAAGTTGTCGGGGAAATTTTAGTTGGAATCAGTACATCTACTGACGACGATCAAAAGCTTAGAGTTGTCAACTATTAAAAAAGTCCGAGTTCAACCAATCAGCCTTATCATGCGTAACAACACGACTGTCCCTCGGGACATTCTGATGAAAACCGATGAAGTTTCCCAGTAACGCTGCCTGACTGGGAACTGCGCACCCCAAAGTGTTTGCTACGCTGGACGAACTAATGCACACTGGAGGCCCACACGTCGTCAGCCATTACCTGACCGAGGTAGCAGCACCGGCGGGAACATGCTGTAACGGAGGATGCGAGAGGAAACACCTACATGATCGCGTCAAACACGTAAAAGCGTCACCTACAAGTACTGGCAGGTGTCCACATACATGACAGACCTCCAGGCATCAATGTGCATTGGGACATGATGCCCTACTTGATGGTTAGCCAGCGAGACGATGTGGAACTTAGCACCGACACCTCCCCGGATATAATGTGACAGATCAGAGAGAATTGAGCTATTGAGTGAGGTCAAATCGCCTGACTCCTAAAACTTCCCCAGCCTGTTTTCGCCAAGTTCTGTTTCCTCTCCTTTGCCCTCCCCAACACACACACACACACACACACACACACACACACACACACACACACACACACACACACACACACACATTGATCTTTATAAGTTTCTACCAGTGACTGAAATTACAGTGCCGGCCCTACCTTACTACGAAGCATACTGTACCTTTGATGTTTTGTCACTTCCACCTGAGGATGGCTAATGCATCGGCGAAATGTTTTGTGTAATGCTGACTAAATAATGGAGAACTATAGAGAAGTTCTCTTCGCTAATTTTCCTGAAATAAGGACAGCCCCGAGACAGAAAATGCGTTTGGGAACGTGAACTAATATAAGAAAAAAAAAAAAAAAAAAAAAAAAAAAAATATATATATATATATATATATATATATATATATATATATATATATATATATATATATATATATATATATATATATATATATATATATATACATATATATATATATATATATATATATATATATATATATATATATATATATGTATATATATATATATATATATATATATATATATATATATATATATATATATATATATATATATATCAAAAATTGAAAGGTGCACCTCTGTAACCAACTTTAAACTCATCGCGAATGAAAAGTGGAGAATTCTTCAGTCTACCAGTTGAAACTATAGAATCCTACTCTCCGTGCTTAAAACTGTAAAATCCCTTTTCGCTCTCATCAACCTATGTTCCTTTCTACGACTAATCTAAGCCACCCAAATCCCTTCTCTTCTATTCAAAACAATCAGATATCTTTAACCAATCCCGCAAACTATAAAATCCTCTTCATCGATGTATTTATAGGTAAGATTCCTTCCACTCGTATCCAAGACTGTAGAATCATTTTTCCCGAAAAATAACCTCACCTTCATCGGTAATGAAGACGTAAAAACTCCATCACTGGTAACTAAGCGCATAAAATGTTCTGCTGAACTAAATCCTCTTCACCATTATCCAAAACTATGAAGCTCTCCTCCCACACTATCCAGACCTGTAAAATCTTCCTTTTAGCTTTCTAAGACTCTGAAGTCTCACCCAAAATCCTTAAGACTTTATTACCTGTTCTCTAATAACTAGAATTCTGAAGACGTTTGCTCTTATCTCCTCAAAAGTTAAAACCACCCTATCTTCAATGTTCCAAACTTTACAGTCTTCTCTTTCTCTTTTCTCTTTCTCTCTACACCGCGAGACCATAAAAGTCTTTCTGGTTTTCTTGGTAAGTATCAAGGTACGCGTCCTTTCCTCCCATAACTGGTAAATCCTCACCTTCGTATCTCAAAGCCTTACAATCCCCCGTCTTACCCTTCCGAATCCTAAATTCTCCGTCTTACCTTCCCAGAATCTTCAAGTTTCCTTCCCCAGCAGTAACGCAGATCTCCATCTTCCTCTTTTCCTTAAAACTTTTAAACACTCCTCTGTACTCTCCGTAAAACCATAAATCCCTCTCTTCCTCCGACTTCTACGAGAAGAAAGCATCGCCCCAAAATCCAGTTATGTGTCGCTCTTGTGAACCAACATCTTCCTCCGTCTTGTGGTTCTCCCTGGGCCAGCGCGTCGCTAGCCACACCCGTTGATTAATTCATGATCAAAGCTCCTCCCGTCGGCCCAACCAGACCAGACGAAAAATAAACTTTGCGCACTAATAAACCTCCAGTCATTCCCATCTCTTAATTACGGAAAAAAAAAGTCCCGGGCGGCCGGATGAAGAGCCTTTGTCAACAACTCTAAACTTCTTCTCTAATATTCGCCAGATTACCTGGCTCATCAGCGAGGAGGGGGTGGGGGGTAGGGGGTGGGAGGGATGAGAGTGGTGAGGGGAGAGAGAGGTGAAGTGAGGTGATGAGAGGTGAAGGAGGGGCAGGCGAACCGAGAGAAAGCGAGACAAGGTGAAGGAAGAGATGGAGACATGACCTGAGAAGAGACATGTGAAATGAGAGGTGAAGTGAGGAGGGAGGTGTGGTGAGGTTCGGCAAGATGAGGTGTATGTACGTGAAGTGATAGCAGGTGAGGCGAAATGAAGTGAAATGAGGCAAGGCTAGGCAGGGCAGAGTAGGTGAGGAAATATGAAACGAGATTTAGGTGTGGTGAGTTGAGGAAAATGGAAGCAAAGGAAGGATAGATGAAGAGAGGCGAGGAAAATGAGAGAAGGTACTTTAGGGTAAAATGAGGCAAGTTTCGGTAGACTGACGTTGAAATGAGGTCAGGGGAAGTGACGTGAAACAGTCAAGAATCAAGAAGTGGTGAGGGAAGAGGCAGTGAAGTGAGGAGGTGTCAAAAGATTAGGTGAAGATGGGAGAAAGATGAGGCGGGGAGAGGTAAGGATTATGGGGCAATGCAATAGATTAGTAGGTATGGGGAAGTTAGTCGAAATGTCGGGAGCTAAAGTGAGGTTAGGGAAGGGGAGGAAAAATGAGGAGAGTTGAGGCACTGGAGAAATGGGTGGCAGGTAAATGAGAAGAGGTTAAGTTAGATGATACAAGGTTGAGGGGAAGACAAGACAGACAAATGATGAAAGGGTAAGATAAGCGAAGTAGATGTAAATAAGATATAGATGTGGAATATAGCGTGAAGATGAGGTCAAAGTGAGGTGTGGTAAGATGAGATGAGGTGAGGCGAAGTGAAAAAATGTGAGAACAAGTTAGGATATGAGGGCAGGTTCAGGGATATGAGGTGAAGTGAGGGAAGGTGGGGTGAACTGAGGAGGGAGCAGAATGAATTAGGTGAGGGAAGGATGGACAAGGTAAAGATAGATAAGAGGAGAGGAAAGGTGCAATGAACAACAAATGACACTAAAAGAGATGATGAGATACAATGAGAGAAAGCAATGTAAGGCAAGGACAGGTGAAGTGAAGTGAGGCAAGGAAGAATTTAAGTAAAGGAAATTGGGTGGAGGAAAGAGAAGCTGGGGAACTGTGAGGTTAAAGGTCATGGCAGATGAGGTGAGTAGAGGTGAGGGGAGACTGTAGCCAAGCAGCTGAGAACGATGAGAGGATCATCCCCACTGCTCTTTGGCTGCCAAGTGTCTCATAAACACCGCCAGTCTATCCCAGCCTCATTTTTCTGACAGTAATAGTAATAATGATGATGATGATGATAATGATAATAAGAAGAATGATAATGATCATAATTATGATAATAATAATGATAATAATAATAGTAATTATAATAAAAATAATAATAGTAATAATAATTATAATGATAATAATGATAATAATGATAAAGATAATGATAATAATAATAATAATAATAATAATGATAATAATAATAATAATAATAATAATAATAATAATATTAATAATGATAATAATAATAATAATAGTAATAATGATAATAATGATAATAATGATAATAATAATGATAATAATGATAATGATAATAATAATAATAAAAATGATAATAATGATAATAATAATAATAATAATAATAATAATAATAATAATAATAATAATGATATTAATAATAATAATAATGATTCGTTAGTTCTCTGGATGGCACAGCAGATCCAGGTTCGTGGATTCAACTCGACCCATGAGATTAACACGGGTTGAATACTGAAGTGGTTACCGCAAGCCAGATAACCAGGTCGTTATCCTTTCTGGAAAATCCTACCATTGCCTCGTGAAGAGGTTATGTAGCAACAGTCCTACCTAGTGTTGGTGCTGACTAATGTTCTCATCAAAATTCCTGGTCAAGAGACTTGGCAGGTGTTACACCTGACGCAGAGGTAACCTCAGGCTAAGTGGTGCAATGGTGTTCTGGCCTCCCAGAGGCGAGGAATAACAAATATCAAAAACTGTGAGTTTCGTCCTAACCCCACCTGCTGGTATGAAACTGTGAGTTTCGTCCTAACCCCACCTGCTGGTATGAAACATAACCATTCAGGTTAGGTGACTTACCCACTGAACAAAGCCTCGCCCACGAATGCCTTCGGCGCCTCTCGAAGCTGGTAGAGGGAAGGTGGGAGGTGACTGGAGCAGAGGTGATGTGAGAGAAGGGGAGGTAGAAATGAGGCGAGGGGAGAGAGTAAGAGGGGTGGCTGGCGAATAGGAGGTAGGTGTGTGACGAGAGGAGGCAGGGTAAGGGGAGTGTGACAGTGGCGTGCCAAGGAGAGGCAGGATGAGGGGAGTGTGACAGGAGTGTGCCAAGGAGAGGCAGATTGAGGGGAGGGGAGGCAGGGATTAGGGGAGCTGGGGTAGCGGGTGATGGTAGAAAATAAACAAGAGTACATAAAAAGACAGGGGAAAAAATTACCTGATTGTTTATGTAGGGATTACCTGTCGAGGGACAGTAAAAGTACCCTAAGCTCCTAATCTATATAGATGGGGACAGGACAGTAAACCAGAGGGCTCCTTCCCAAGCCCTGGAAATTAACAATATCATGTAACTCATACAACCCTTTATGATATTGTTACTTTGTTTCGCTTTTAGTGTTTTCCCTTACTTCTATGTGCTATGCACTATGTTTTTTCCGATTGGTTTTAAATTTTTTTATTTGCGTTTTACATGTCATATCTAAGTTTTGTGAAGGATTGTTTTTTTTCTTTTTGTGTAGATTCCTGATGATGCCTCTGTGAAGGCGAAAGCTTGATTGAAATGAATTGATAATTTTGGACAACTGGTTTGTGAACACCCACCTAATGGTAGAACAATACTGAGAAAATTAGAAATCATTAGAAAAACGATTAATAACTCCCGTGGTGTAACGGTTAGCGTTCCTGACCGTGACGCCCAGGATCGAGTGCATAGGTTCGAATTTTGGTTACGGCAGTCGATCCACATTCAACCTAGCTGTTCATCCACCCCTAGGGGTTGGTCAATAAGATGAGTACCAAGCTCAGACCAGGACATATATATGAATATATATATATATATATATATATATATATATATATATATATATATATATATATATATATTGTGTGAGTTTATCTGGGGACAGGGGAGAAAGAATACTTCCCGGGTATTCCCTGCATGTCGCAGAAGGCGACTAAAAGGGGAGGGAGCGGGGTGGCTGGAAATCCTCTCTTCTCTTTTTTTTAATATTCCAAAAGAAGGAACAGAGAAGTGGGCCAAGTGACGATATTCCCTCTAAGGCTTAGTCCTCTGTTCTTGGTGCTGCCTCGCTAATGCGGAAAATAGCGAATGTGTATATAATGAAAATGATATTGTGTGAGTTTTTTTTTTCAAGTTTCTCCGATAACAGGAACGATTAAACCAAACACAAACTAAATACAAGGTGGGACTAGGATTGATGTTAACATGATAGAGACGAGTCAAAGATCAAGGTGTGATGATGTGAGAGGATTTCATCACTGGAGAACTCTAGGAAGAAGCTATCGATTCTATTGAGATCATATCCTTAGCACTGAAAATCTTCTAAACGAGTACCACACTGGGCTATATTAGCGAGACCCAAATCCTAAGAGGGAGAAAAGAAAAAACTATGAGCAAATACTGTTATGAATATTTTTCGATGTACAATTATATTTTCGTAGTAATCATAAAATTTTCTTGTGATTTGTTTGAAGTTTGTTTTCTTGTTAGATTCGTGACCTCGCCTCCTCGCCTCGCCCTGTGTGGGTCTGCGGCCGGGCTATGGTCGCACCCACTCAACTTGACCTTCCTCTTACTCGTAGTGCATCTCTCACAACCTCAACCCACCTTGCTCCAAGGCTTCAAGATGGTCGTCTCCCGCGTGTTAGCCACTCTTTGTGGTATCGTATTTTTTTGCTTCTTTTAGCTCATGCCATTACAGATGTGTTCCCTTCTCCAATATCAACACGGATGATACATTTACAGATTTTTCGTATCATCTCATTTCATATTTTTGGTCCAGTCCCTCTTCCTGGATGGATATATGATACCTTTACTCTCAGAAGGCATCTTATTTCTTTAAGTAAGGGACATAGAAGATGTACATTATTATCATGACATTTAACAATTCTTGTATTCATCTCTACTTGCAGATTTTCTTCAAAGACAAACTTCTCTATACTTAGGAACTGCTTCTTCTTTCACCCTTTGCTCTCCTTTACGGTTCATCATAAAGAATAATTGTGTGGAAACCACAGAGATTCTCTACTGCACGAGTCTAAGGCACAAACTAATGATGCAATTGGCTGTCCCTCGTTGGCTCACAATACCCAAGTGCTGGAGGATGATACTGGCGGCTCCTGAGTCCTCTGGTGGCTTAAGTGAGCCTAGAGCTCGGATCTTTTCGAAAATTTAGAGCGCTTTTTCTCCAGCGTCGAGGGTATCTAATCCTACCGGGACGATGTAATAATAGCGTGCAAAGCCCTTGTGCTTAGGAATTTTCTGCCCTTTCCTGCGGTTGGCTGGTTCGCTGGTCTCTCGTGCTGGAAGGAATATAGGTTTTGACAAGGGTGGCGATATATGTATCACACATTGTGCTACACGAGCTATTTGCTGTTCTTTCAGGCGCTCTTCGTGGGGTTCCCCTGGTTATCAGAGAAGTGCCGCTGGGTTTCTCTTCTTGCCGTCGTCTCGAGCAACCCACCCACCCACTACAGCCGCCGCATTTGAGAGCACTGAAAACCATATGGGTGCGTCCGTTCCTCCGCCGCCGTCTCGCTCACACTGAGCATGGTTGGGAGCGGCAGGACGTGGGAGACCCGGAATAGTACAGAAAGTCTGCGGGTCGTGGTCGGCGCCAGTAGCGGAGAATGGAATAGTCTCTGGAGAGACTTTAGCACGTGAGGCATTCACGACTTGTATTCTGGGCTTTGTTGCGTTGGCACGTCTCTCTCCCGCTAACTGCGTAAGACCCTTACTCTACAACCTCTCGACGCTGGGGCAGACGTAGGTACCATGCTTATGGTGAGGATGATGTGCTGGGAGTTCATACATACAACCTCCTCACCATGACCGCCTCTCAGTGAGGGGACAGACCAGGGTGCCTTGCTTGCGGTGAGGGTTGCGTGTTGGTCCCCTGGATTTGGCTGTGGGTCTTGCATCGCAGCGACATTTCTCTGATGTCTGGAAAAGAATTTTGGCCACCAGCTTATTGGCTGCTGCGAGGCCAGTAAAAAGATATGTAAAGCAATCTGGCTTCATTTCATTGGGGGAATTCGGTTCTCCTGACATATATCGGTCACCAGAAGAATGCATGTAGATAAATTCTGTTTTACGGAGCTCACGACAGTATATGTGCCCGAGTTTTGCCGAAATATTTCTTGATTTTTGAAAGGGAACCAAAATTATCATATTCAGTTAAGGTCAGTGAATATGAGATGAAAGAAAGAAGGAAAATAGAAATGTATGATATTGATCCCACGTTTATGATGTGAAGAATCTTTGGAACTCCTGCTGATGTTTCGTGTTGCCCCCACCAGAGGGCCACGTCATTTTGTCTATAAGGAAAGAATGTCCTTTCAACTGTGAAATGAAAAGATTCAACAAACAGCTTTTTAGTACGTTACAACCGTAAGAACAAAATTATGAGATGTCAAGCAAATGGCAGATATCAAGATAACCATATGTCAAATATCTAATTGTAATCTTATCATACAAGTGAATATTCTTCAATATAAGTGAACTTCTTGAGAACAATATACAATAAGTCTACGGTAATTAGATTTTTTTTTCTAAGAAGAAACTTATTATTCCTCACACTGGAACAGATATTATCTGAAGAAGTTTTGTGATATCATGTGGGCTAATTATCTTAGATAATTAATGGGTGTGGTTGTTAAGGATGCCAATGACAGACTATTTTCATTCGACGTGTGTGTGTGTGTGTGTGTGTGTGTGTGTGTATGTGTGTGCTTAATGGAATCCATTTGTAACGGGCAAAACCACGTGATAAAAGTCACCTTCAACGAGGCTAGGCCGTCATCACCGGGCAGGAAAGAGCACAACGTCGTCGAGGACCTTCTTGCCCTAGAGTAGTGCAGCTTCAAATCCTCAGGATCCTCCACAGAAGGTCCTAGTAGTACGTAATGATGTTTACATAACCCAAGATACTCGTCACGAGGCTCTCTACAGCTTGAAGGCTCCGCTACAGTCAGTAGCTGGGAAATGATGGATTTCTTTGAAATGAGAAGTTCCTCGATAAGGTTGGACTCCTTTTCGTCACTGACGATGACAAACAATCGACGGTGATTTTATATATATATATATATATATATATATATATATATATACATATATATATATATTTTTTTTTTTTTTTTTTTTTTTTTTTTCCAAAAGAAGGAACAGAGAAGAGGTCCAGGTGAGGATATTCCCTCAAAGGCCCAGTCCTCTGTTCTTAACGCTACCTCGCTATCGCGGGAAATAGCGAATAGTATGAAAAAAAAAAAAAAATATATATATATATTATATATATATATATATATGTATCTATCTATCTATCTATCTATCTATCTATCTATCTATCTATATATATATATATATATATATATATATATATATATATATATATATATATATATATATATATATAT
This sequence comes from Panulirus ornatus, assembly GCF_036320965.1. Classification (NCBI taxonomy): domain Eukaryota; kingdom Metazoa; phylum Arthropoda; class Malacostraca; order Decapoda; family Palinuridae; genus Panulirus; species Panulirus ornatus. Next base: position 23,146,318 of record NC_092236.1, read on the forward strand.
ATATATATATATATATACATATATATGTGTTTTGGACAATCACATGTTTACCAAATGGCGTCCTAGCTTCGCCTCTTCGATGTGTATCAACTGACTGTTATATTTCTCTCTTGTGTCTCCCCTGATGATGTGATTATTACACGAAAGTGCACTTGGGAACTTTTCGTGTTTCATTTTCCCCGTGGACTCATAGGAATATCTTGATCACGCGCAAAATTGTGATCCTTTCCAATATATATATATATATATATATATATATATATATATATATATATATATATATATATATATATATATATATATATATATATATATATATATATACATATATATATATATATATATATATATATATATATATATATATATATGTATATATATATATATATATATATATATATATATATATATATATATATATATATATATATATATATATATATTCCTATGAGTCCACGGGGAAAATGAAGCACGATAAGTTCCCAAGTGCACTTTCGTGTGATAATCACATCATCAGGGGAGACACAAGAGAGAAGGTACCTAAGAATTTAAGGTGAATATTACAAAGACTCTTTCACTCCACCCTCTGCTGTGTCATACTCAAGTAGAACCAGTGGAACACACTGACCTCCTCACACAGGCAGCAATGATCAGACAAGCAATAAAGCACCAACGATCACTTAAGTCGCGTATCGCTCTTGCAACTTCCACCAGCAGGATACTGTGTCTCACTTAACAAGAACTGGCACAGGGATAACAGCAAAAGTGGTTTAACCGCTAAGTTCTCTAATGAAGTCAAGAGGGGCGATGCTCAAATGCGGCGAAATGGTTTAGCTCCGTTAGGGTTGTGGGACTGAGGGGTTGTGCACATATGGAGGAGAAACCCCTAAAGTCAGAAGGCGTCAGCACAAATAGGTTACTTACACTGTTGTCACGGATACGCCTCCCGTCTGAAATGCTCTCATCGAGGTCCACGCTGGCGAAAATGACTAGAATGACTCGTGGCTAGCGTGAGGTTCCGATATTTACCCTCAACATTGAACCCCCCCAAAAAATGCAAAAGCCTGGAGTTAGCAGCATAGCGTCAGGCCTCACCTGTCGTAGATTACAAAGTTTAAGTGACTGAAGTTATAGGGGAAACGTGGCGAGTGGTCAGCCACCACGCCCAGGGGCAATGGCGTCTTATGTGGACGGATACATTGTATCTATGTAACATAACCACCATATGACTCAGCAAGTTTGTTTTGTAGCTACGACACCTCCAGTCAGATCTGCCCACAGTCTTTGCTGGTATCATATATATATCATGACTACGTTGAGTTTTTGACTCTACATTGGTTAGGTTACATGAAGGCTGTGATTAAAAGCTTTCCTGTGTATACCAACACCTCGGTTCTGGATGTGCTTCTTTTGGCTTACAATTACCTTCTTGTTTCTATACGAGAAATGCCGTAACTGTCACTAACATTGGTTGTATACCTCATCACCATGTGTTGTGTCCGCAGCACAGCTGCATGGTTATCACAAGAATATCTAACAAAGAGAAATATTTAGTGAGACCTTGTATGGTCTTGTTATTATCTTGAACACTTAAACAAAGATGTTCAAGATATGTTGACGTTTATAAAGACGTTTGAAAGCCTTAATGACTGTCGTAGTCGATAGGACTAAAGCCCAAATGATCAACTGGTCACATCATGTGAAGTCAAGCAGCTGTACTCGGTCATCGACTGTAGGTGAAGAGATGTGATTTTTATCGATGACAAATCTCTTAAGAGTACCAAGCCCCACCAAGCATGACTCAAAAGCAGAGATTTCAACAGAAAATGGTAAGATAATCTGTTGAGGAGAGTTCCTGCCTGTGACATGGTCGCCCGGGAGGTAAAATATCACATGAACTGGCTAAGGAATTTGTACACTAGTGGACGGCAACAAAGGGAAACCCGGCCTGGAGACAGGAGGGAAATCAGTGGGTTGAACAGCCTCTGCTGAGCTGGCTGCTCACACATATATCTCTTGATGATGATGGTAGGATGCCACTGTAGGACTGTACGAGTGTACAAAAATTAGTCAAGAATATGCTGCTATCTGGTCATGTAGAATAAGGTGTTACGATGGATAGCTTACTCTCTGTTGTCAATTATATATATATATATATATATATATATATATATATATATATATCATACAAACCTCCAACAGCCAGGATCGAACCCATGACCCCTGTACAACAGGCGGGAGCGCTACCGCTAGGCTATGATCGCCCCTAATAATGACTATTCGAATACTATGTACTCGAATACCCTTCGTCTCGCGTTGGTGAGCAACGGGGTCTACACCGGTCATTTCCCATCAACGCTGAGGTATATGAATACGAACAAAGTGCATATGAACGCGCACTTTCATAGAACATACAAACCTCCAACAGCCAGGATCGAACCCGGGACCCCTATGCAACAGGCGGTCCCGGGTTCGATCGTGGCTTTTGAAGGTTTGTATGTTCTATGAAGGATGCGCCTTTCACATGCACTTTGTTCGTATATATATATATATATATATATATATATATATATATATATATATATATATATTTTTTTTTTTTTTTTTTTTTTTTATACTTTGTCGCTGTCTCCCGCGTTTGCGAGGTAGCGCAAGGAAACAGACGAAAGAAATGGCCCAACCCCCCCCCCCCCCATACACATGTACATACACACGTCCAGACACGCAAATATACATACCTACACAGCTTTCCATGGTTTACCCCAGACGCTTCACATGCCTTGCTTCAATCCACTGACAGCACGTCAACCCCTGTATACCACATGACTCCAATTCACTCTATTTCTTGCCCTCCTTTCACCCTCCTGCATGTTCAGGCCCCGATCACACAAAATCTTTTTCACTCCATCTTTCCACCTCCAATTTGGTCTCCCTCTTCTCCTCGTTCCCTCCACCTCCGACACATATATCCTCTTGGTCAATCTCTCCTCACTCATTCTCTC
>NC_092236.1:23161819-23241819 GCF_036320965.1 Panulirus ornatus
AGAGATGGTCTGTGGAAGGTATTAAGAATATATGGTGTGGGAGGCAAGTTGTTAGAAGCAGTGAAAAGTTTTTATCAAGGATGTAAGGCATGTGTACGTGTAGGAAGAGAGGAAAGTGATTGGTTCTCAGTGAATGTAAGTTTGCGGCAGCGGTGTGTGATGTCTCCATGGTTGTTTAATTTGTTTATGGATGGGGTTGTTAGGGAGGTGAATGCAAGAGTTTTGGAAAGAGGGGAAAGTATGAAGTCTGTTTTGGATGAGAGAGCTTGGGAAGTGAGTCAGTTGTTGTTCGCTGATGATACAGCGCTGGTGGCTGATTCATGTGAGAAACTGCAGAAGCTGGTGACTGAGTTTGGTAAAGTGTTTGAAAGAAGAAAGTTAAGAGTAAATGTGAATAAGAGCAAGGTTATTAGGTACAGTAGGGGTGAGGGTCAAGTCAATTGGGAGGTGAGTTTGAATGGAGAAAAACTGGAGGAAGTGAAGTGTTTTAGATATCTGGGAGTGGATCTGGCAGCGGATGGAACCATGGAAGCGGAAGTGGATCATAGGTTGGGGGAGGGGGCGAAAATTCTGGGAGCCTTGAAGAATGTGTGGAAGTCGAGAACATTATCTCGGAAAGCAAAAATGAGTATGTTTGAAGGAATAGTGGTTCCAACAATGTTGTATGGTTGCGAGGCGTGGGCTATGGATAGAGTTGTGCGAAGGAGGATGGATGTGCTGGAAATGAGATGTTTGAGGACAATGTGTGGTGTGAGGTGGTTTGATCGAGTAAGTAACGTAAGGGTAAGAGAGATGTGTGGAAATAAAAAGAGCGTGGTTGAGAGAGCAGAAGAGGGTGTTTTGAAATGGTTTGGGCACATGGAGAGAATGAGTGAGGAAAGATTGACCAAGAGGATATATGTGTCGGAGGTGGAGGGAACGAGAAGAGGGAGACCAAATTTGAGGTGGAAAGATGGAGTGAAAAATATTTTGTGTGATCGGGGCCTGAATATGCAGGAGGGTTAAAGGAGGCAAGGAATAGAGTGAATTGGAGCGATGTGGCATACCGGGGTTGACGTGCTGTCAGTGGATTAAATCGGGTCATGTGAAGCGTCTGGGGTAAACCATGGAAAGCTGTGTAGGTATGTATATTTTCCGTGTGTGGACGTATGTATATGCATGTGTATGGGGGTGGGTTGGGCCATTTCTTTCGTCTGTTTCCTTGCGCTACCTTGCAAACGGGGGAGACAGCGAAAAGCAAAAAAAAAAATATATATATATATATATATATATATATATATATATATATATTATCCCTGGGGATAGGGGAGAAAGAATACTTCCCACGTATTCCCTACGTGTCGTAGAAGGCGACTAAAAGGGGAGGGAGCGGGGGCTGGAAATCCTCCCCTCTCGTTTTTTTTTGATTTTCCAAAAGAAGGAACAGAGAACGAGGCCAGGTGAGGATATTCCCTCAGAGGCCCAGTCGTCTGTTCTTAACGCTACCTTGCTAACGCGGGAAATGGCGAATAGTATGAAAGAAAGATATATATATATATATATATATATATATATATATATATATATATATATATATATATATATATATATATATATATATACATATATATATATATATATATATATATATGTATATATATATATATATATATATATATATATATATATATATATATATATATATATATATATATATATATATATAAATATATATATATATAAATATATGTTGGGGTGAAGAGAGTGGTGAGAGTAAGTGAGCTTGGGAAGGAGATTAGTGTGAGGAAGTACCAGGAGAGACTGAGTACAGAATACAAAAAGGTGAGAACAAAGGAGGTAAGGGGAGTGTAGGAGGAATAGGATGTATTTAGGGAAGCAGTGATGGCTTGCGCAAAAGATGCTTGTGGCATGAGAAGCGTGGGAGGTGGGTTGATTAGAAAAGGTAGTGAGTGGTGGGATGAAGAAGTAAGATTATTACTGAAAGAAAAGAGAGAGGCATTTGAACGATTTTTGCAGGGAAAAAATGGAAGTGAGTGGGAGAGGTATAAAAGAAAGAGGCAGGAGGTCAAGAGAAAGGTGCAAGAGGTGAAAAAGAGGGCAAATGAGAGTTGGGGTGAGAGAGTATCATTAAATTTCAGGGAGAATAAAAAGATGTTCTGGAAGGAGGTAAATAAAGTGCGTAAGACAAGGGAGCAAATGGGAAATTCAGTGAATGGGGCTAATGGGGAGGTGATAACAAGTAGTGGTGATGTGAGAGGGAGATGGAGTGAGTATTTTGAAGGTTTGTTGAATGTGTTTGATGATAGAGTGGCAGATGTGGGGTGTCTTGGTCGAGGTGGTGTGCAAAGTGAGAGGGTTAGGGAAAATGATTTGGTAAATAGAGAAGAGGTAGTAAAAGCTTTACGGAAGATGAAAACCTGCAAAGCAGACGGTTTGGGTGGCATTGAAGTGGAATTTATTAAAAGAGGGGGTGACTGTATTGTTGACTGGTTGGTAAGGTTATTTAATGTATGTATGATTCATGGTGAGGTGCCTGAGGATTGGCGGAATACTTGCATAGTGCCATTGTACAAAGGCAAAGGGGATAAGAGTGAGTGCTCAAATTACAGAGGTATAAGTTTGTTGAGTATTCCTGGTAAATTATATGGGAGGGTATTGATTGAGAGGGTGAAGGCATGTACAGAGCATCAGATTGGGGAAGAGCAGTGTGGTTTCAGAAGTGGTAGAGGATGTGTGGATCAGGTGTTTGCTTTGAAGAATGTATGCGAGAAATACTTAGAAAAACAAATGGATTTGTATGTAGCATTTATGGATCTGGAGAAGGCATATGATAGAGTTGATAGAGATGGTCTGTGGAAGGTATTAAGAATATATGGTGTGGGAGGCAAGTTGTTAGAAGCAGTGAAGAGTTTTAATCGAGGATGTAAGGCATGTGTACGTGCAGGAAGAGAGGAAAGTGATTGGTTCTCAGTGAATGTAGGTTTGCGGCAGGGGTGTGTGATGTCTCCATGGTTGTTTAATTTGTTTATGGATGGGGTTGTTAGGGAGGTGAATGCAGAAATTTTGGAAAAAGGGGGAAGTATGCAGTCTGTTTTGGATGAGAGAGCTTGGGAAGTGAGTCATTTGTTGTTCGCTGATGATACAGCGCTGGTGGCTGATTCATGTAAGAAACTGCAGAAGCTGGTGACTGAGTTTGGTAAAGTGTGTGAAAGAAGAAAGTTAAAGTAAATGTGAATAAGAGCAAGGTTATTAGGTACAGTAGGTTTGAGGGTCAAGTCAATTGGGAGTTAACTTTGAATGGAGAAAAGCTGGAGGAAGTGAAGTGTTTTAGATATCTGGGAGTGGATCTGGCAGCGGATGGAACCAATGAAGCGGAAGTGAATCATAGGGTGGGGGAGGGGGCGAAAATTCTGGGAGCCTTGAACAATGTTTGGAAGTCGAGAACATTATCTCGGAAAGCAAAAATGGGTATGTTTGAAGGAATAGTGGTTCCAACAATGTTGTATGGTTGCGAGGCGTGGGCTATGGATAGAGTTGTGCGCAGGAGGGTGGATGTGCTGGAAATGAGATGTTTGAGGACAATATGTGGTGTGAGGTGGTTTGATCGAGTAAGTAATGTAAGGGTAAGAGAGATGTTTGGAAATAAAAAGAGTGTGGTTGAGAGAGCAGAAGAGGGTGTTTTGAAATGGTTTGGTCACATGGAGAGAATGAGTGGGGAAAAGATTGACCAAGAGGATATATGTGTCAGAGGAGGAGCGAACGAGGAGGAGTGGGAGACCAAATTGGAGGTGGAAAGATGGAGCGAATAAGATTTTGAGTGATCGGGGCCTGAACATGCAGGAGGGTGAAAGGCGTGCAAGGATTAGAGTGAATTTGAACGATGTGGTGTACTGGGGTCGACGTGCTGTCAATATACATATATATTATATATATATATATATATATATATATATATATATATATATATATATATATATATATATATATATATATATATATATATATATATATATATATATACATTAAATAACCTTACCAACCAGTCAACAATACAGTCACCCCCTTTTTTAATAAATTCCACTGCAATACCATCCAAACCTGCTGCCTTGCCGGCTTTCATCTTCCGCAAAGCTTTTACTACCTCTTCTCTGTTTACCAAATCATTTTCCCTAACCCTCTCACTTTGCACACCACCTCGACCAAAACACCCTATATCTGCCACTCTGTCATCAGACACATTCAACAAACCTTCAAAATACTCATTCCATCTCCTTCTCACATCACCGCTACTTGTTATCACCTCCCCATTTACGCCCTTCACTGAAGTTCCCATTTGCTCCCTTGTCTTACGCACCCTATTTACCTCCTTCCAGAACATCTTTTTATTCTCCCTAAAATTTAATGATACTCTCTCACCCCAACTCTCATTTGCCCTTTTTTTCACCTCTTGCACCTTTCTCTTGACCTCCTGTCTCTTTCTTTTATACTTCTCCCACTCAATTGCATTTTTTCCCTGCAAAGATCGTCCAAATGCCTCTCTCTTCTCTTTCACTAATACTCTTACTTCTTCATCCCACCACTCACTACCCTTTCTAAACAGCCCACCTCCCACTCTTCTCATGCCACAAGAATCTTTTGCGCAATCCATCACTGATTCCCTAAATACATCCCAATCCTCCCCCACTCCCCTTACTTCCATTGACTCATGGTGAGGTGCCTGAGGATTGGCGGAATGCGTGCATAGTGCCATTGTACAAAGGCAAAGGGGATAAGAGTGAGTGCTCAAATTACAGAGGTATAAGTTTGTTGAGTATTCCTGGTAAATTATATGGGAGGGTATTGATTGAGAGGGTGAAGGCATGTTCAGAGCATCAGATTGGGGAAGAGCAGTGCGGTTTCAGAAGTGGTAGAGGATGTGTGGATCAGGTGTTTGCTTTGAAGAATGTATGTGAGAAATACTTAGAAAAGCAAATGGATTTGTATGTAGCATTTATGGATCTGGAGAAGGCATATGATAGAGTTGATAGAGATGCTCTGTGGAAGGTATTAAGAATATATGGTGTAGGAGGCAAGTTGTTAGAAGCAGTGAAAAGTTTTTATCGAGGATGTAAGGCATGTGTACGTGTAGGAAGAGAGGAAAGTGATTGGTTCTCAGTGAATGTAGGTTTGCGGCAGGGGTGTGTGATGTCTCCATGGTTGTTTAATTTGTTTATGGATGGGGTTGTTAGGGAGGTAAATGCAAGAGTTTTGGAAAGAGGGGCAAGTATGAAGTCTGTTGGGGATGAGAGAGCTTGGGAAGTGAGTCAGTTGTTGTTCGCTGATGATACAGCGCTGGTGGCGGATTCATGTGAGAAACTGCAGAAGCTGGTGACTGAGTTTGGTAAAGTGTGTGGAAGAAGAAAGTTAAGAGTAAATGTGAATAAGAGCAAGGTTATTAGGTACAGTAGGGGTGAGGGTCAAGTCAATTGGGAGGTGAGTTTGAATGGAGAAAAACTGGAGGAAGTGAAGTGTTTTAGATATCTGGGAGTGGATCTGTCAGCGTATGGAACCATGGAAGCGGAAGTGGATCATAGGGTGGGGGAGGGGGCGAAAATTTTGGGAGCCTTGAAAAATGTGTGGAAGTCGAGAACATTATCTCGGAAAGCAAAAATGGGTATGTTTGAAGGAATAGTGGTTCCAACAATGTTGTATGGTTGCGAGGCGTGGGCTATGGATAGAGATGTGCGCAGGAGGATGGATGTGCTGGAAATGAGATGTTTGAGGAAAATGTGTGGTGTGAGGTGGTTTGATCGAGTAAGTAACGTAAGGGTAAGAGAGATGTGTGGAAATAAAAAGAGCGTGGTTGAGAGAGCAGAAGAGGGTGTTTTGAAATGGTTTGGGCACATGGAGAGAATGAGTGAGGAAAGATTGACCAAGAGGATATATGTGTCGGAGGTGGAGGGAACGAGGAGAAGAGGGAGACCAAATTGGAAGTCGAAAGATGGAGTGAAAAAGATTTTGTGTGATCGGGGCCTGAACATGCAGGAGGGTGAAAGGAGGGCAAGGAATAGAGTGAATTGGAGCGATGTGGTATACAGGGGTTGACGTGCTGTCAGTGGATTGAATCAAGGCATGTGAAGCGTCTGGGGTAAACCATGGAAAGCTGTGTAGGTATGTATATTTGCGTGTGTGGACGTGTGTATGTACATGTGTATGGGGGGGGGGGTTGGGCCATTTCTTTCGTCTGTTTCCTTGCGCTACCTCGCAAACGCGGGAGACAGCGACAAAGTATAAAAAAAAAAAAAAAAAAAAAAAAAATATATATATATATATATATATATATATATATATATATATATATATATATATATATATATATATATATATATATATATATACATATATATATATATATATATATATATATATATATATATATATATATATATATATATATATATATATATATATATATATATATATACCTCCCAATTGACACATATACCCTCTTGGTCAATCTTTCCTCACTCTTTCTCTCCATGTGACCAAACCACTTCAAAACACCCTCTTCTCCTCTCTCAACCACACTCTTTTTATTACTACACATCTCTCTTACCCTATTTTTACTTACTCGATCAAACCACCTCACACCACATATTGTCCTCAAACATCTCATTTCCAGAACATCCACCCTCCTGCGCACAACTCTATCCATAGCCCACGCCTCGCAACCATACATCATTGTTGGAACCACTATTCCTTCAAACATACCCATTTTTGCTTTCCGAGATGATGTTCTCGATTTCCACACATTCTTCAACACTCCCAGAACTTTCGCCCCCTCCCCCACCCTATGATTCACTTCCGCTTCCATGGTTCCATCCCCAGCGAAATCCACTCCCAGATATCTAAAACACTTCACTTCCTCCAGTTTTTCTCCTCTTAAATTTACCTCCTAATTGACTTGTCCCTCAACCCTACTGTACCTAATAACCTTGTTCATATTCACATTTACTCTCAGCTTTCTTCTTTCACACACTTTACCAAACTCAGTCATCAGCTTCTGTAGTTTCTCACATGAATCAACCACCAGCGCTGTATCATAAGCGAACAACTGACTCACTTCCCGAGCTCTCTCATCCACAACAGACTCCATACTTGCCCCTCTTTCCAAAACTCTTGCATTCACCTCCCTAACAACCCCATCCAAATATATTAAACAACCATGGAGACATCACACACCCCTGCCGCAAACCAACACTCACTGAGAACCTATCACTTTCCTCTCTTCCTACGCGTACACATGCCTTACGTCCTCGATGAAAACTTTTCACTGCTTCTAACAACTTGCCTCCCACACCATATATTCTTAAGACCTTCCACATAGCATCTCTATCAACTCTATCATATTCCTTCTCCAGATCCATAAATGCTACATACAAATCCATTTGCTTTTCTAAGTATTTCTCACATACATATTTCAAAGCATACACCTGATTCACACATCCTCTACCACTTCTGAAACCACACTTCTCTTTCCCAATCTGATGCTCTGTACAATCCTTCACCCCCTCAATCAATACCCTCCCATGTAATTTCCCTGGAATATTCAACAATCTTATACCTTTGTAATTTGAGCACTCACTTTTATTCTCTTTGCCTTTGTATAATGCAAGCATTCCACCAATCCTCAGGCACCTCACCATGAGTCATACATACATTAACTAACCTTACCAACCAGTCAACAATACAGTTACCTCCTTTTTTAATAAATTCCACTGCAATACCATCCAAACCCGCTGCCTTGCCGGCTATCATCTTCCCCAAAGCTTTCACTACCTCTTCTCTGTTTACCAAATCATTCTCTCTAACCCTCTCACTTTGCACACCACCTCGACCAAAACACCCTATATATGCAACTCTATCATCAAACACATTCAGCAAACCTTCAAAATACTTACTCCATCTCCTTCTCACATCACCACTACTTGTTATCACCTCCCCATTAAGCCCCTTTATTGATGTTCCCATTTGTTCCCTTGTCTTACGTACTTTATTTACCTCCTTCCAAAACATCTTTTTATTCTCCCTAACATTTAATGATACTCTCTCACCCCAACTCTCATGTGCCCTCTTTTTCTCCTCTTGCACCTTTATCTTCATCTCCTGCCTCATTCTTTTATACATCTCCCAGTCATTTGCATTATTTCCCTGGAAAAATCGTCCAAATACCTCTCTCTTCTCCTTCACTAATCTTACTTCTTCATCCCACCACTCACTACCATTTCTAACTTGCTCACCTCCCACGCTTCTCATGCCACAAGCATTCTTTGCGAAAGCCATCACTACTTCCCTAAATACATTCCATTCCTCCCCCACTCCCCTTACTTCCTTTGTTCTCGTCTTTTTCCATTCTGTACTCAGTCTATCCTGGTACTTCCTCACACAAGTCTCCTTCCCAAGCTCACTTATTGTCACCACTCTCTTCACTCCAACATTCTCTCTTCTTTTCTGAAAACCTCTACAAATCTTTACCTTCGCTTCCACAAGATAATGATCAGACATCCCTCCAGTTGCACCTCTCAGCACATTAACATCCAAAAGTCTCTCTTTCGCGCGCCTATCAATTAACACGTAATCCAATAACGCTCTCTGGCCATCTCTCCTACTTACATATGTATACTTATGTATATCTCTCTTTTTATACCAGGTATTCCCAATCACCAGTCCTTTTTCAGCACATAAATCTACAAGCTCTTCACCATTTCCATCTACAAAACTGAACACCCCATGTACACCAATTATTCCCTCAACTGCCACATTACTCATCTTTGCATTCAAATCACCCATCACTATAACTCGGTCTCGTGCATCAAATCTAGTAACACACTCACTCAGCTGCTCCCAGAACACTTGCCTCTCATGATCTTTCTTCTCATGCCCAGGTGCATATGCACTAATAATCACCCATCTCTCTCCATCCACTTTCAGTTTCACCCATATCAATCTAAAGTTTCCTTTCTTACACTCTATCACATACTCCCACCACTCCTGCTTCAGGAGTAGTGCTACTCCTTCCTTTCCTGTTGTCCTCTCACTAACCCCTGACTTTACTCCCAAGACATTCCAAAACCACTCAGCTCCTTTACCCTTGAGCTTCGTTTCACTCAGAGACAAAACATCCATTTTCCTTTTCTCAAACATACTACCTATCTCTCCTTTTTTTTCTCATCTTGGTTACATCCACACACATTTAGATACCCCAGTCTGAGCCTTCGAGGAGGATGAGCACTCCCGTGTGATTCCTTCTTCTGTTTCCCCTTTTAAATTAAAATACAAACAGGGGAGGGTTTCCAGTCCCCGTCCTGTCCCCTTTAGTCGCCTTCTATGACACGCGAGGAATGCGTGGGAATTATTTTTTCTCCCCTATACCCAGCAATATATATATATATATATATATATATATATATATATATATATATATATATATATATATATATATATATATACATATTTATTTATTTATTTTACTTTGTCGCTGTCTCCCGCGTAAGCGAGGTAGCGCAAGGAAACAGACGAAAGAATGGCCCAACCCTCCCACATACATATGTATATGCATACACGTCCACACACGCAAATATACATACCTACACATCTCAATGTACAGATATATATAAACACACAGACATATACATGTACATAATTCATACTGTCTGCCTTTATTTGTTCCCATCGCAACCTCGCCACACATGGAATAATAACCTCCTCCCCCCTCATGTGTGCGAGTTAGCGCTAGGAAAAGACAACAAAGGCCCCATTCGTTCACACTCAGTCTCTAGCTGTCACGTAATAATGCACCGAAACCACAGCTCCCTTTCCACATCAAGGCCCCACACAATTTTTCATGGTTTACCCCAGATGCTTCACATGCCCTGGTTCAATCCATTGACAGCACGTCGACCCCGGTATACCACATCGTTCCAATTCACTCTATTCCTTACAAGCCTTTAACCCTCCTGCATGTTCAGGCCACGATCACTCAAAATCTTTTTCACTCCATCTTTCCACCTCCAATTTGGTCTCCCACTTCTCCTCGTTCCCTCCACCTCTGACACATATATCCTCATGGTCAATCTTTCCTCACTCATTCTCTCCATGTGACCAAACCATTTCAAAACACCTTCTTCTGCTCTCTCAACCAACTCATTTTGTTTCCACACATCTCTCTTACCCTTACATCACTTACTCGATCAAACCACCTCACACCACATATTGTCCTCAAACATCTCATTTCCAGCACATCCACCCTCCTGCGCACAACTCTATCCATAGCCCACGTCTCGTAACCATACAACATTGTTGGAACCACTATTTCTTCAAACATACCCATTTTTGCCTTCCGAGATAATGTTCTCGACTTCCAAACATTCTTCAAGGCACCCAGAATTTTCGCCCCCTCCCCCACCCTATGATTCACTTCCGCTTCCATGGTTCCATCCGCTGCCAGATCCACTCCCAGATATCTAAAACACTTTACTTCCTCCAGTTTTTCTCCATTCAAACTTACCTCCCAATTGACTTGACCCTTAACCCTACTGTACCTAATAACCTTGCTCTTATTCACATTTACTCTTAACTTTCTTCTTTCACACACTTTACCAAACTCAGTCACCAGCTTTTGCAGTTTCTTACATGAATCAGCCACCAGCGCTGTATCATCAACGAACAACAACAGACTCACTTCCCAAGCTCTCTCATCCACAACAGACTGCATACTTGCCCCTCTTTCCAAAACTCTTGCATTCACCTCCCTAACAACCCCATCCATAAACAAATTAAACAACCATGGAGACATCACACACCCCTGCCGCAAACCTACATTCACTGAGAACCAATCACTTTCCTCTCTTCCTACACGTACACATGCCTTACATCCTCGTTAAAAACTTTTCACTTCTTCTAACAACTTGCCTCCCACACCATATATTCTTAAAACCTTCCACAGAGCATCTCTATCAACACTATCATATGCCTTCTCCAGATCCATTTGTTTTTCTAAGTATTTCTCACATACATTCTTCAAAGCAAACACCTGATCCACACATCTTCTACCACTTTTGAAACCACACTGCTCTTCCCCAATCTGATGCTCTGTACATGCCTTCACCCTTTCAATCAATACCCTCCCATATAATTTACCAGGAATACTCAACAAACTTATACCTCTGTAATTTGAGCACTAACACTTATCCCCTTTGCCTTTGTACAATGGCACTATGCAAGCATTCCGCCAATCTCAGGCACCTCACCATGAATCATACATACGTTAAATAACATTACCAACCAGTCAACAATACAGTCACCCCCTTTTTTAATAAATTCCAATGCAATACCATCCAAACCTGCTGCCTTGCCGGCTCTCATCTTCCGTAAAGCTTTTACTACCTCTTCTCTATTTACCAAATCATTTTCCCAAACCCTCTCACTTTGCACACCACCTCGACCAAAACACCCTATATCTGCCACTCCATCTCCTTCTCACATCACCAATACTTGTTATCACCTCCCCATTTGCGCCCTTCACTGAAGTTCCCATTTGCTCCCTTGTCTAACGGACTTTATTTACCTCCTTCCGAAACATCTTTTTTTTCTCCCTGAAATTTAATGATACTCTCTCACCCCAACTCTCATTTGCCCTCTTTTTCACCTCTTGTACCTTTCTCTAGACCTCCTGCCTCTTTCTTTTATACCTCTCCCACTCATTTGCATTTTTTCCCTGCAAAAATCGTCCAAATGCCTCTCTCTTCTCTTTCACTAATAATCTTACTTCTTCATCCCACCACTCATTACCTTCTCTAATAAACCCACCTCCAACGCTTCTCATGCCACAAGCATCTTTTGCGCAAGCCATCACTGCTTCCCTAAATACATTCCATTCCTCCCCCACTCCCATTACCTCCTTTGTTCTCACCTTTTTCCATATTCCAGATAATGATCAGACATCTCTCCAGTTGCACCTCTCAGCACATTAACATCCAAAAGTCTCTCTTTCGTGCGTCTATCAATTCACACTTAATCCAATAACGCTCTCTGGCCATCTCTCCTACTTACATACGCACACTTATGTATATCTCGCTTTTTAAACCAGGTATTCCCAATCACCAGTCCTTTTTCAGCACATAAATCTACAAGCTCTTCAACATTTCCATTTACAACACTGAACACCCCATGTATACCAATTATTCCCTCAACTGCCACATTACTCACCTTTGCATTCAAATCACCCATCAGTATAACCTGGTCTTGTGCATCAAAACCACTAACACACTCATTCAGCTGCTCCCAAAACACTTGCTGTCTCATGATCTTTCTTCTCATGCCCAGGTGCATATGCACCAATAATCACCCATCTCTCTCCATCAACTTTCAGTTTTACCCATATCAATCTAGAATTTACTTTCTTACACTCTATCACATACTCCCACAACTCATGATTCAGGAGTAGTGCTACTCCTTCTCTTGCTCTTGTCCTTTAACTAACCCCTGACTTTATTCCCAAGACATTTCCAAGCCACTCTTCCCCTTTACCATTGAGCTTCGTTTCACTCAGAGCCAAAACATCAAGGTTCCTTTCCTCAAACATACTACCTATATATATATATATATATGTATATATATATATATATATATATATATATATATATATATATATATATATATATATATATATATATATATATATATATATATATATATTTTTTTTTTTTTTTTTTTTCAAACTATTCGGCATTTCCCGCGTTAGCGAGGTAGCGTTAAGAACAGAGGACTGGGCCTTGGAGGGAATATCCTCACCTGGCCCCCTTCTCAGTTCCTTGTTTTGGAAAATTAAAAAAAAAAACGAGAGGGGAAGATTTCCAGCCCCCCGCTCCCTCCCCTTAAGTCGCCTTCTACGACACGCAGGGAATACGTGGGAAGTATTCTTTCTCCCCTATCCCCAGGGATATATATATATATATATATATATATATATATATATATATATATATATATATATATATATATATATATATACATATATCTTTTCTTTCAAACTATTCGCCATTTCCCGCATTAGCGAGGTAGCGTTAAGAACAGAGGACTGGGCCTTTGAGGGAATACCCTCACCTGGCCCAATTCTCTGTTCCTTCTTTTGGAAAATTAAAAAAAAAAAAAAACGAGAGGGGAGGATTTCCAGCACCCCGCTCCCTCCCCTTTTAGTCGCCTTCTACGACACGCAGGGAATACGTGGGAAGTACTCTTAATCCCCTATCCCCAGGGATAATATACATATATATAGATATATATATATATATATATATATATATATATATATATATATATATATATATATATATATATATATATATATATATATATATATATATATTATATATATATATATATATATATATATATATATATATATATATATATATATATATATATATATATATATATATATATATATATATATATATATATATATATATTTTTTTTTTTTTTTTTTATACTTTGTCGCTGTCTCCCGCGTTTGCGAGGTAGCGCAAGGAAACAGACGAAAGAAATGGCCCAACCCCCCCCCCATACACATGTACATACACACGTCCACACACGCAAATATACATACCTACACAGCTTTCCATGGTTTACCCCAGACGCTTCACATGCCTTGATTCAATCCACTGACAGCACGTCAACCCCTGTATACCACATCGCTCCAATTCACTCTATTCCTTGCCCTCCTTTCACCCTCCTGCATGTTCAGGCCCCGATCACACAAAATCTTTTCACTCCATCTTTCCACCTCCAATTTGGTCTCCCTCTTCTCCTCGTTCCCTCCACCTCCGACACATATATCCTCTTGGTCAATCTTTCCTCACTCATTCTCTCCATGTGCCCAAACCATTTCAAAACACCCTCTTCTGCTCTCTCAACCACGCTCTTTTTATTTCCACACATCTCTCTTACCCTTACGTTACTTACTCGATCAAACCACCTCACACCACACATTGTCCTCAAACATCTCATTTCCAGCACATCCATCCTCCTGCGCACAACTCTATCCATAGCCCACGCCTCGCAACCATACAACATTGTTGGAACCACTATTCCTTCAAACATACCCATTTTTGCTTTCCGAGATAATGTTCTCGACTTCCACACATTTTTCAAGGCTCCCAAAATTTTCGCCCCCTCCCCCACCCTATGATCCACTTCCGCTTCCATGGTTCCATCCGCTGACAGATCCACTCCCAGATATCTAAAACACTTCACTTCCTCCAGTTTTTCTCCATTCAAACTCACCTCCCAATTGACTTGACCCTCAACCCTACTGTACCTAATAACCTTGCTCTTATTCACATTTACTCTTAACTTTCTTCTTCCACACACTTTACCAAACTCAGTCACCAGCTTCTGCAGTTTCTCACATGAATCAGCCACCAGCGCTGTATCATCAGCGAACAACAACTGACTCACTTCCCAAGCTCTCTCATCCCCAACAGACTTCATACTTGCCCCTCTTTCCAGGACTCTTGCATTTACCTCCCTAACAACCCCATCCATAAACAAATTAAACAACCATGGAGACATCACACACCCCTGCCGCAAACCTACATTCACTGAGAACCAATCACTTTCCTCTCTTCCTACACGTACACATGCCTTACATCCTCGATAAAAACTTTTCACTGCTTCTAACAACTTGCCTCCCACACCATATATTCTTAATACCTTCCACAGAGCATCTCTATCAACTCTATCATATGCCTTCTCCAGATCCATAAATGCTACATACAAATCCATTTGCTTTTCTAAGTATTTCTCACATACATTCTTCAAAGCAAACACCTGATCCACACATCCTCTACCACTTCTGAAACCACACTGCTCTTCCCCAATCTGATGCTCTGTACATGCCTTCACCCTCTCAATCAATACCCTCCCATATAATTTACCAGGAATACTCAACAAACTTATACCTCTGTAATTTGAGCACTCACTCTTATCCCCTTTGCCTTTGTACAATGGCACTATGCACGCATTCCGCCAATCCTCAGGCACCTCACCATGAGTCATACATACATTAAATAACCTTACCAACCAGTCAACAATACAGTCACCCCCTTTTTTAATAAATTCCACTGCAATACCATCCAAACCTGCTGCCTTGCCGGCTTTCATCTTCCGCAAAGCTTTTACTACCTCTTCTCTGTTTACCAAATCATTTTCCCTAACCCTCTCACTTTGCACACCACCTCGACCAAAACACCCTATATCTGCCACTCTGTCATCAGACACATTCAACAAACCTTCAAAATACTCATTCCATCTCCTTCTCACATCACCACTACTTGTTATCACCTCCCCATTTACGCCCTTCACTGAAGTTCCCATTTGCTCCCTTGTCTTACGCACCCTATTTACCTCCTTCCAGAACATCTTTTTATTCTCCCTAAAATTTACTGATAGTCTCTCACCCCAACTCTCATTTGCCCTTTTTTTCACCTCTTGCACCTTTCTCTTGACCTCCTGTCTCTTTCTTTTATACTTCTCCCACTCAATTGCATTTTTTCCCTGCAAAAATCGTCCAAATGCCTCTCTCTTCTCTTTCACTAATACTCTTACTTCTTCATCCCACCACTCACTACCCTTTCTAAACAGCCCACCTCCCACTCTTCTCATGCCACAAGCATCTTTTGCGCAATCCATCACTGATTCCCTAAATACATCCCATTCCTCCCCCACTCCCCTTACTTCCATTGTTCTCACCTTTTTCCATTCTGTACACAGTCTCTCCTGATACTTCTTCACACAGGTCTCCTTCCCAAGCTCACTTACTCTCACCACCTTCTTCACCCCAACATTCACTCTTCTTTTCTGAAAACCCATACTAATCTTCACCTTAGCCTCCACAAGATAATGATCAGACATCCCTCCAGTTGCACCTCTCAGCACATTGACATCCAAAAGTCTCTCTTTCGCACGCCTGTCAATTAACACGTAATCCAATAACGCTCTCTGGCCATCTCTCCTACTTACATAAGTATACTTATGTATATCTCGCTTTTAAACCAGGTATTCCCAATCATCAGTCCTTTTTCAGCACATAAATCTACAAGCTCTTCACCATTTCCATTTACAACACTGAACACCCCATGCATACCAATTATTCCCTCAACTGCCACATTACTCACCTTTGCATTCAAATCACCCATCACTATAACCCGGTCTCGTGCATCAAAACCGCTAACCACACTCATTTAGCTTGCCCCAAAACACTTGCCTCTCATGATCTTCCGCTTCCATGGTTCCATCCGCTGACAGATCCACTACCAGAATATCTAAACACTTCACTTCCTCCAGTTTATTCTCCATTCAAACTCACCTCCCAATTATATAAATATATAATATATATATATATATAATATATATTAATATAATATATATATAATATATATATAATATATATAATATAAGTGGTGATGTGAGAAGGAGATGGAGTGAGTATTTTGAAGGTTTTGTTGAATGTGTCTGATGATAGAGTGCCAAATATAGGTTTTTTGTCGAGGTGGTGTGCAAAGTGAGAGGGTTAGGGAAAATGATTTTGAAACAGAGAAGAGCTAGTAAAAGCTTTGTGGAAGATGAAAGCCGCAAGGAAGCAGGTTTGGATGGTATTGCAGTGGAATTTATTAAAAAAGGGGTGACTGTATTAATGAATGGTTGGTAAGGGTATTTAATGTATGTATGAGTCATGGTGAGGTGCCTGAGGATTGGCGGAATGCGTGCATAGTGCCATTGTACAAAGGGAAAAGGGATAAGAGTGAGTGCTTAAATTACAGAGGTATAAGTTTGTTGAATATTCCTGGTAAATTATATGGGAGGGTATTGATTGAGAGGGTGAAGGCATGTACAGAGCATCAGATTGGGGAAGAGCAGTGTGGTTTCAGAAGTGGTAGAGGATGTGTGGATCAGGTGTTTGCTTTGAAGAATGTATGTGAGAAATACTTAGAAAAGCAAATGGATTTGTATGTAGCATTTATGGATCTGGAGAAGGCATATGATAGAGTTGATAGAGATGGTCTGGGAGGCAAGTTGTTAGAAGCAGTGAAAAGTCTTTATCGAGGATGTAAGGCATGTGTACGTGTAGGAAGAGAGGAAAGTGATTGGTTCTCAGTGAATGTAGGTTTGCGGCAGGGGTGTGTGATGTCTCCATTGTTGTTTGATTTGTTTATGGATGGGGTTGTTAGGGAGATGAATGCAAGAGTTTTGGAAAGAGGGGCAAGTATGCAGTCTGTTGTGGATGAGAGAGCTTGGGAAGTGAGTCAGTTGTTGTTCGCTGATGATACAGCGCTGGTGGCTGATTCATGTGAGAAACTGCAGAAGCTGGTGACTGAGTTTGGTAAAGTGCTTGAAAGAAGAAAGTTAAGAGTAAATGTGAATAAGAGCAAGGTTATTAGGTACAGTAGGGGTGAGGGTCAAGTCAATTGGGAGGTGAGTTTGAATGGAGAAAAACTGGAGGAAGTGAAGTGTTTTAGATATCTGGGAGTGGATCTGGCAGCGGATGGAACCATGGAAGCGGAAGTGGATCATAGGTTGGGGGAGGGGGCGAAAATTCTGGGAGCCTTGAAGAATGTGTGGAAGTCGAGAACATTATCTCGGAAAGCAAAAATGAGTATGTTTGAAGGAATAGTGGTTCCAACAATGTTGTATGGTTGCGAGGCGTGGGCTATGGATAGAGTTGTGCGCAGGAGGATGGATGTGCTGGAAATGAGATGTTTGAGGACAATGTGTGGTGTGAGGTGGTTTGATCGAGTAAGTAACGTAAGGGTAAGAGAGATGTGTGGAAATAAAAAGAGCGTGGTTGAGAGAGCAGAAGAGGGTGTTTTGAAATGGTTTGGGCACATGGAGAGAATGAGTGAGGAAAGATTGACCAAGAGGATATATGTGTCGGAGGTGGTGGGAACGAGAAGAAGAGGGAGACCAAATTTGAGGTGGAAAGATGGAGTGAAAAATATTTTGTGTGATCGGGGCCTGAATATGCAGGAGGGTTAAAGGAGGCAAGGAATAGAGTGAATTGGAGCGATGTGGCATACCGGGGTTGACGTGCTGTCAGTGGATTAAATCGGGTCATGTGAAGCGTCTGGGGTAAACCATGGAAAGCTGTGTAGGTATGTATATTTTCCGTGTGTGGACGTATGTATATGCATGTGTATGGGGGTGGGTTGGGCCATTTCTTTCGTCTGTTTCCTTGCGCTACCTTGCAAACGGGGGAGACAGCGAAAAGCAAAAAAATATATATATATATATATATATATATATATATATATATATATATATATATATATATATATATATATATATATATATATTATCCCTGGGGATAGGGGAGAAAGAATACTTCCCACGTATTCCCTGCGTGTCGTAGAAGGCGACTAAAAGGGGAGGGAGCGGGGGCTGGAAATCCTCCCCTCTCGTTTTTTTTTGATTTTCCAAAAGAAGGAACAGAGAACGAGGCCAGGTGAGGATATTCCCTCAGAGGCCCAGTCGTCTGTTCTTAACGCTACCTTGCTAACGCGGGAAAGGGCGAATAGTATGAAAGAAAGATATATATATATATATATATATATATATATATATATATATATATATATATATATATATATATATATATATATATATATATATATATATATATATATATATATATATACATATATATATATATATATATATATATATATATATATATATATATATATATATATATATATATATATATATATATATATATATATATATATATATATATATATATATATATATATATATATATATATATAAATATATGTTGGGGTGAAGAGAGTGGTGAGAGTAAGTGAGCTTGGGAAGGAGATTAGTGTGAGGAAGTACCAGGAGAGACTGAGTACAGAATACAAAAAGGTGAGAACAAAGGAGGTAAGGGGAGTGTAGGAGGAATAGGATGTATTTAGGGAAGCAGTGATGGCTTGCGCAAAAGATGCTTGTGGCATGAGAAGCGTGGGAGGTGGGTTGATTAGAAAAGGTAGTGAGTGGTGGGATGAAGAAGTAAGATTATTACTGAAAGAAAAGAGAGAGGCATTTGAACGATTTTTGCAGGGAAAAAATGGAAGTGAGTGGGAGAGGTATAAAAGAAAGAGGCAGGAGGTCAAGAGAAAGGTGCAAGAGGTGAAAAAGAGGGCAAATGAGAGTTGGGGTGAGAGAGTATCATTAAATTTCAGGGAGAATAAAAAGATGTTCTGGAAGGAGGCAAATAAAGTGCGTAAGACAAGGGAGCAAATGGGAAATTCAGTGAATGGGGTTAATGGGGAGGTGATAACAAGTAGTGGTGATGTGAGAGGGAGATGGAGTGAGTATTTTGAAGGTTTGTTGAATGTGTTTGATGATAGAGTGGCAGATGTGGGGTGTCTTGGTCGAGGTGGTGTGCAAAGTGAGAGGGTTAGGGAAAATGATTTGGTAAATAGAGAAGAGGTAGTAAAAGCTTTACGGAAGATGAAAACCGGCAAAGCAGACGGTTTGGGTGGCATTGAAGTGGAATTTATTAAAAGAGGGGGTGACTGTATTGTTGACTGGTTGGTAAGGTTATTTAATGTATGTATGATTCATGGTGAGGTGCCTGAGGATTGGCGGAATACTTGCATAGTGCCATTGTACAAAGGCAAAGGGGATAAGAGTGAGTGCTCAAATTACAGAGGTATAAGTTTGTTGAGTATTCCTGGTAAATTATATGGGAGGGTATTGATTGAGAGGGTGAAGGCATGTACAGAGCATCAGATTGGGGAAGAGCAGTGTGGTTTCAGAAGTGGTAGAGGATGTGTGGATCAGGTGTTTGCTTTGAAGAATGTATGCGAGAAATACTTAGAAAAACAAATGGATTTGTATGTAGCATTTATGGATCTGGAGAAGGCATATGATAGAGTTGATAGAGATGCTCTGTGGAAGGTATTAAGAATATATGGTGTGGGAGGCAAGTTGTTAGAAGCAGTGAAGAGTTTTAATCGAGGATGTAAGGCATGTGTACGTGCAGGAAGAGAGGAAAGTGATTGGTTCTCAGTGAATGTAGGTTTGCGGCAGGGGTGTGTGATGTCTCCATGGTTGTTTAATTTGTTTATGGATGGGGTTGTTAGGGAGGTGAATGCAGAAATTTTGGAAAAAGGGGGAAGTATGCAGTCTGTTTTGGATGAGAGAGCTTGGGAAGTGAGTCATTTGTTGTTCGCTGATGATACAGCGCTGGTGGCTGATTCATGTAAGAAACTGCAGAAGCTGGTGACTGAGTTTGGTAAAGTGTGTGAAAGAAGAAAGTTAAAGTAAATGTGAATAAGAGCAAGGTTATTAGGTACAGTAGGTTTGAGGGTCAAGTCAATTGGGAGTTAAGTTTGAATGGAGAAAAGCTGGAGGAAGTGAAGTGTTTTAGATATCTGGGAGTGGATCTGGCAGCGGATGGAACCAATGAAGCGGAAGTGAATCATAGGGTGGGGGAGGGGGCGAAAATTCTGGGAGCCTTGAACAATGTTTGGAAGTCGAGAACATTATCTCGGAAAGCAAAAATGGGTATGTTTGAAGGAATAGTGGTTCCAACAATGTTGTATGGTTGCGAGGCGTGGGCTATGGATAGAGTTGTGCGCAGGAGGGTGGATGTGCTGGAAATGAGATGTTTGAGGACAATATGTGGTGTGAGGTGGTTTGATCGAGTAAGTAATGTAAGGGTAAGAGAGATGTTTGGAAATAAAAAGAGTGTGGTTGAGAGAGCAGAAGAGGGTGTTTTGAAATGGTTTGGTCACATGGAGAGAATGAGTGGGGAAAAGATTGACCAAGAGGATATATGTGTCAGAGGAGGAGCGAACGAGGAGGAGTGGGAGACCAAATTGGAGGTGGAAAGATGGAGCGAATAAGATTTTGAGTGATCGGGGCCTGAACATGCAGGAGGGTGAAAGGCGTGCAAGGATTAGAGTGAATTTGAACGATGTGGTGTACTGGGGTCGACGTGATGTTAATATACATATATATTATATATATATATATATATATATATATATATATATATATATATATATATATATATATATATATATATATATATATATATATATATATATATATATATATATATATATACATTAAATAACCTTACCAACCAGTCAACAATACAGTCACCCCCTTTTTTAATAAATTCCACTGCAATACCATCCAAACCTGCTGCCTTGCCGGCTTTCATCTTCCGCAAAGCTTTTACTACCTCTTCTCTGTTTACCAAATCATTTTCCCTAACCCTCTCACTTTGCACACCACCTCGACCAAAACACCCTATATCTGCCACTCTGTCATCAGACACATTCAACAAACCTTCAAAATACTCATTCTATCTCCTTCTCACATCACCGCTACTTGTTATCACCTCCCCATTTACGCCCTTCACTGAAGTTCCCATCTGCTCCCTTGTCTTACGCACCCTATTTACCTCCTTCCAGAACATCTTTTTATTCTCCCTAAAATTTACTGATAGTCTCTCACCCCAACTCTCATTTGCCCTTTTTTTCACCTCTTGCACCTTTCTCTTGACCTCCTGTCTCTTTCTTTTATACTTCTCCCACTCAATTGCATTTTTTCCCTGCAAAGATCGTCCAAATGCCTCTCTCTTCTCTTTCACTAATACTCTTACTTCTTCATCCCACCACTCACTACCCTTTCTAAACAGCCCACCTCCCACTCTTCTCATGCCACAAGCATCTTTTGCGCAATCCATCACTGATTCCCTAAATACATCCCATTCCTCCCCCACTCCCCTTACTTCCATTGACTCATGGTGAGGTGCCTGAGGATTGGCGGAATGCGTGCATAGTGCCATTGTACAAAGGCAAAGGGGATAAGAGTGAGTGCTCAAATTACAGAGGTATAAGTTTGTTGAGTATTCCTGGTAAATTATATGGGAGGGTATTGATTGAGAGGGTGAAGGCATGTACAGAGCATCAGATTGGGGAAGAGCAGTGCGGTTTCAGAAGTGGTAGAGGATGTGTGGATCAGGTGTTTGCTTTGAAGAATGTATGTGAGAAATACTTAGAAAAGCAAATGGATTTGTATGTAGCATTTATGGATCTGGAGAAGGCATATGATAGAGTTGATAGAGATGCTCTGTGGAAGGTATTAAGAATATATGGTGTGGGAGGCAAGTTGTTAGAAGCAGTGAAAAGTTTTTATCGAGGATGTAAGGCTTGTGTACGTGTAGGAAGAGAGGAAAGTGATTGGTTCACAGTGAATGTAGGTTTGCGGCAGGGGTGTGTGATGTCCCCATGGTTGTTTAATTTGTTTATGGATGGGGTTGTTAGGGAGGTAAATGCAAGAGTCCTGGAAAGAGGGGCAAGTATGAAGTCTGTTGGGGATGAGAGAGCTTGGGAAGTGAGTCAGTTGTTGTTCGCTGATGATACAGCGCTGGTGGCTGATTCATGTGAGAAACTGCAGAAGCTGGTGACTGAGTTTGGTAAAGTGTGTGGAAGAAGAAAGTTAAGAGTAAATGTGAATAAGAGCAAGGTTATTAGGTACAGTAGGGGTGAGGGTCAAGTCAATTGGGAGGTGAGTTTGAATGGAGAAAAACTGGAGGAAGTGAAGTGTTTTAGATATCTGGGAGTGGATCTGTCAGCGTATGGAACCATGGAAGCGGAAGTGGATCATAGGGTGGGGGAGGGGGCGAAAATTTTGGGAGCCTTGAAAAATGTGTGGAAGTCGAGAACATTATCTCGGAAAGCAAAAATGGGTATGTTTGAAGGAATAGTGGTTCCAACAATGTTGTATGGTTGCGAGGCGTGGGCTATGGATAGAGATGTGCGCAGGAGGATGGATGTGCTGGAAATGAGATGTTTGAGGACAATGTGTGGTGTGAGGTGGTTTGATCGAGTAAGTAACGTAAGGGTAAGAGAGATGTGTGGAAATAAAAAGAGCGTGGTTGAGAGAGCAGAAGAGGGTGTTTTGAAATGGTTTGGGCACATGGAGAGAATGAGTGAGGAAAGATTGACCAAGAGGATATATGTGTCGGAGGTGGAGGGAACGAGGGGAAGAGGGAGACCAAATTGGAGGTCGAAAGATGGAGTGAAAAAGATTTTGTGTGATCGGGGCCTGAACATGCAGGAGGGTGAAAGGAGGGCAAGGAATAGAGTGAATTGGAGCGATGTGGTATACCGGGGTTGACGTGCTGTCAGTGGATTGAATCAAGGCATGTGAAGCGTCTGGGGTAAACCATGGAAAGCTGTGTAGGTATGTATATTTGCGTGTGTGGACGTGTGTATGTACATGTGTATGGGGGGGGGGGTTGGGCCATTTCTTTCGTCTGTTTCCTTGCGCTACCTCGCAAACGCGGGAGACAGCGACAAAGTATAAAAAAAAAAAAAAAAAAAAAAAAAATATATATATATATATATATATATATATATATATATATATATATATATATATATATATATATATATATATATATATATACATATATATATATATATATATATATATATATATATATATATATATATATATATATATATATATATATATATATATATATATACCTCCCAATTGACACATATACCCTCTTGGTCAATCTTTCCTCACTCTTTCTCTCCATGTGACCAAACCACTTCAAAACACCCTCTTCTCCTCTCTCAACCACACTCTTTTTATTACTACACATCTCTCTTACCCTATTTTTACTTACTCGATCAAACCACCTCACACCACATATTGTCCTCAAACATCTCATTTCCAGAACATCCACCCTCCTGCGCACAACTCTATCCATAGCCCACGCCTCGCAACCATACATCATTGTTGGAACCACTATTCCTTCAAACATACCCATTTTTGCTTTCCGAGATGATGTTCTCGATTTCCACACATTCTTCAACACTCCCAGAACTTTCGCCCCCTCCCCCACCCTATGATTCACTTCCGCTTCCATGGTTCCATCCCCAGCGAAATCCACTCCCAGATATCTAAAACACTTCACTTCCTCCAGTTTTTCTCCTCTTAAATTTACCTCCTAATTGACTTGTCCCTCAACCCTACTGTACCTAATAACCTTGTTCATATTCACATTTACTCTCAGCTTTCTTCTTTCACACACTTTACCAAACTCAGTCATCAGCTTCTGTAGTTTCTCACATGAATCAACCAAAAGCGCTGTATCATAAGCGAACAACTGACTCACTTCCCGAGCTCTCTCATCCACAACAGACTGCATACTTGCCCCTCTTTCCAAAACTCTTGCATTCACCTCCCTAACAACCCCATCCAAATATATTAAACAACCATGGAGACATCACACACCCCTGCCGCAAACCAACACTCACTGAGAACCTATCACTTTCCTCTCTTCCTACGCGTACACATGCCTTACGTCCTCGATGAAAACTTTTCACTGCTTCTAACAACTTGCCTCCCACACCATATATTCTTAAGACCTTCCACATAGCATCTCTATCAACTCCATCATATTCCTTCTCCAGATCCATAAATGCTACATACAAATCCATTTGCTTTTCTAAGTATTTCTCACATACATATTTCAAAGCATACACCTGATTCACACATCCTCTACCACTTCTGAAACCACACTTCTCTTTCCCAATCTGATGCTCTGTACAATCCTTCACCCCCTCAATCAATACCCTCCCATGTAATTTCCCTGGAATATTCAACAATCTTATACCTTTGTAATTTGAGCACTCACTTTTATTCTCTTTGCCTTTGTATAATGCAAGCATTCCACCAATCCTCAGGCACCTCACCATGAGTCATACGTACATTAAATAACCTTACCAACCAGTCAACAATACAGTTACCTCCTTTTTTAATAAATTCCACTGCAATACCATCCAAACCCGCTGCCTTGCCGGCTATCATCTTCCCCAAAGCTTTCACTACCTCTTCTCTGTTTACCAAATCATTCTCTCTAACCCTCTCACTTTGCACACCACCTCGACCAAAACACCCTATATATGCAACTCTATCATCAAACACATTCAGCAAACCTTCAAAATACTTACTCCATCTCCTTCTCACATCACCACTACTTGTTATCACCTCCCCATTAAGCCCCTTTATTGATGTTCCCATTTGTTCCCTTGTCTTACGTACTTTATTTACCTCCTTCCAAAACATCTTTTTATTCTCCCTAACATTTAATGATACTCTCTCACCCCAACTCTCATGTGCCCTCTTTTTCTCCTCTTGCACCTTTATCTTCATCTCCTGCCTCATTCTTTTATACATCTCCCAGTCATTTGCATTATTTCCCTGGAAAAATCGTCCAAATACCTCTCTCTTCTCCTTCACTAATCTTACTTCTTCATCCCACCACTCACTACCATTTCTAACTTGCCCACCTCCCACGCTTCTCATGCCACAAGCATTCTTTGCGAAAGCCATCACTACTTTCCTAAATACATTCCATTCCTCCCCCACTCCCCTTACTTCCTTTGTTCTCGTCTTTTTCCATTCTGCACTCAGTCTATCCTGGTACTTCCTCACACAAGTCTCCTTCCCAAGCTCACTTATTGTCACCACTCTCTTCACTCCAACATTCTCTCTTCTTTTCTGAAAACCTCTACAAATCTTTACCTTCGCTTCCACAAGATAATGATCAGACATCCCTCCAGTTGCACCTCTCAGCACATTAACATCCAAAAGTCTCTCTTTCGCGCGCCTATCAATTAACACGTAATCCAATAACGCTCTCTGGCCATCTCTCCTACTTACATATGTATACTTATGTATATCTCTCTTTTTATACCAGGTATTCCCAATCACCAGTCCTTTTTCAGCACATAAATCTACAAGCTCTTCACCATTTCCATTACAAAACTGAACACCCCATGTACACCAATTATTCCCTCAACTGCCACATTACTCATCTTTGCATTCAAATCACCCATCACTATAACTCGGTCTCGTGCATCAAAACTAGTAACACACTCACTCAGCTGCTCCCAGAACACTTGCCTCTCATGATCTTTCTTCTCATGCCCAGGTGCATATGCACTAATAATCACCCATCTCTCTCCATCCACTTTCAGTTTCACCCATATCAATCTAAAGTTTCCTTTCTTACACTCTATCACATACTCCCACCACTCCTGCTTCAGGAGTAGTGCTACTCCTTCCTTTCCTGTTGTCCTCTCACTAACCCCTGACTTTACTCCCAAGACATTCCAAAACCACTCAGCTCCTTTACCCTTGAGCTTCGTTTCACTCAGAGACAAAACATCCATTTTCCTTTTCTCAAACATACTACCTATCTCTCCTTTTTTTTCTCATCTTGGTTACATCCACACACATTTAGATACCCCAGTCTGAGCCTTCGAGGAGGATGAGCACTCCCGTGTGATTCCTTCTTCTGTTTCCCCTTTTAAATTAAAATACAAACAGGGGAGGGTTTCCAGTCCCCGTCCTGTCCCCTTTAGTCGCCTTCTATGACACGCGAGGAATGCGTGGGAATTATTTTTTCTCCCCTATACCCAGCAATATATATATATATATATATATATATATATATATATATATATATATATATATATATATATATATATATATACATATTTATTTATTTATTTTACTTTGTCGCTGTCTCCCGCGTAAGCGAGGTAGCGCAGGGAAACAGACGAAAGAAATGCCCATCCCTCCCACATACACATGTATATGCACACACGTCCACACACGCAAATATACATACCTACACATCTCAATGTACAGATATATATAAACACACAGACATATACATGTACATAATTCATACTGTCTGCCTTTATTTGTTCCCATCGCAACCTCGCCACACATGGAATAATAACCTCCTCCCCCCTCATGTGTGCGAGTTAGCGCTAGGAAAAGACAACAAAGGCCCCATTCGTTCACACTCAGTCTCTAGCTGTCACGTAATAATGCACCGAAACCACAGCTCCCTTTCCACATCCAGGCCCCACACAATTTTTCATGGTTTACCCCAGATGCTTCACATGCCCTGGTTCAATCCATTGACAGCACGTCGACCCCGGTATACCACATCGTTCCAATTCACTCTATTCCTTACAAGCCTTTAACCCTCCTGCATGTTCAGGCCACGATCACTCAAAATCTTTTTCACTCCATCTTTCCACCTCCAATTTGGTCTCCCACTTCTCCTCGTTCCCTCCACCTCTGACACATATATCCTCATGGTCAATCTTTCCTCACTCATTCTCTCCATGTGACCAAACCATTTCAAAACACCTTCTTCTGCTCTCTCAACCAACTCATTTTATTTCCACACATCTCTCTTACCCTTACATCACTTACTCGATCAAACCACCTCACACCACATATTGTCCTCAAACATCTCATTTCCAGCACATCCACCCTCCTGCGCACAACTCTATCCATAGTCCACGTCTCGTAACCATACAACATTGTTGGAACCACTATTTCTTCAAACATACCCATTTTTGCCTTCCGAGATAATGTTCTCGACTTCCAAACATTCTTCAAGGCACCCAGAATTTTCGCCCCCTCCCCGCCCTATGATTCACTTCCGCTTCCATGGTTCCATCCGCTGCCAGATCCACTCCCAGATATCTAAAACACTTTACTTCCTCCAGTTTTTCTCCATTCAAACTTACCTCCCAATTGACTTGACCCTTAACCCTACTGTACCTAATAACCTTGCTCTTATTCACATTTACTCTTAACTTTCTTCTTTCACACACTTTACCAAACTCAGTCACCAGCTTTTGCAGTTTCTTACATGAATCAGCCACCAGCGCTGTATCATCAACGAACAACAACAGACTCACTTCCCAAGCTCTCTCATCCACAACAGACTTCATACTTGCCCCTCTTTCCAAAACTCTTGCATTCACCTCCCTAACAACCCCATCCATAAACAAATTAAACAACCATGGAGACATCACACACCCCTGCCGCAAACCTACATTCACTGAGAACCAATCACTTTCCTCTCTTCCTACACGTACACATGCCTTACATCCTCGTTAAAAACTTTTCACTTCTTCTAACAACTTGCCTCCCACACCATATATTCTTAAAACCTTCCACAGAGCATCTCTATCAACACTATCATATGCCTTCTCCAGATCCATTTGTTTTTCTAAGTATTTCTCACATACATTCTTCAAAGCAAACACCTGATCCACACATCTTCTACCACTTTTGAAACCACACTGCTCTTCCCCAATCTGATGCTCTGTACATGCCTTCACCCTTTCAATCAATACCCTCCCATATAATTTACCAGGAATACTCAACAAACTTATACCTCTGTAATTTGAGCACTAACACTTATCCCCTTTGCCTTTGTACAATGGCACTATGCAAGCATTCCGCCAATCTCAGGCACCTCACCATGAATCATACATACGTTAAATAACATTACCAACCAGTCAACAATACAGTCACCCCCTTTTTTAATAAATTCCAATGCAATACCATCCAAACCTGCTGCCTTGCCGGCTCTCATCTTCCGTAAAGCTTTTACTACCTCTTCTCTATTTACCAAATCATTTTCCCAAACCCTCTCACTTTGCACACCACCTCGACCAAAACACCCTATATCTGCCACTCCATCTCCTTCTCACATCACCAATACTTGTTATCACCTCCCCATTTGCGCCCTTCACTGAAGTTCCCATTTGCTCCCTTGTCTAACGGACTTTATTTACCTCCTTCCGAAACATCTTTTTTTTCTCCCTGAAATTTAATGATACTCTCTCACCCCAACTCTCATTTGCCCTCTTTTTCACCTCTTGTACCTTTCTCTAGACCTCCTGCCTCTTTCTTTTATACCTCTCCCACTCATTTGCATTTTTTCCCTGCAAAAATCGTCCAAATGCCTCTCTCTTCTCTTTCACTAATAATCTTACTTCTTCATCCCACCACTCATTACCTTCTCTAATAAACCCACCTCCAACGCTTCTCATGCCACAAGCATCTTTTGCGCAAGCCATCACTGCTTCCCTAAATACATTCCATTCCTCCCCCACTCCCATTACCTCCTTTGTTCTCACCTTTTTCCATATTCCAGATAATGATCAGACATCTCTCCAGTTGCACCTCTCAGCACATTAACATCCAAAAGTCTCTCTTTCGTGCGTCTATCAATTCACACTTAATCCA
This sequence comes from Panulirus ornatus, assembly GCF_036320965.1. Classification (NCBI taxonomy): domain Eukaryota; kingdom Metazoa; phylum Arthropoda; class Malacostraca; order Decapoda; family Palinuridae; genus Panulirus; species Panulirus ornatus. The sequence goes on from NC_092236.1 coordinate 23,191,022, forward strand.
ATAACGCTCTCTGGCCATCTCTCCTACTTACATACGCACACTTATGTATATCTCGCTTTTTAAACCAGGTATTCCCAATCACCAGTCCTTTTTCAGCACATAAATCTACAAGCTCTTCACCATTTCCATTTACAACACTGAACACCCCATGTATACCAATTATTCCCTCAACTGCCACATTACTCACCTTTGCATTCAAATCACCCATCAGTATAACCTGGTCTTGTGCATCAAAACCACTAACACACTCATTCAGCTGCTCCCAAAACACTTGCTGTCTCATGATCTTTCTTCTCATGCCCAGGTGCATATGCACCAATAATCACCCATCTCTCTCCATCAACTTTCAGTTTTACCCATATCAATCTAGAATTTACTTTCTTACACTCTATCACATACTCCCACAACTCATGATTCAGGAGTAGTGCTACTCCTTCTCTTGCTCTTGTCCTTTAACTAACCCCTGACTTTATTCCCAAGACATTTCCAAGCCACTCTTCCCCTTTACCATTGAGCTTCGTTTCACTCAGAGCCAAAACATCAAGGTTCCTTTCCTCAAACATACTACCTATATATATATATATATGTATATATATATATATATATATATATATATATATATATATATATATATATATATATATATATATATATATATATATATATATATTTTTTTTTTTTTTTTTTTTCAAACTATTCGGCATTTCCCGCGTTAGCGAGGTAGCGTTAAGAACAGAGGACTGGGCCTTGGAGGGAATATCCTCACCTGGCCCCCTTCTCAGTTCCTTGTTTTGGAAAATTAAAAAAAAAACGAGAGGGGAAGATTTCCAGCCCCCCGCTCCCTCCCCTTAAGTCGCCTTCTACGACACGCAGGGAATACGTGGGAAGTATTCTTTCTCCCCTATCCCCAGGGATATATATATATATATATATATATATATATATATATATATATATATATATATATATATATATATATATATATATACATATATCTTTTCTTTCAAACTATTCGCCATTTCCCGCATTAGCGAGGTAGCGTTAAGAACAGAGGACTGGGCCTTTGAGGGAATACCCTCACCTGGCCCAATTCTCTGTTCCTTCTTTTGGAAAATTAAAAAAAAAAAAAAACGAGAGGGGAGGATTTCCAGCACCCCGCTCCCTCCCCTTTTAGTCGCCTTCTACGACACGCAGGGAATACGTGGGAAGTACTCTTAATCCCCTATCCCCAGGGATAATATACATATATATAGATATATATATATATATATATATATATATATATATATATATATATATATATATATATATATATATATATATATATATATATATATATATATTTATATATATATATATATATATATATATATATATATATATATATATATATATATATATATATATATATATATATATATATATATATATATATATATATATATATTTTTTTTTTTTTTTTATACTTTGTCGCTGTCTCCCGCGTTTGCGAGGTAGCGCAAGGAAACAGACAAAAGAAATGGCCCAACCCCCCCCCCATACACATGTACATACACACGTCCACACACGCAAATATACATACCTACACAGCTTTCCATGGTTTACCCCGGACGCTTCACATGCCTTGATTCAATCCACTGACAGCACGTCAACCCCTGTATACCACATCGCTCCAATTCACTCTATTCCTTGCCCTCCTTTCACCCTCCTGCATGTTCAGGCCCCGATCACACAAAATCCTTTTCACTCCATCTTTCCACCTCCAATTTGGTCTCCCTCTTCTCCTCGTTCCCTCCACCTCCGACACATATATCCTCTTGGTCAATCTTTCCTCACTCATTCTCACCATGTGCCCAAACCATTTCAAAACACCCTCTTCTGCTCTCTCAACCACGCTCTTTTTATTTCCACACATCTCTCTTACCCTTACGTTACTTACTCGATCAAACCACCTCACACCACACATTGTCCTCAAACATCTCATTTCCAGCACATCCATCCTCCTGCGCACAACTCTATCCATAGCCCACGCCTCGCAACCATACAACATTGTTGGAACTACTATTCCTTCAAACATACCCATTTTTGCTTTCCGGGATAATGTTCTCGACTTCCACACATTTTTCAAGGCTCCCAAAATTTTCGCCCCCTCCCCCACCCTATGATCCACTTCCGCTTCCATGGTTCCATCCGCTGACAGATCCACTCCCAGATATCTAAAACACTTCACTTCCTCCAGTTTTTCTCCATTCAAACTCACCTCCCAATTGACTTGACCCTCAACCCTACTGTACCTAATAACCTTGCTCTTATTCACATTTACTCTTAACTTTCTTCTTCCACACACTTTACCAAACTCCGTCACCAGCTTCTGCAGTTTCTCACATGAATCCGCCACCAGCGCTGTATCATCAGCGAACAACAACTGACTCACTTCCCAAGCTCTCTCATCCCCAACAGACTTCATACTTGCCCCTCTTTCCAAGACTCTTGCATTTACCTCCCTAACAACCCCATCCATAAACAAATTAAACAACCATGGAGACATCACACACCCCTGCCGCAAACCTACATTCACTGAGAACCAATCACTTTCCTCTCTTCCTACACGTACACATGCCTTACATCCTCGATAAAAACTTTTCACTGCTTCTAACAACTTGCCTCCCACACCATATATTCTTAATACCTTCCACAGAGCATCTCTATCAACTCTATCATATGCCTTCTCCAGATCCATAAATGCTACATACAAATCCATTTTCTTTTCTAAGTATTTCTCGCATACATTCTTCAAAGCAAACACCTGATCCACACATCCTCTACCACTTCTGAAACCACACTGCTCTTCCCCAATCTGATGCTCTGTACATGCCTTCACCCTCTCAATCAATACTCTCCCATATAATTTACCAGGAACACTCAACAAACTTATACCTCTGTAATTTGAGCACTCACTCTTATCCCCTTTGCCTTTGTACAATGGCACTATGCACGCATTCCGCCAATCCTCAGGCACCTCACCATGAGTCATACATACATTAAATAACCTTACCAACCAGTCAACAATACAGTCACCCCCTTTTTTAATAAATTTCACTGCAATACCATCCAAACCTGCTGCCTTGCCGGCTTTCATCTTCCGCAAAGCTTTTACTACCTCCTCTCTGTTTACCAAATCATTTTCCCTAACCCTCTCACTTTGCACACCACCTCGACCAAAACACCCTATATCTGCCACTCTGTCATCAGACACATTCAACAAACCTTCAAAATACTCATTCCATCTCCTTCTCACATCACCACTATTTGTTATCACCTCCCCATTTACGCCCTTCACTGAAGTTCCCATTTGCTCCCTTGTCTTACGCACCCTATTTACCTCCTTCCAGAACATCTTTTTATTCTCCCTAAAATTTAATGATACTCTCTCACCCCAACTCTCATTTGCCCTTTTTTTCACCTCTTGCACCTTTCTCTTGACCTCCTGTCTCTTTCTTTTATACTTCTCCCACTCAATTGCATTTTTTCCCTGCAAAAATCGTCCAAATGCCTCTCTCCTCTCTTTCACTAATACTCTTACTTCTTCATCCCACCACTCACTACCCTTTCTAAACAGCCCACCTCCCACTCTTCTCATGCCACAAGCATCTTTTGCGCAATCCATCACTGATTCCCTAAATACATCCCATTCCTCCCCCACTCCCCTTACTTCCATTGTTCTCACCTTTTTCCATTCTGTACACAGTCTCTCCTGATACTTCTTCACACAGGTCTCCTTCCCAAGCTCACTTACTCTCACCACCTTCTTCACCCCAACATTCACTCTTCTTTTCTGAAAACCCATACTAATCTTCACCTTAGCCTCCACAAGATAATGATCAGCCATCCCTCCAGTTGCACCTCTCAGCACATTGACATCCAAAAGTCTCTCTTTCGCACGCCTGTCAATTAACACGTAATCCAATAACGCTCTCTGGCCATCTCTCCTACTTACATAAGTATACTTCTGTATATCTCGCTTTTTAAGCCAGGTATTCCCAATCATCAGTCCTTTTTCAGCACATAAATCTACAAGCTCTTCACCATTTCCATTTACAACACTGAACACCCCATGCATACCAATTATTCCCTCAACTGCCACATTACTCACCTTTGCATTCAAATCACCCATCACTATAACCCGGTCTCGTGCATCAAAACCGCTAACACACTCATTTAGCTGCTCCCAAAACACTTGCCTCTCATGATCTTCCGCTTCCATGGTTCCATCCGCTGACAGATCCACTACCAGATATCTAAAACACTTCACTTCCTCCAGTTTTTCTCCATTCAAACTCACCTCCCAATTATATATATATATATATATATATATATATATATATATATATATATATATATATATATATATATATATATATATATATATATATATATAGTGGTGATGTGAGAAGGAGATGGAGTGAGTATTTTGAAGGTTTGTTGAATGTGTCTGATGATAGAGTGCCAAATATAGGATGTTTTGGTCGAGGTGGTGTGCAAAGTGAGAGGGTTAGGGAAAATGATTTTGAAACAGAGAAGAGCTAGTAAAAGCTTTGTGGAAGATGAAAGCCGGCAAGGAAGCAGGTTTGGATGGTATTGCAGTGGAATTTATTAAAAAAGGGGGTGACTGTATTAATGAATGGTTGGTAAGGGTATTTAATGTATGTATGAGTCATGGTGAGGTGCCTGAGGATTGGCGGAATGCGTGCATAGTGCCATTGTACAAAGGGAAAAGGGATAAGAGTGAGTGCTTAAATTACAGAGGTATAAGTTTGTTGAATATTCCTGGTAAATTATATGGGAGGGTATTGATTGAGAGGGTGAAGGCATGTACAGAGCATCAGATAGGGGAAGAGCAGTGTGGTTTCAGAAATGGTAGAGGATGTGTGGATCAGGTGTTTGCTTTGAAGAATGTATGTGAGAAATACTTAGAAAAGCAAATGGATTTGTATGTAGCATTTATGGATCTGGAGAAGGCATATGATAGAGTTGATAGAGATGGTCTGGGAGGCAAGTTGTTAGAAGCAGTGAAAAGTCTTTATCGAGGATGTAAGGCATGTGTACGTGTAGGAAGAGAGGAAAGTGATTGGTTCTCAGTGAATGTAGGTTTGCGGCAGGGGTGTGTGATGTCTCCATTGTTGTTTGATTTGTTTATGGATGGGTTTGTTAGGGAGATGAATGCAAGAGTTTTGGAAAGAGGTGCAAGTATGCAGTTTGTTGTGGATGAGAGAGCTTGGGAAGTGAGTCAGTTGTTGTTCGCTGATGATACAGCGCTGGTGGCTGATTCATGTGTGAAACTGCAGAAGCTGGTGACTGGGTTTGGTAAAGTGCTTGAAAGAAGAAAGTTAAGAGTATATGTGAATAAGAGGAAGGTTATTAGGTACAGTAGGGTTGAGGGTCAAGTCAATTGGGAGGTAAGTTTGAATGGAAAAAAACTGGAGGAAGTAAAGTGTTTTAGATATCTGGGAGTGGATCTGGCAGTGGATGGAACCATGGAAGCGGAAGTGAATCATAGGGTGGGGGAGTTGGCGAAAATTCTGGGAGCCTTGAACAATGTTTGGAAGTCGAGAGCATTATCTCGGAAAGCAAAAATGGGTATGTTTGAAGGAATACTGGTTCCAACAATGTTGTATGGTTGCGAGGCGTGGGCAATGGATAGAGTTGTGCGCAGGAGGGTGGATGTGCTGGAAATGAGATGTTTGAGGACAATATGTGGTGTGAGGTGGTTTGATCGAGTAAGTAATGCAAGGGTAAGAGAGATGTGTGGAAATAAAAAAAGGGTGGTTGAGAGAACAGAAGAGGGTTTTTTGAAATAGTTTGGGCATATGGAGAGAATGAATGAGGAAAGATTGACCAAGAGGATATATGTGTCAGAGGTGGAGGGAACGAGGAGAAGTGGGACACCAAATTGGAGGTGGAAAGATGGAGTGAAAAAAGATTTTTAGTGATCGGGGCCTGAACATGCAGGAGGGTGAAAGGCGTGTAAGGAGTAGAGTGAATTGGAACGATGTGGTATACCGGGGTCGACGTGCTGTCAATTGATTGATCCAGGGCATATGAAGCGTCTAGGGTAAACCATGGAAAGTTCTGTGGGGCCTGGATGTGGAAAGGGAGCTGTGGTTTCGGTGCATTATTAACTGACAGCTAGAGACTGAGTGTGAACGAATTGGGACTTTGTTGTCTTTTCCCAGCTCTACCTCGCACACATGAGGGGGGAGGGGGATAGTATTCCATGTGTGGCGAGGTGGCGATGGGAACAAATAAAGGAAGACAGTATGAATTTTGTACATGTGTATATATATATATGTCTGTGTGTGTCTATATATGTGTACATTGAGATGTATAGGTATGTACATTTGCGTGTGTGGATGTGTAGGTATATATATGTGGATGTGGGTGGGTTGGGCCATTCTTTCGTCTGATTCCTTGCGCTACATAGCTATCGCGGGAGACAGCGGCGAAGCAAAATAATAATAATATAATAATAATATATATATTTCATACTATTCGCCATTTCCCGAGTTAGCGAGGTAGCGTTAAGAACAGAGGATTGGGCCTTTGAGGGAATATCCTCATCTGGCCCTATTCTCTGTTCCTTCTTTTGGAAAATTAAAAGAAAAAGAGAATAATAAACGAGAGGGGAGGATTTCCAGCCCCCTCTCCCTTCCCCTTTAGTCCCCTTCTACGACACGCAGGGAATACGTGAGAAGTATTCTTTCTCCCCTATCCCCAGGGATATATATATATATATATATATATATATATATATATATATATATATATATATATATATATATATATATACCATAATCACGCTAATCTGTGATGATAGTTATGAAGGTGAAATGGCAATTTGCTAGGAGTTCAGATAATTCCATTTAACATGTACTTTTCTCTTCATGTTGCACTACATGTTTCGCGGAGACAATCCGCCTCATCAGGTGCAGACAATTCATAAAGTTATTAAATCCCAACACTACCACACAGACTCCGTCTTGTTACTGTAGTGCGGAAGTATACACTGGCATGACCGTTAAATGGAAAAGTGGGAAGGGGTGCCTTGTGGTTAAGTAGGGCTGTGTGTGTGTTGAGGGGTTGGCCAGGGTAACGAGATGTGTGCTCAACGACTTTTCCTAAGTTATCTTTTCTTGGTAATTCTTTCATAATGATTTGGTTGATAATTGGATGTGCTTTAAACTTACTTGAGGACAAATTAAAGTTCTTAGTATTAGCAATCAAGACAGATTCAGTGACGTTACGGGCAGCATAATCAGAGGAGGCGAGGCATACAATATGACTGAGTTGTTAAGTTAGTTATGTTATCCTAAGTGGATTGTGAACAAGGCTTGCTGGAAAGCCAGCTAGAAATTTAGGCATCTAGTAACAAAAATGTGGAAAAAGCTGATAGGTCTAAATGTCTAGTGTTACCCTATTCTCCTAATTTAGCTAATTTACGACAGGTACTAAAGAACAGCGCTTTTAATTTTACCTCTCTATACAATAACGTCATCATTAATACCTTAATTAAATGTGGGCTAAATTATCAAAAAACTGGGAGTACTTACGTAGTCAAATGTAAGGAATGTAAAGATGTGTACATCGTCCAGACAGGTAAAAGAGTGACTGAGAGATGCTATTGGCACAGTCATTCTGTACGCAGAAGCGACCTCAGTAATGCAATCGCAAAAACTAGATATGATGAAAATGACAGACTAGACATTGAAGGTAATAGACTAAATGTGAAGGGTGTGATAGATTTAAAGGGCAAGTAATCAGATGTGATAAAAGTAATGGAAAATTGTGCAGGGTATTAAACAAGATGTTTTAGGATGATACCTCAGATTTGTAGAGAATGATAAACTTGAATTTAAAGGCTGAGACAAGATACAATGGTAATGTACATACTAAATTTGGAGGGAACGACGGACGTGGGTTGGAGGAGTGAACGATTACAGGTCATTCCTTAGCTCCTGTATCCATCAACCCGTGGCTTGGTTGGCTAAGTATACCTAATTGCCTCTCCCGCCGTAGCAAGTTAGCATCTGGAGGAAGCGAACATCGTCTTCCCTTGAACACATCCGCTTCCTAGCCGTCACGTATGATACATCGAGACCAGAGCCCATTATCTCCACTCAAGCTTTACAGGGTACACCATGGATTATCCTCACCGCTTCATCCGCCCTAGTTCATCTCAATGACAGCACGTCGATACCTGTATATCACATCGACTTCTTTCATTCTATCTATAGTATGCATCTTACACTTCTGAATGTTCAAGTCTGATACCTTAAAGACTCCCTCCCTGACTCCATTCTCCTATCTATTTTCAGTCAAACCCCTGCCCATGCTTCTGTTACTTCTGACACATATATATCCTCCTCGTCAGCCTTTCTTCTCTCATCCTTTCCATTTGACCGAACCATTTCATCAAGCCCTGGTGGGTCTTACTACTATACCTTTCTCTGATACTGTCATTCCTTGCATGATCAGTCCATCCAAGGTTACCTTTCATCCCTGGGCATTTCCTCTCCAACACAGCAACCGTCTGTCAATATTTTGTGCTCAAGGCCCACGACTCACATCAGTGCAACACTGTCGGTTATTCTGTGCCTTCATGCGTATCCCTCTTTGCCCTAACAGACACTGACCTCTTCTACAATATGCTGCTAATATGACGTTAGTACCTTTTCCCATCCATTGGTGCACTGTAACCCTCTTCTATCCTCTACCTTGTCCAGGTCCCTCCCATTCAAAGTGACACGCATCATCACCCAGTCTCAACCTTCTGCAAAACTGCATCAATTCTCTCAACTTTCTCCTTTCACACATTCCCCCAAACTCTGGCGCCATCCTCTGGTGTTTCTCTCTGGAATCTGTCACTCGGCACCAAAGCTCCGTCATCTGTGAACAGCACCTGTGTCATATCTCAAGCCCTCCCCGACTCCCCACACCCGTCAACCTCTGAGCCTTCAGTCTACTGTAGACTTACTCCTCGCTTTAGGACCGTCTCATTTACTTTTCGTCAGGACGTTGTCCTTGGACAGATGAAACAGCCATATGACTTCGTACATTCTGAACGCTGCCCTCCTTCACCTGAAACCTTTCACCCTCTTCCCTTCATACTCGCACATATGCCTCACCCTCTCTTCATACTACCATCTCACTCATCTCTCTCCCATACACTTTATCAGGTAGACTCAACAGATTTAGTTATTCTTTGTAGTTTGAACACTCGTCGTTTTTCCCAGGGCGTATTGAGGAGTCACATTAAACCAGAAATTTAGTTTGTGAAGCTTGGCTGTTGGTGATAGTTTCTAATTTCGGTGCATGATATATATGACACCTAATAAAGAAAAACTGGATGTGTGCAGATGAGTCAATTATTTGTTCGTGTGTTCTAAACGCTCCCTCGCTAAGGTGGGAAAGACACCACTAGATATTTAATAATTCTTTATTTTTTTTCTTATATTTTGACGCTGTGAACAATTCTGTTTTCGAATTTCGTTTTAGTAACTCTATATCTCACCGAAATTTTCTTTACAATCTTATTTACATTCAGCAGATTTTCAACCACTTTGAATTTCATATACACTTTTAATTTTTGTCCGGTTAAGACTTTCATTATTGTGTCTATAGTTAATTGTAAATTTTTTGGGAATATCATCTCTCTAAAGATGCCTTTTTTTTGACTTACACGACATTTACTTTTCAACTGCAGTTTACATTACTAATAATTCAAACCATTTTGAAAAATGAATATCTTTAATCCAAAATTTATCATTATTTTGCGGCACGTTTATGAAAATTTAATGTAAATCTGAAAATATTATGTTCACTGTTACACAACTTTTCACCGGCCTTGCAGAATCTAATTAAGTTCCTATCGTGGGAAGGATTATATGTAAAATCTTATTACTAAGCTTTGCCTCATGAACTGATAAACTCAAAAAGCAATTCTTTACCAAATGGATCAATCAGTTTTCTTCGTGGTAACCTTTTAAGATATCCCAGTTAATTTTAGGGATGATAAAATTGGCAGTGTGACTGAAACTTAATTTCCAAATATAATGTAAAACCATTTTCCTCTCAAAATCATTCTTGTATAAATTCGGTTACTCTTTGCACCTTCAGTGCAATGGAACACGACATCACCACTTGTCGTTTGTGTTCTATTTCTAGTGAAGGTTTTATATCCTACTTTCACCTAACTCTGTTGGTGAATAGTTGTCAGCCGTATCTATCGAGACTTCAGGTCTTGCTATGATACCTGACTCCTGTGACATTACTTAAGGCCCCAGTTTATTTTACTTTAAGTTTGGGCCGCTTGGTATTGACTTGCAAAACTTTGATATCATGTTGCCAAAGACAAGAATCCTGAGATATAAGTTTCTGGACCCAACTTATAAGTTTTAAAGTTCTCTCCCGACTTGTCTCCCCCAAGGCTTGACCGACTCCTTCTGACTAGACCCTCAGCCTCAACTGGTGGCAGGATTTCCTCATCCCTATACTTGACTGACGGCTGCTTTTGACGCTTAAGTCCTGGATCTCATTGCCTTATACTTAGTGAGTTTCTGAATGTCCTTTTATTGGATCCTATCTCCCTTAATGAAGTGCAAATCTTCCCTCTCAAACAGGGTCCTATCACTACTAGAGCTATTCTATAAATCTATGTCATCTACACTCCACACTACGACGTGCACTATCCATTTCATTCACAATCAGGAACCCAACATCGTACCCGGGTCAAAGTCCCGCCATCACAACTTTCTTACAGCTGTCTATAACCTTCTTAATTGGAGGCTAAGACTTACCTAAGTTATCTTCCTGATCATCTCTTACTTCATTGCTCTTATTCACCAGTAAAACTACTAGTGCTCTAGGTAATGTTTCTGACCATATCCTCTACTTTATTTATCACATCCACGAGCCTAGTTCCTAACATAACCCTATCTTATTCTTGTTCCTATCACACCTTTGCCCAGACATCTGACGAAAGAATTTCCAGCAAGAATGAAGGCAAACTTCCTTCGTATCATCTTCCAGTACCTGGATCCCACCACAAGCTACTTTTCCGAAATCTTGTGTTCTTATTCTGGGCTTGACCCTTATTCTTAATTGCCTTGAAACTGATCTTGTTAACTAAAGTAGGCTCTTCATCGACTACCCGTATATCTAAACTGCCAGTTTTGGTCGTACGTTCTCCTTCCTTTTTCCAAAACTTTACAGAACTTGCCATGGTGTATCTTGCCTCACTATTACAAACCAACCGACTGTGTGTCGATGAAGATGTGTTCGGTAGAGATACATCAGTCAGAAAGTTATTTGATGTAAACATGTTACAAGAAAGACTAAAAAAAATTACTGATATCGGAGGAAAGGAATCGAAGTGGAAGGTGATGAATGAGCTGTGAGACGTAGGGATATCGACGGACTGAAATTTAACTTTCCAATATCGTTGTAAGTTTAGGGTAAGATGGTATTGAAGGAATTGGTGTTGTTCACTGAATATTTTTTTCTTACGTATTCCTAAGAATCTAGAGATGTCATCTGAACTTGCGTTAAGTGGAAAAGATGTCACATGTAATTAAGTTGGTGTAAAATTAACCGACACAAAGGAATGTGGTAGAGATATAGCAAATCATTTGGAACGAATTTGTAGCTTAAGGCTAGTACTACGCCAGGATGTGTCGGTCTAAACTCATCATCATCTGCATGTCTAACCAGAGGAAGAAGAAGAAGGAAACAAAGTAATTCAATTTCTATGCAATGAAAGCTTTGGCAACAACACACCGTTGCCAATTTATGCCGCTTAATTAGAACGTGTAACGTGAGCTAACATTTGTTGCATAAACTTACGAAATTTTCTATTTGGCACACCATTGCCTTTATGATTAAAAAACGGAAATACATTTCAGGTTATACCAATTCTCTGCTTAAATTAGCTCATTTAGAATTTTTCTTTTCGTAAATAGCGCAGCATGAAAGAAAGAATTCATATACGATTATATCAATATTACATTTCAATTTTGAAATATATTTCCCGGAAACTAAAGTTATGGTATGCAAACCTTTCCCAGAGTGGGTCTGCCGCTGGTGGTCGACATGACGGTACGACTCACCACTCTATGTCCAATAGCAACACCCTGCCTCCTCCCCACACACCTTCAGTATAGACCATCTGTTTTACCACATACAGATAATTGTTCCCAGTCAGTGCATTCCTGTTTCTTGTCCTTAAACAGAAGTCTTTACAAACGAAGTACATCTCTTTTGTATTTTTCACATTATTCTTACATCTCTGTATCATATCCATCTACGTTCTCCAGTCATTGGTCTTATAAGTTCCTGCAGTGACCTGTAGAAATCTATATGCAAAATATATGGAATAAACTGTAAATGACTATCATTATATGTATCTGTATAGCTATGCAAAATTTCTCTAGGTAATGTCCAAAATTGCCTTAACATTTAGACGTGAGAGGGAAATGAAGGTCCCATCAGAAATTTCTGTACTCGCGAGGACCACGAATGACAGAGCCAAAGATGAATAGCCCAACGTGCAGCCTGCACACGGGCCTTCTTGAGCAAGACTACCGGGGAAAGTCTTGGGAGTCAGGGAAGAAATGAGATGAATGGCAACAATAGACTTCGTGAGGATCTCAGTACAATTGTGGACGGAAGACGAATGGAAGTGAACTGAAAACCGCAAAAAATCGAAGGTTGGTGAAACAACCTGAACACGAGAATTAATGATATACTGTGAATTTACAGATGATACCTGGAAAGTGTGAGGCTTTTACGGATGCTGCTTAGTCTTCAAGCTACATATACGTGTGTAAATATTGCAGAATGAACAATATCTATTGTGATATATACATTCTGATATGATCAAGAACTTACATATCACAGTAAACTCATAAAACAAATTTGTAAGAACATGCTAAACATTCAGATGTCCTCAAGCATATCAAACTTGAGCTTTTCATAAGGCAACAGAAGTCAGCGGTACATTGCATTGCATTTAGGCCCCAGGACTGAATCCTCGAACTCCTGAAGAAAGTGACCCACGAACTGGGCGGAGCTCCTGGATGGCCAGTAATCATAACACAGCAGAAAGTTTCCTTCGGCTGGTTATCATCCTCCTCATCACCAAAGTTCATGACAAGAGATAAGGATTGCAGACCCTTCCGTGGGGGAGAGGCACAAAACCAGCGTAATCTAGACACGAAGGAAAGAGAACGGGGAAAAAAGTTGACGTCGTGGATTTCCAAAGTTTCTAGTGAGTTTTATTGGATGTGTCAGGTGTAGAGGGGCTGGCGTGGTTCAGTGGGCAGTGATGGACTTATCAGCAAGATTTCATCAAGGGCCCTGGCTCGGCCAGAGACCAAGCAGACTAAAGAAAATATGACTTTATGAATTACACATTAAGGTAATGCTTCCAGTTCTCCTGGGAGGATCCGGTAGACTGAAAGCATGGAAAATGTCTTAGAATTTATATATTGTGTATTCATACTTACTAGATCGTAATCCTCAAATGTACTGCCAGGTTCATAAGTACGACAATGTCATACTTTGTGACTACCAATGAGAAAAAGAGAGAAGAAAAAGAACATTTCTTTCAGGCGTTTAAGATAATTCCAAAATCATACCCGGTGTCATTAAGCTATTAACCTTTGCTATAGGTGAAGCATCACGAGCATAGTCACTGAAAACACTGTAGAAATGAAATCCACAAAATACGGAAAGATATTGTAATATTCTGCAATTGCACCGAACGACGTTATCTATCAAGCACAAATATAAGACTGAAGATTACGGATATATTAGATCGTTGCCATAGGAAACCCAGTTGCCGGTGAACAGATCACTGAGGCACAGACCACCACTGATGGATGTCTCGTGAAAGTTACTTGCCAAATATTGATCGAACACGACTAACATTATCGAAAATTCTTTCTTCAACTGCTTTTTGACATATGTTGACATCCATAAACGAAGACCCCTGCTTGGATTGTGAATGAAGACGTCATGAATAAGTAATTTCCAATGTCGGAAATGATGTGTCTTGTAGTCATACTCAAGCCCTGCGATGAATCCATCAAACTGTTCAAATACACAGCGAAATACAGTTAATACGGGGCATAAGAGATGGCGACTGTTGTTCCGGCGTTGCGACCTTCTCATAAAACGAAGATTTGACGGCAGTAATACCTGACCCCCAGCTGCCTGGCAGCCCCTCTTTATGGCACATTATTCCCGGGTGCTGTCATTGACTGAGAGAGAGAGAGAGAGAGAGAGAGAGAGAGAGAGAGAGAGAGAGAGAGAGAGAGAGAGAGAGAGAGAGACAGACAGAGAGAGAGAGAGAGAGAGAGAGAGAGAGAGAGAGAGAGAGAGAGAGAGAGAGAGAGAGAGAGAGAGAGAGAGAGAGAGACAGACAGACAGAGAGAGACAGAGAGAGAGAGAGAGAGAGAGAGAGAGAGAGAGAGAGAGAGAGAGAGAGAGAGAGAGAGAGAGAGAGAGAGAGAGAGAGAGAGGGGACCAGACCACCACCATCTGACGGCCAGATCATTCCCATCTGGTGGCCAGAAAGTAACCATCTAGAGGCCAGACCACCACCATCTGGGGGCTAGGTTACCACCATCTACCTACCAGACCACCACCATCTGGCGACCAGACCACCACCAGCTAGCAACAGAGCCAACGCAGGAGCTGGTGCAGCAGACCACGCAAGCCACCTGAACAGCACCACCACCACCACCACCTTCCCTTGCCGTCACCACTGCCATCTCTCGGGAGAAGCTGAACGCAGCGGACTCGCCAGCAAAACAAAGTTAACATAAATCCAGATTTTCATAGCGAGTTGAATAGCTTTTCTGCATCCAATATCCAATGGAATGTGAAATAAAATGCGACATGGCAAGATTTTTCGTGGGTAAGTACCCTGTTGGACACCGTGACCTAACTGTACCCCTTATTTATAGTTAATGCGTTTATTCACGTATTTTCAGCAATACACAGTAAACATGAGACCGTTTCCCGAGATATAGACCCCCACCCCATTGCCAGGGAGAGAGAGAAAAAATCATAGAAATGGGACAGAAATGTCGGTAATATAGTGTTATTATGGCTTCAAAGTTTGTTTGTATTCTCTGTTGAACGGTTATTGCTGGCGGACAGATCCATAATGTGTTGACGGCTTCGTCCGTCCGTCCGTCCCTGTATCTATCGGCTGCCTGAAATATATGCGTAACCAATACCAGTATACATATGTATGACCGAGACGATAATACATGCGCCTGGCCGATGTTACAGCAGGCGGAGATATTTTCGATAGGCGGGCCTCACAGATATGAAACCTTCGGACCCAAGCGAGTGGCGCCCCGCCTCGAAATGTATCCACAGGAAATATTTATGTTTACGTGAGCGAACCGCCGGATGAGATGTGATCTTCAAAGTGCTGCATCGCTGGATGACGTGAAGAGTTTCCCTTTCTTTTATCGTTTTTCTTTTTCATAAAAGGGGGAAAATCATAAATGTATATATATATATATATATATATATATATATATATATATATATATATATATATATATATATATATATATATATATATATATATATATATATATATATATATATATATATATATATATATATATATATATATATATATATATATATATATATATATATATATATATATATATATATTGCTCAGATTGGAAATTATGAGTAGTATATAACATCTGACTGAATCCTATTTCTATTTTCTTCATGATTTAACTTCTAAACTTTCGGTGACCACCTGATGGAAGGAGGCAAAAGCAAAAAAAAAAAAGGGGGGGGGGCGGTTACACATTAACATCAGCTTCAGGTAGGAACGAAAAAATGGCCACATCTGGACACCAAGTTCGGGGAAGAGCAATAAGATAGGCCACAACAAGAGACCAATTTCATTACAATCACCAAAGCTACCCCGATATAGGTGTACAAAGGTAAGAGTTGCTCCCTATGCCTTTGTGAGCCGAGGATTTATTCTACTCGGTCGTATACATGTTTGAAAACCTTTGGAAGCAGATAAAAACAGAGAGCAACAGGTGAGGGAGATTCAGACGTCAGGCATACTAGTTTGGTAATGCCCGGAGATTTAAATGTCTATAAAGGATGGCTTTTAAAGGCATGTATTATACCAAGAAAGAACTGGAGTAGTTACCAAGTGACTGTGATGATCTTAGACATTATGTGTAACATGTGTCACTGTGGGGAATTTCATGCGATTGATCTAAGCCACTGGAAGGTACGGCAGCCGTGCCTCCCAGTGGCTCGAGCACCGAAATAAGAAGACACGTCCGGATGATAAGTATGATGCATAGAAGTCCATAGGGAATACGTTTTCTTTCAGTATCTCAACGTTTTCAGAAACTTAGATTAGCAATTATATGAGTCTGTGGACTTATCTATAGACACGTCTATATTTTCCTTGCTATATGCAGGCCGTTTGAATCTATGTAATTCAATACACCAAGCGACGTGGCCTCAATACGAGCCAACATGCTCTTGTTACAACAAAAATTAAAAACCTGTTACAAAATAAAAAAAAATTCAGTTTACAAATGTTGAAATGGGAGATGAGCTCCCTCCATCTGGATATGACTCGGTGGTTTAATTTCCTGATATCAAATCCCCAGGCTTCAAAAAGGATATTGAGTCTTTGTTTAGGGACTTCAATGTGTTATCGAAGCATTGTTCTGCTTTATGTGATATAAAACATTGTTAATTGTGATAACTATTTCTAGCATATGGCCATGACTTTACCCAAACTTATGTAGAGTTTATAGATAGACCAACATTAGGTACTGGGATACATACATGATCCTTTGTTCTCAAGATTATCAAGTTCTGTTAATGGAGTTAGCAAAGAAGTTTATATATATATATATATATATATATATATATATATATATATATATATATATATATATATATATATATATATATATATATATATATATATATATGTATATATATATATATATATATATATATAAATATATATATATATATATATATATATATATATATATATACATATATATATATATATATATATATATATATATATATATATATATATATATCCTCGTTCCCTCCACCTCCGACACATATATCCTCTTGGTCAATCTTTCCTCACTCATTCTCTCCATGTGCCCAAACCATTTCAAAACACCCTCTTCTGCTCTCTCAACCACGCTCTTTTTATTTCCACACATCTCTCTTACCCTTACGTTACTTACTCGATCAAACCACCTCACACCACACATTGTCCTCAAACATCTCATTTCCAGCACATCCATCCTCCTGCGCACCACTCTATCCATAGCCCACGCCTCGCAACCATACAACATTGTTGGAACCACTATTCCTTCAAACATGCCCATTTTTGCTTTCCGAGATAATGTTCTCGACTTCCACACATTCTTCAAGGCTCCCAGAATTTTCGCCCCCTCCCCCATCCTATGATCCACTTCAGCTTCCATGGTTCCATCCGCTGCCAGATCCACTCCCAGATATCTAAAACACTCTACTTCCTCCAGTTTTTCTCCATTCAAACTCACCTCCCAATTGACTTGACCCTCAACCCTACTGTACCTAATAACCTTGCTCTTATTCACATTTACTCTTAACTTTCTTCTTTCACACACTTTACCAAACTCAGTCACCAGCTTCTGCAGTTTCTCACATGAATCAGCCACCAGCCACGAAATTGGAGGTGGAAAGATGGAGTGAAAAAGATTTTGTGTGATCGGGGCCTGAACATGCAGGAGGGTGAAAGGAGGGCAAGGAATAGAGTGAATTGGAGCGATGTGGTATACCGGGGTTGACGTGCTGTCAGTGGATTGAATCAGGGCATGTGAAGCGTCTGGGGTAAACCATGGAAAGCTGTGTAGGTATATATATATAATTATATTCATTGATTTATATTATTTATTTTGCTTTGTCGCTGTCTCCCGCGTTAGCGAGGTAGCGCAAGGAAACAGACGAAAGAATGGCCCCACCCCACCCACATACACATGTATATACCTACACGTCCACACACGCTAATATACATACCTATACATCTCAACGTATACATATATATACACACACAGAGTGAGAGGACGAGAGCAATGGAAGGAGTAGCACTACTCCTGAAACAGGAGTGGTGGGAGTATGTGATAGAGTGTAAGAAAGTAAACTCTAGATTGATGTGGGTAAAACTGAAAGTGGATGGAGAAAGATGGGTGATTATTGGTGCATATGCACCTGGGCATGAGAAGAAAGATCATGAGAGGCAAGTGTTTTGGGAGCAGCTGAGTGAGTGTGTTACTAGTGTTGATGCTGAGGCCGGGTTATAGTGATGGGTGATTTGAATGCAAAGGTGAGTAACGTGGCCGTTGAGGGAATAATTGGCGTACATGGGGTGTTCAGTGTTGTAAATGGAAATGGTGAAGAGCTTGTAGATTTATGTGCTTGAAAAGGACTGGTGATGGAAATACCTGGTTTAAAAAGAGAGATATACATAAGTATACGTATGTAAGTAGGAGAGATGTCCAGAAAGCGTTATTGGATTACATGTTAATTGATAGGCGCGCGAAAGAGAGAATTTTAGATGTTAATGTGTTGAGAGGTGCAACTAGAGAGATGTCTGATCATTATCTTGTGGAGGCGAACGTAAAGATTTGTAGAGGCTTTCGGAAAAGAAGAGAGAATGTTGGGATGAAGAGAGTGGTGAGAGTAAGTGAGCTTAGGAAGGACTCTTTTGTGAGGAAGTACCAGGAGAGACTGAGTACAGAATGGAAGAAGGTGAGAACAAAGGACGTAAGGGGAGTGGGGGAGGAATGGGATGAATTTAGTGAAGCAGTGATGGCTTGTGCAAAAGATGCTTGTGGCATGAGAAGCGTGGGAGGTGGGCAGATTAGAAAAGGTAGTGAGTGGTGGGATGAAGTAGTAAGATTATTAGTGAAAGAGAAGAGAGAGGCATTTGGACGATTTTTGCAGGGAAATAATGCAAATGACTAGGAGATGTATCAAAGAAAGAGGCAGGAGGTCAAGAGAAAGGTGCAAGAGGTGAAAAAGAGGGCAAATGAGAGTTGGAGTTAAAGGCTATCATTAATTTCTAGGTTGAATAGAAAGATGTTTTGGAAGGAGGTAAATAAAGTGCGTAAGACACGGGAAAAAATGGGAACATCAGTGAAGGGGGCAAATGGGGAGGTGATAACAAGTAGTGATCATGTGAGAAGGAGATGGAGTGATATATATATATATATATATATATATATATATATATATATATATATATATATATATATATATATATATATATATATATATATAAGGAAACAGACGAAAGAAATGGCCCAACTCACCCCCATACACATGTATATACATACACGTCCACACACGCAAATATACATACCTATACATCTCAATGTGCACATATATATGCACACACAGACACATACCTATATACCCATGCACACAATTCACACTGTCTACCTTTACCTACCCTCATGTATCCAAGATATGGTTGTACTTTGTGAAATGAAGACAATTGAGAAACATCATAAGCCAATATTCCAGTTTCATGATAAGAGAAGTGGACCAGGCAGTATGATACAGTGGTTAAATTGATGAAAACTACTATTGACGTTTGTGTAAATAAATTATACATTTCCCTTTTCCATAGCCAGAGGTTGAACCATTATGTGACATTCATTTTTCATATCATTTCAAGCTAGAAGTTTCAGTTTTCTAAATTATTTCTTACATTTTTCATATATATATATATATATATATATATATATATATATATATATATATATATATATATATATATATATATATATATATATATATATATATATAAACTACTATATATGTGTGTGTGTATATGTGTGTATGTGTGTGTATATATATATATATATATATATATATATATATATATATATATATATATATATATATATATATATATATATATATATATATATATATATATATATATATTATATATATATATATATATATATATATATATATATATATATATATATATATATATATATATATATATATATATATATATATATAAACTACTATATATGTGTGTGTGTATATGTGTGTATGTGTGTGTATATATATATATATATATATATATATATATATATATATATATATATATATATATATATATATATATATATATATATATATATATATATATATTTATATATATATATATATATATATATATATATATATATATATATATATATATATATATATATATATATATATATATATATATATATATATATATATATATATATATATATATATATATATATATATATATATATAAACTACTATATATGTGTGTGTGTATATGTGTGTATGTGTGTATATATATATATATATATATATATATATATATATATATATATATATATATATATATATATATATATATATATATATATATATATATATATATATATATATATATATATATATATATATATATATATATATATATATATATATATATATATATATATATATATATATATATATATATATGTATATATATATATATATATATATATATATATATATATATATATATATATATATATATATATATATATATATATATATATATATATATATATATATATATACATATATATATATATATATATATATATATATATATATATATATATATATATATATATATATATATATATATATGTATATATATATATATATATATATATATATATATATATATATATATATATATATATATATATATATATATATATATATATATATATATATATATATATATATATATATATATACATACTAGAGGGGACGGGAGCGGGGGGCCAGAAATCCTCCCCTCCTTGTATTTTAACTTTCTAAAAATGGGAATGAATATATATATATATATATATATATATATATATATATATATATATATATATATATAATCAGATCCACGGTAAACTATGCCATCTGCCTGGTCTTTCATACTGAAATAACCCAACAATAAATAAACCGAATTCCCAGATCAATCTTAAACCCCAACACATCAGACGTACACCCATCAGATAGCACACTACCCAGACAAACACGATTCACACTCTCCTGCTCATTCCCTGGACATCATCCATCAATTGAATCGCTGCGAACACCGTTTCAACATATTGCAAGACCCTACATGCCTGCGATGCACCTGCCATTGAGAAGACACCGTGGACTTACTACTCATTTGCCCTGCACATTCTGCACATAGACACACACACAACATCACAACATCCCGACCAGTGGACGTGGCCAGCCTCCTGAGTGCTGCAGGAGCCTCATAATGATAAACGGGAATCCTGGGGCAGGGGTATGATTCATGGTGAGGTGCCTGAGGATTGGCGGAATGCGTGCATAGTGCCATTGTACAAAGGCAAAGGGGACAAAGGTGAGTGCTAAAATTACAGAGGTATAAGTTTGTTGTGTATTCCTTGGAAATTATATGGGAGGGTATTGATTGAGAGGGTGAAGACATGTACAGAGCATCAGACTGGAGAAGAGCAGTGTGGTTTCAGAAGTAGTAGAGGATGTGTGGATCAGGTGTTTGCTTTGAAGAATGTATGTGAGAACTACTTAGAAAAGCAAATGGATTTGTATGTAGCATTTATGGATCTGGAGAAGGCATATGATAGAGTTGATAGAGATGCTCTGTGGAAGGTATTAAGAATATATGGTGTGAGAGGCAAGTTGATAGATGCAGTGAAAAGGTTTTATCGAGGATGTAAGGCATGTGTACGTGTAGGAAGAGAGGAAAGTGATTGGTTCTCAGTGAATGTAGGTTTGCGGCAAGGGTGTGTGATGTCTCCATGGCTGTTTAATTTATTTATGGATGGGGTTGTTAGGGAGGTGAATGCAAGAGTTTTGGAAAGAGGGGCAAGTATGCAGTCTGTTGTGGATGAGAGAGCTTGGGAAGTGAGTCAGTTGTTGTTCGCTGATGATACAGCGCTGGTGGCTGATTCATGTGAGAAACTGTAGAAGCTGGTGACTGAGTTTGGTAAAGTGTGTGAAAGAAGAAAGTTGAGAGTAAATGTGAATAAGAGCAGGGTTATTAGGTACAGTAGGGATGAGGGTCAAGTCAATTGGGAGGTAAGTTTGAATGGAGAAAAACTGGAGGAAGTGAAGTGTTTTAGATACCTGGGAGTGGATTTGGCAGCGGGGTGGCTGGAAATCCTCCCCTCTCTTTTTTTTTTTTTCAAAAGAAGGGACAGGGAAGGGGGCCAGGTGAGGATATTCCCTCAAAGGCCCAGTCCTCTGTTCTTAACGCTACCTCGCTAATGCAGGAAATGGCGAATAGTTTGAAAGGAAGAAAGAATATATATATATATATATATATATATATATATATATATATATATATATATATATATATATATATATATATATATATATATATATATATATATATATATATATATATATATATATATATATATATATCATTTCAATCTATGTTCCCTAAGGCATTTCATATTTGCACTCCAGAGAATATTGATGATGAGTTTGAGAAGATATATTATATTGGATATAAGTTAAAGTAACCTAGATCTTTCATTGATAAATCCCTTAAGTCAGCACAGAAATCATTTTATAGAGTTAAGCCCAAACCTCCCATTGACACCAAGAATCTTTTATTTCTCCTTTTTGATAATAATTTTACTTTACTTCCCATGTTGGTTAAATCCTTTAATGTGAATGTTGCCTGCAGCAACAATGATACTAGAATTATAATCTTAATTTTAGTGATGGTCTATACAAATTGCATAGTTTTATTGTTGTTAAAATTTGTAAACAATTCACCTTCTTGTCCACATGATAAGTTTATGATACGCTCGTTGTCTGTCTTGGACAATCGCATGTTTATCAAAAGCGTCCTAGCCACATCTCTTCGTGTCTACCAACTGACGGATATTTCTCTCTTGATAAATCCCTTAAGTTAGCAAAGAAATCATTTTATAGAGTTGAGCTGAAACCTCCCATTGACACAAAGAATCTTTTAGTTCTCCCTTTCAATAATAATTTTACTTTACTTCCCATGTTGCTTAAATCCTTTAATGTAAATGTTGCCTTCAGCAGCAATAATACTATAAAGAATATCTTAATCAGGAATTCACCAGAAAATTCTCCTGGGTGCATCTATAAAGTGCCATGTAAAAATCGTGATAAGTTTTATGTTGGTCAGACTGGTAAGGATCTTTCTGTTAGACCTAAGCAACATAAATATAATATAAGTACGGGACAAGAATCAAATGCCTTGTTTAATCACGTTAGAAACTATGATTATTGAATTGATTGGAGTAATGCCATCTCAGTTATTGAATCTATCACCACGAGAAATATCAATGAATCTTCTGTTATTGAATACACAAAGAATTATGGTCTTGATATTAGTGATGGTCTATACAAATTAGATAACTTTATTGTTGATAAAATTTGTTTATGATACGCTCGTTGTCTGTCTTGGACAATCGCATGTTTACCAACTGACGTCCTAGCTACGTCTCTTCGTTTAATGTCAACTGACTGTTATATTTCTCTCTTGTGTGTCCACTGATGATGTGACTATTACACGAAAGCGCACTTGAGAACATAATCGTGTTTCATTTTCCCCGTGGACTCATAGGAATATCTTGATCACGCGCAAAATTGTGATCATTTCCAATATACATATATATATATATATATATATATATATATATATATATATATATATATATATATATATATATATATATATATATATATATATATATATTTTTTTTTTTTTCTGCTTTGTCACTGTCTCCCGCGTTTGCGAGGTAGCGCAAGGAAGCAGACGAAAGAAATGGCCCAACCCACCCCCATACACATGTATATACATACGTCCACACACGCAAATATACATACCTACACAGCTTTCCATGGTTTACCCCAGACGCTTCATATGCCTTGATTCAATCCACTGACAGCACGTCAACCCCGGTATACCACATCGCTCCAATTCACTCTATTCCTTGCCCTCCTTTCACCATCCTGCATATTCAGGCCCCGATCACACAAAATCTTTTTCACTCCATCTTTCCACCTCCAATTTGGTCTCCCTCTTCTCCTCGTTCCCTCCACCTCCGACACATACATCCTCTTGGTCAATCTTTCCTCACTCATTCTCTCTATGTGCCCAAACCATTTCAAAACACCCTCTTCTGCTTTCTCAACCACGCTCTTTTTATTTCCACACATCTCTCTTACCCTATTATTACTTACTCGATCAAACCACCTCACACCACACATTGTCCTCAAACATCTCATTTCCAGCACATCCATCCTCCTGCGCACAACTCTATCCATAGCCCACGCCTCGCAACCATACAACATTGTTGCAACCACTATTCCTTCAAACATACCCATTTTTGCTTTCCGAGATAATGTTCTCGACTTCCACACATTCTTCAAGGCTCCCAGAATTTTCGCCCCCTCCCCCACCCTAGGATCCACTTCCGCTTCCATGGTTCCATCCGCTGCCAGATCCACTCCCAGATATCTAAAACACTTCACTTCCTCCAGTTTTTCTCCATTCAAACTCACCTCCCAATTGACTGGACTCTCAACCCTACTGTACCTAATAACCTTGCTCTTATTCACATTTACTCTTAACTTTCTTCTTTCACACACTTTACCATACTCAGTCACCAGCTTCTGCAGTTTCTCACATGAATCAGCCACCAGCGCTGTATCATCAGCGAACAACAACTGACTCACTTCCCAAGCTCTCTCATCCCCAACAGACTTCATACTTGCCCCTCTTTCCAAAACTCTTGCATTCACCTCCCTAACAACCCCATCCATAAACAAATTAAACAACCATGGAGACATCACACACCCCTACCGCAAACCTACATTCACTGAGAACCAATCACTTTCCTCTCTTCCTACACGTACACATGCCTTACATCCTCGATAAAAACTTTTCACTGCTTCTAACAACTTGCCTCCCACACCATATATTCTTAATACCTTCCACAGAGCATCTCTATCAACTCTATCATATGCCTTCTCCAGATCCATAAATGCTACATACAAATCCATTTGCTTTTCTAAGTATTTCTCACATACGTTCTTCAAAGCAAACACCTGATCCACACATCCTCTACCACTTCTGAAACCACACTGCTCTTCCCCAATCTGATGCTCTGTACATTCCTTCACCCTCTCAATCAATAACCTCCCATATAATTTACCAGGAATACTCAACAAACTTATACCTCTGTAATTTGAGCACTCACTCTTATCCCCTTTGCCTTTGTACAATGGCACTATGCACGCATTCCGCCAATCCTCAGGCACCTCACCATGAGTCATACATACATTAAATAACCTTACCAACCAGTCAACAATACAATCACCCCCTTTTTTAATAAATTCCACTGCAATACCATCCAAACCCACTGCCTTGCCGGCTTTCATCTTCCGCAAAGCTTTTACTACCTCTTCTCTGTTTACCAAATCATTTTCCCTAACCCTATCACTTTGCACACCACCTCGACCAAAACACCCTATATCTGCCACTCTATCATCAAACACATTCAACAAACATTCAAAATACTCACTCCATCTCCTTCTCACATCACCACTACTTGTTATCACCTCCCCATTTGCGCCCTTCACAGAAGTTCCCATTTGCTCCCTTGTCTTACGCACTTTATTTACCTCCTTCCAGAACATCTTTTTATTCTCCCTAAAATTTAATGATACTCTCTCACCCCAACTCTCATTTGCCCTTTTTTTCACCTCTTGCACCTTTCTCTTGACCTCCTGTCTCTTTCTTATATATATATATATATATATATATATATATATATATATATATATATATATATATATATATTTTTTTTTTTTTTTTTTTTTTTTTATACTTTGTCGCTGTCTCCCGCGTTTGCGAGGTAGCGCAAGGAAACAGACGAAAGAAATGGCCCAACCCCCCCCCCCATACACATGTACATACACACGTCCACACACGCAAATATACATACCTACACAGCTTTCCATGGTTTACCCCAGACGCTTCACATGCCTTGATTCAATCCACTGACAGCACGTCAACCCCTGTATACCACATCGCTCCAATTCACTCTATTCCTTGCCCTCCTTTCACCCTCCTGCATGTTCAGGCCCCGATCACACAAAATCTTTTTCACTCCATCTTTCCACCTCCAATTTGGTCTCCCTCTTCTCCTCGTTCCCTCCACCTCCGACACATATATCCTCTTGGTCAATCTTTCCTCACTCATTCTCTCCATGTGCCCAAACCATTTCAAAACACCCTCTTCTGCTCTCTCAACCACGCTCTTTTTATTTCCACACATCTCTCTTACCCTTACGTTACTTACTCGATCAAACCACCTCACACCACACATTTTCCTCAAACATCTCATTTCCAGCACATCCATCCTCCTGCGCACATCTCTATCCATAGCCCACGCCTCGCAACCATACAACATTGTTGGTACCACTATTCCTTCAAACATACCCATTTTTGCTTTCCGAGATAATGTTCTCGACTTCCACACATTTTTCAAGGCTCCCAAAATTTTCGCCCCCTCCCCCACCCTATGATCCACTTCCGCTTCCATGGTTCCATCCGCTGACAGATCCACTCCCAGATATCTAAAACACTTCACTTCCTCCAGTTTTTCTCCATTCAAACTCACCTCCCAATTGACTTGACCCTCACCCCTACTGTACCTAATAACCTTGCTCTTATTCACATTTACTCTTAACTTTCTTCTTCCACACACTTTACCAAACTCAGTCACCAGCTTCTGCAGTTTCTCACATGAATCAGCCACCAGCGCTGTATCATCAGCGAACAACAACTGACTCACTTCCCAAGCTCTCTCATCCCCAACAGACTTCATACTTGCCCCTCTTTCCAAAACTCTTGCATTTACCTCCCTAACAACCCCATCCATAAACAAATTAAACAACCATGGAGACATCACACACCCCTGCCGCAAACCTACATTCACTGAGAACCAATCACTTTCCTCTCTTCCTACACGTACACATGCCTTACATCCTCGATAAAAACTTTTCACTGCTTCTAACAACTTGCGTAAGTTTACCATTATCAATATATCATATATGCCGACAAAACTAATTCTGAAACCATCCGGTCTATTTCACTAAGACACACCAAAGCTACGTAATAAGATCTGTGGCCTGTTTTTGTGTATATGTTTGTGTATATGTGAGTTTGCAGATATGTGTTTTTGTGTGTGTGTTTGTGTGTATGTGTGTGTGTGTGTGTGTGTGTGTGTGTGTGTGTGTGTGTGTGTGTGTGTGTCTGTTTGTGTGTATCTGCACATACTTGAGCAGCGTTCCGCCCAGCCTGGGACAGTTGAAGCAATTGTAGCGAAGTGTGCCATCACTTACATCCCGGAATAGCATGCTTACTCTTAAGGGAGCAGAAAATTACGGCTGTTCGTCCGAATGGGAACTCGATACAAATATTTCTTCTGCTTCCCCGAATTCTTCGCAACAGTAGACTTTGACCCCTAATGCCTGTATGCCCCCTCGCCATATTATGAGATCTTGGAACGCCACCACTCTTGCGAAATGTTCCCAAGTCCTATGAAAGAGGATGAAGAAAATAACCCATAAATGTCAACGAAAGGGTTGGGAAATGTTTGTGCATCACGTTTGCCTCATCCTAGCAATAGAAAACGAGGTCAACGCGTTCTGGGAGGGATGGCTCTTCTATACACCATGGCACCCTCCATAAGAATAAAAAACGCAAAGGCTTTTCATGTATTGCTGGTATATCATATTTGCCTCAGTGTCTGTCCGGTGAGGCTGTAAGCATTAGTTCACTCTAAAAGACAGTATTAATTCCGTTTAGATCTTCCTCTCCACTCATCTCTCTCTCTCTCTCTCTCTCTCTCTCTCTCTCTCTCTCTCTCTCTCTCTCTCTCTCTCTCTCTCTCTCTCTCTCTCTCTCTCTCTCTCTCTCATGCATCTGTCCGATCACCCATCCATCAATTCCCTTTCCATCGAGAAGAGGAAGAATAAGCATGAGTGAAAATCCCTCTCAATATCCTCCATGATGGAGTAGCCATTACGAGAGCACCATGGCACGGGAGCCTACCTGGCCTTCTTTTAATAATGCTAATGGATCCAATATACTCAGCCAAACACGAAGGAAAAATCAAGATTTTAGCCCGGCACTCACTTTCATTATGCCTCACTGTGGCGTCTGGTCGGTAAGATGCTTCTGAATTGTAACAGATTTACTTGATATCTTGTGTATATATATATATATATATATATATATATATATATATATATATATATATATATATATATATATATATATATATATATATATATATATATATATATATATATATATATATATATATGTATATATATATATATATATATATATATATATATATATATATATATATATATATATATATATATATATATATATATATAAATATATATATATATATATATATTTTTTTTTTTGTTTTTTATTATTATACTTTGTCGGTGTCTCCTGTGTTAGCAAGGTAGCGCAAGGAAACAGACAAAAGAATGGCCCAACCCACCCACATAGACATGTATATACATACACGTCCACACACGCACATATACATACCTATATATTTCAACGTATACTTATATATACATGCACAGACATATACATATATACACATGAACATACTTCATACTTGATGCCCTCAGCCATTCCCGTCGCCACCCCGCCACACTTGAAATGACAACCCCCTCTCCCCGCACGCGCGCGAGGTAGCGCTAAGAAAAGACAACAAAGGCCACATTCGTCCACACTGAGTCTCTAGCTGTCATGTATAATGCACCGAAACCACAGCTCCCTTTCCACATCCAGGCCCCACAAAACATTTCATGGTTTACACCAAACGCTTCACATACCCTGGTTCAATCCATTGACAGTACGTCGAATTCGGTATACCACATCCTTCCAGTTCTCTCTATTCCTTGCACGCCTTTCGCACTCGTGCATGGTCAGGCCCCTATCGCTTAAAATTTTTTTTCAATCCATCCTTCCACCTTCAATTTCGTCTCCCACTTCTCGTTCCCTTCACCTCTGACACATATATCCTCTTTGTCAATTTTTCCTCACTCATTCTCTCCATGTGACCAAACCATTTCAATACATCCTCTTGCTCTCCCAACCACTCTCTTTTATTACCACACATCTCTCTTGCCCTTTCATTACTTACTCGATCAAACCACATCACACCACATATTGTCCTCAAACATCTCATTTCCAACACATCCTCCGTCCTCCGCACAACCATTTCTATAGCTTACTCCTCGCAACCATATAACATTATTGGAACCACTATTCCCTTAAACATACCCATTTTGCTTTCCGAGATAATGTTCTCTCCTTCCACACATTCTTCAACGCTCCCAGAACCTTCGCCCCCTCCCACATCCTGTGACTCACTTCTGCTTCCATGGTTCCATCCGCTGCCAAATTCACTCCCAGATATCTAAGATACTTCACTTCCTCCAGTCTTTCTCAATTAAAACTTTCCTCCCGGTTGACTTGTCCCTCAACCCTACTGTACCTAATAACCTTGCTCTTATTCACATTTACTCTCAGCTTTCTTCTTTCACACACTTTACCAAACTCAGTCACCAGCTTCTGCAGCTTCTCACCCGAATCAGCCACCAGCGCTGTATCATCAGCGAACACAACTGACTCACTTCCCAAACCCTCACATCCACAACAGACTGCATACTTGCCCCTCTCTCCAAAACTCTTGCATTCACCTCCCTAACAACCCCATCCATAAATCAATTAAACAACCATGGAGAAATTACGCACCCCTACCGAAAACCGACATTCATTGGGAACCAATCACTTTCAGCTATTCCTACTCGTACACATGCCTTACATCCTAGATAAAACTTTTCCACTGCTACTTGTATCCCACACCATATACTCTTGATACCTTCCACAGAGCATCTCTATCAACTCCCTCATATGCCTTCTCCACATCCATAAATGCTACATACAGATCCACTTGTTTTTCTAAGTATTTCTCACATACATTCTTTAAAGCAAATACCTGACCCACACATCCTCTACCACTTCTGAAACCACTCTGCTCTTCCCCAATCTGGTACTCTGTACATGCTTTCACACTCTCAATCAATACTTTCCCATATAATTTCTCAGGAATACTCAACAAACTTATACCTCTGTAATTTGAGCACTCACTCTTATCCCCTTTGCCTTTGTACAGTGACACTATGCAAGCATTCCGCCAGTTCTCAGGCACCTCACCATGAGTCATACATATATTGAATAACCTTATCAACCAGTCAACTATACAGTCTCCCCCTTTTTTAATAAATTCCTCTGGAATACCAACTAAACCCGCTGCCTCGCCGGCTTCCATCTTCCGCAAAGCTTTTACGACCTGTTCACTGTATACCAAATCATTCTCCCTAACCCTCTCTCTTTGCACACCACCTCAACCAAAACACCCTATATCTGCCCATTCAACAAACCTTCAAAATACTCACTCCATCTCCTTCTCACATCACCACTACTTGTTATCACTTCCCCATTAGCCCCCTTCACTGATGTTCCCATTTGTTCCCTTGTCTTACGCACTTTATTTACCTCCTTCCAAAACATCTTTTTATTCTCCCTAAAGTTTAATGATACTCTCTCACCCCAACTCTCATTTGACCTCTTTTTCATCTCTTGTACCTTTCTCTTGACCTCCTGCCTCTTTCTTTTATACATCTCCCAGTCATTTGCATTATTTCCCCGCAAAAATCGTCCAAATGCCTCTCTCTTCTCTTTCACTAATAACCTTACTTCTTCATCCCACCACTCACTACCCTTTCTAATCTGCCCACCTCCCACGCTTCTCATGCCACAAGCATCTTTTGCACAAGCCATCACTGCTTCCCTAAATACATCCCATTCCTCCCCCATCCCCTTACGTCCTTTGTTCTCACCTTTTTCCTACAAATCTTCACTTTCGCCTCCACAAGATAATGATCAGAAATCCCTCCAGTTGCACCTCTCAGCACATTAACATCCAAAAGTCTCTCTTTCGCGAGCCTATCAATTAACACGTAATCCAACTACTAACACACTCACTCAGCTGCACCCAAAACACTTGCCTCTCATGATCTTCTCATGTCCAGTTGCATATGCACCAATTATCACCCATCTCTCTCCATCCACTTTCAGTTTTACCTATATCAATCTACAGTTTACTTTCTTACACTCTATCACATACTGCCACCACTCCTGTTTCAGGAGTAGTGCTACTCCTTCCCTTGCTCTTTGCCTCTCATTAACCCCTGACTTTACTCCCAAGACGTTCTCAAACCACTCATCCCCTTTACCCTTGAGCTTCGTTTCACTCAGAGCCAAAACATCCAAGTTCCTTTCCTCAAACATACTACCTATCTCTCCTTTTTTCTCATCTTGATTACATCCACACATATTCAGACACCCTACTCTGAGCCTTCTTCTGTTTTCCCTTTTAGAAAGTTAAAATACAAGTAGGGGAGGGTTTCTAGGCCCCTGCTGCCGTCCCCTTTAGTCGCCTTGTACGACACGCGAGGAATGCATGGGAAGTATTCTTTCTCCCTTATCCCCAGGGATAAAGATATATATATATATATATATATATATATATATATATATATATATATATATATATATATATATATATATATATATATACATATAAATATATATATATATATATATATATATATATATATATATATATATATATATATATATATATATATATATATATATATATATATATATATATGTGGTTTCAGAAGTGGTAGAGGATGTGTGGATCAGGTGTTTGCTTTGAAGAATGTATGCGAGAAATACTTAGAAAAGCAAATGGATTTGTATGTAGCATTTATGGATCTGGAGAAGGCATATGATAGAGTTGATAGAGATGCTCTGTGGAAGGTATTAAGAATATATGGTGTGGGAGGCAAGTTGTTAGAAGCAGTGAAAAGTTTTTATCGAGGATGTAAGGCATGTGTACGTGTAGGAAGAGAGGAAAGTGACTGGTTCTCAGTGATTGTAGGTTTGCGGCAGGGGTGCGTGATGTCTCCATGGTTGTTTAATTTGTTTATGGATGAGGTTGTTAGGGAGGTGAATGCAAGAGTTTTGGAAAGAGTGGCAAGTATGAAGTCTGTTGGGGATGAGAGAGCTTGGGAAGTGAGTCAGTTGTTGTTCGCTGATGATACAGCGCTGGTGGCTGATTCATGTGAGAAACTGCAGAAGCTGGTGACTGAGTTTGATAAAGTGTGTGAAAGAAGAAAGTTAAGAGTAAATGTGAATAAGAGCAAGGTTATTAGGTACAGTAGGGTTGAGGGTCAAGTCAATTGGGAGGTAAGTTTGAATGGAGAAAAACTGGAGGAAGTAAAGTGTTTTAGATATCTGGGAGTGGATCTGGCAGCGGATGGAACCATGGAAGCGGAGGTGGATCATAGGGTGGGGGAGGGGGCGAAAATTCTGGGAGCCTTGAAGAATGTGTGGAAGTCGAGAACATTATCTCGGAAAGCAAAAATGGGTATGTTTGAAGGAATAGTGGTTCCAACAATGTTGTATGGTTGCGAGGCGTGGGCTATGGATAGAGTTGTGCGCAGGAGGATGGATGTGCTGGAAATGAGATGTTTGAGGACAATGTGTGGTGTGAGGTGGTTTGATCGAGTAAGTAACGTAAGGGTAAGAGAGATGTGTGGAAATAAAAAGAGCGTGGTTGAGAGAGCAGAAGAGGGTGTTTTGAAATGGTTTGGGCACATGGAGAGAATGAGTGAGGAAAGATTGACCAAGAGGATATATGTGTCGGAGGTGGAGGGAACGAGGAGAAGTGGGAGACCAAATTGGAGGTGGAAAGATGGAGTGAAAAAGATTTTGTGTGATCGGGGCCTGAACATGCAGGAGGGTGAAAGGAGGGCAAGGAATAGAGTGAATTGGATCGATGTGGTATACCGGGGTTGACGTGCTGTCAGTGGATTGAATCAGGGCATGTGAAGCGTCTGGGGTAAGCTATGGAAAGCTGTGTAGGTATGTATATTTGCGTGTGTGGACGTATGTATATACATGTGTATGGGGTGGGTTGGGCCATTTCTTTCGTCTGTTTCCTTGCGCTACCTCGCAAACGCGGGAGACAGCGACAAAGCGAAAAAAAAAAAAAAATATATATATATATATATATATATATATATATATATATATATATATATATATATATATATATATATATATATATACATATATATATATATATATATATATATATATATATATATATATATATATATATATATATATATATATATATATATATATATATATATATATACATATATATATATATATATATATATATATATATATATATATATATATATATATATGTATATATATATATATATATATATATATATATATATATATATATATATATATATATATATATATATATATATATATATATATATATATATATATATATATATATATCAAACATAAAATGAATCTTCAACTATGATGATGATCACACTTTTCAGCTGTTCTCTCCACGATGCGCTGCCCGAGGAACATCTCAGCATATAAATATAGGCAACATAGCGAGCGTCTCGCAGGGTAATAACAGTCTTGCTAGTCATGCGTGCGAATATTGCCCACCAAATATTTTCAGAGAAGCCTTCTGTAAAAAGAAATGTTCTTATACAGAGAGTTATGGTTATATTATTCCTACGCTAATGTAAATCATGTTACAACATTCATTGTGATTAAATGAGATTTTATAATCATCATTTAGATGGCTGTGCATGTTTGTTTTATCTCTGTGTCTGTGTGTCTGTTTATCAGTTTTCGTCCTTTTATATCCTCAACTTCCTCTCTACTCTGCTTTTCATCTCGCGCTCCCACGCGCAATACTCTGTTACCTTTTGCCTTGAATATCACATTCGAATGAAAGCCAACAAATATTTCTCAGTGCTAAACTCGCAAGAATTAAAAGAAAAAAGTGCTTTTGAAAGCAATATTACTGCAGTATCCCCTTTAATTTGAGGTCGTTTTCCTTAATGGAATTCGAAGCTAAAGCTTAAATTATATGTAAAAAAATTTCATTTTTATGAATATGACCCCACTTGCATTTTCCTTCTCGAAAAAAATTTCAGAATTTAGGAGATAATGGCTTATGTTTTTGCCACGCGCAACTTTATTTTTCTTTTGAATTAAATATCGTTAAACTTTGTTGATCCATTTCTCTACCAGTACACACACGTAGAGCGGAAATATACGTCATTCGTCCAGCGAGAACTGCTAGAACAACCGTCACATTACATTACCGTCCCTACCGGACACACAATCCTCATATATCACAACTTTTAACTTCCCTCGTTCACTTTACGTCACCAGAGGGCAAAACGCTCTTAAACCGTACGTGGGCTACAAAGGTTTTGGTGTCTGTATGGCGTCATATGAATATCGCCCTTAACTAGCCTCGGAGGCTAGCAGATTCTTGCCCAAACTCGGGGGGGGAATTCCATTTCCAGAGGGAGGGGGTGGGGTTGAGGGGGGGTGGGTTTGGGTGTTAAAAATCCTACACATTTACCCATTTCCCGGAGTTACGTTACGTGTTCCAGCCGATGCCCATCCCAAGTAGTTCCCTAATATTTTCACGGAGTATTCGAATCTGCTTCGACTCTCCCGTGCTGGGAGTCGATTTTCCTCATCCATCGCCACACGGACGAAAATCAGACCAAGACAATAGTTGCCGTCGACTTGATGTTGTTTGGCAGGTTTTTCGCCCTAGTGGCGGGTAGGAACGTAATTTCTGTCTACTGAGGTATAAACATAGAGCTGCCCAGACTGGACACTGCCACATGGCGGGTCATGATTCCCGAGTTATCAGCTTCGATCTCAAGTCATATTTGACGTCACATACCTCACCTGATAATGCCTGGTTGCCGTTGTGGTCCGTCTTGACGGTACAGCGGCGGCAGATGTTATCCACCACATCGATGTGGTTGGGTCAGTCAGGTACAGAGGCATACTATGAGGCAACGCGTTGCGACATTATTTGTTGACCTACAATGATCGAAGACCTCGAAGATATACGAATTTGATTAGTCTTAAAGACAGCAAAAAGATCAAATGACCATTTTCCACGCCACATTCGCCTGGCCCAGTGAAGTGCCATTTTGGTCAAGACCATGACGAATGGAGCTGAGTGAGGGTCAGTTCCCTGAGGAGGAATAGACAGATCTCTTCTTAGATTACGCTTGATATATAGACTTATAATTGCAACGAGGAAAGGAATAATTAGGTCTGAAATACGAATGACGAACTTGAGGATACAGTGTGCCTGTTTTTCCTCAACTGATGTGAAATTTGCACTTACTTTTATTATATGATGAATGTATACATGGAACTTGACATTATTCGAGTTGTTTCGACAAGAAAATAAGTTTTACTTGGAAATAATTCGTATTTGTTCATCTAAACATATTCAATGAAACATCATCTCAGTTAGGTATTGTGTAAGTATCGTTACTCATCGAAATACCTTGAAGAAACTACCCACTCATGCAAGTTCCTTGTTGAAGAGAATACATCTCATCTAAAGTTAATCTTCGGAGTACATCAGAGAGCACACCTTCCTACCTAAGTGTATTAAGAAACATTGATCCTCCAAAGAACCATAAATGTCATACTGCTTCTACTGGTAGGCACAGGAAAGTGAGAGAGGAGGGAAGATACTACGGTGTTAGGTGAACGAACAGAGTTTCTGTTGTCTAGAAAGGAAGAGGAGAGCTTATAACCCTAGCTTGCAACTGCTGCTAGGAGAGATATTCTATAAGAGAGACGGAAAGAGATGAGGAGGAGAGGCAAGGGTGGCCAGGCATCCCCCTCTCAGCCTCTCGTTTCAGTGATATAAAGCCCTACTGATTATCACGCAGCCTTGGTATCATCTCACCACCGTGGCCCTCAAGCCATAAGACCTGATTACACTGCCAGTGGCAGTTCTGATGCACCAAATTTCCTATAAGTTGCCGTAAAACATTTCTCATAGGCAACTCAATAACAGTTCTCGCCCTCGAGCGTACAGTTCTTGCTTCGAACTGCTGAGGTAATCACATAACATTTCTTTTTATGGAATTTGCCTAACTGTCTTCTGTCGGGGCGTTGGTTTCTTACAAACAAGTAAACGGCATAGTGTTCGGCCAACGATATAACAATCGTTATCATTTGCTATAGAAAATTTCTATGAAGAAATATGTTCCAAGCATAAGCGAATGTCTATATCGGTGTTATATAGCGAAGCTCAGATGGAAAAGGCTCTTTCGGAAACGTAGAAAAGTTTCTTTTGCGGAACAGACGTTGAAGCGTCACTCAGAGGAAAAGCCACGTACAGTTTTCTTATTGGTTTTGATTTTCAGTCTGGCAGGGTCAGGTCAGGGTGGTATGGATGAAGGTCAGGGACGGCGGGAGTATGGACATGGACCTTGGGTCTAGTTTGGTCAAACGATGTATGATTGATTATGTAATCATACTCTACTGATGAATATCATGAATATCACAAGGGAATTATGTAAAAAAAAAATACGGAAGTTTAGACAAGGAACCCTGGGTCCATTTTGGATAAAACGAAAAAAAAAACAATTATTCTCTGCTGATAAATAAAACAGATGATCAATGCAACAAGAGAAGTATACAAGGTGCCGAAAATACAGGGGTATGTAACTGTATGATATCCATAAACCATCTCCTCAAAGATATTATGATAACTACATCATGAACAGATTGTTGAAATTGGTGCCATATTTGAATCATCCCTTTAAGGCACTTATATGTATACCATCTTTTTTTTCATTTTTTGAAATGTGACGAAATCCTGAAATTTTTTGGATACTCAGTCAACAAAGAATATTTTCCGGACGATTAGCTATTTTGTGACTGCAAGTTCAGCCATACATATCATTCATCGGGAAGATAACCTGATAAAATAGTCGTCAGGTTTAGATAACAACGATAGAAGGGAAAAATCAAAGTAGCGCATTACTAAAGATCGTGGGAAGATTCCATTAGCAAGAAGGAGCGAAAAAAGAGCTTAGAGGTCGAAGTGTAATCAAATACGAAAACGTAATCAAGTCATAAAGTAATCACGTGAAAGTATAATCAAGTCACACCGAGCCCGGGATGGTCACAACTTGATTACTCTTATAGGCAGGTCACGGTCAGGCTCGTCCTGGCAGTATGGTGCCGCCCTTGGGTACGGCGGTGCCGCTCTTGACACCAGCGGTACATGAACCTTGGGTTAGTTCCATAGCGGGCCCCGAGCTCTCACCGTAATCCCAAAGGTATGACCACAAGACGAGCCATTATACACAAGCGTCATAACCGTCGTGTTCAGGAAGGTCGTACCATCATGTTCTAAGGTCATCCAGTCGTGTTCAGGATGGTCGTACCATCGTGTTCTAAGGTCATCCAGTCGTGTTCAGGAAGGTCGTACCATCGTGTTCTAAGGTCATCCAGTCGTGTTCAGGAAGGTCGTACCATCATGTTCTAAGGTCATCCAGTCGTGTTCAGGAAGGTCGTACCATCATGTTCTAAGGTCATCCCGTCGTGCTCAGGTGGTCGTGCCACAGTACGCAAGGACTCGTTATCCACCGTGCTCTGAGGGTTAAGGTAAGGTCACAACCAGTAACTGCTCGCTGGCTCTGAAACTAATTCTCATTTGGGTGTTCACCAGAGCGCTGTGTGACGCAGGACCTGAGGGCTTTATTCCCTCCCTGAGTTAGG
This sequence comes from Panulirus ornatus, assembly GCF_036320965.1. Lineage (NCBI taxonomy): Eukaryota > Metazoa > Arthropoda > Malacostraca > Decapoda > Palinuridae > Panulirus > Panulirus ornatus. The sequence goes on from NC_092236.1 coordinate 23,229,045, forward strand.
GTTCGAACGAGAGGCCTTACAGTCTAAGACTATATCTATAACCCCAATGATCTAACAAAATACTTAAGTATAGATTCATCTGGTTTCCATCGTAGTAATTGTTACAAACTCGTGAGGCAGAAGATTTAACCTCGAATGAGGCTAAGTACGTTTTTTTTTTTTTTTGACAGTATTGTTTACATATGGAATGATTTACCGATTAGAGTAGTTGAATGCAATACTACATTTATACGTATAAGAATAGACTTGATGATTACCTCGATTCAGATCCACGATGGTCGTTATTTGCGTTTGTTACATGTGAAATTTTCAGTGTTTGCTCTTTGAAATATCCAAGTCTATCTACTCTTACTACACTGATCTCTGAGCTTCATACCTCTTCCAGCCTCGAAAGGGCCCAGTGGTCACTTGCCGCTTGAATTCCTCTGTATTGCCCATACGCGCAGCTACAAAGTCAATCTATTCTTTTTATCTTATCAAAAATGAGTCATTTTTTCTCCATGGAGCTTATGATAAAAAGAATGATTCACTAGAGTTTGAATATTGTGTGATGTAAGTTGGTTATCATGTAATTAAATGCTGCATAAGTTTATTATGTACAATGTTCACACAAATAGGGTGTTCTAGATTTGATTTCTTTTGGAACAAAGATTAATTTAAAACTTTAAAAAAATGCCATTTATTGGGTTTACGAAACCCTAACACGGAAATCATACGAAATTTGAAATAAAACAAAAGTGGATTTAGATCTAAAGTAGTCTTTATCTACGACAATATTGGTAATATTCTTAATACCTGCATGTGGTGAGTGTGTCAGGTTGGCAAACTGCATCGGTTGACACTAAGAAAATGTAAAAGTCTGTTTCTCCAGCTTAACCATATATATACACAAGCCTTACATCAAGATGCCTTAAGAGCATCCAGGATACACACACACACACACACACACACACACACACACACACACACATACACACAAATATATGAAGGTTACAACCACACTTCACGGATACACAATATATTTTAAAACACTAATAGAGTTTTGGCATTTTACAAACCCTTCTCAAAACTGAAACTGTGTTGGATATATATATATATATATATATATATATATATATATATATATATATATATATATATATATATATATATATATATATATATATATATATATATATATATCTTTTTTTCTTTTCTTTTAAACTATTCGCCATTTCCCGCGTTAGCGAGGTAGCATTAAGAACAGAGGACTGGGCCTTTGAGGGAATACCCTCACCTGGCCCAATTCTCTGTTCCTTCTTTTGGAAAATTAAAATTTAAAAAAAACGAGAGGGGAGGATTTCCAGCCCCCCGCTCCCTCCCCTTTTAGTCGCCTTCTACGACACGCAGGGAATACGTGGGAAGTATTCTTAATCCCCTATCCCCAGGGATATATATATATATATATATATATATATATATATATATATATATATATATATATATATATATATATATATATATATATATATATATATATATATAAACAAAGTACATATGAACGCACACCTTCATAGAACATACAAACCTCCAACAGCCAGGATCGAACCCGAGACCCTTGTGCAACAGGCGGGAGCGCTACCGCGAAGTTATGGTCGCCCCTTATGGGGAAATGACTATTCGAATACTATGCACTCGAATACCCTTCGTCTCACGTTGGTGAGCAACGGGGTCTACACCGGTCATTTCCAAAGAGGCTCACACAGACAGCAGATAGCATTTTACCGAACCTAACTGTGCAACGCGGAGGTATATGAATACGAACAAAGTGCATTTCCATATTAGGGACGATCATAGCCTAGCGGTAACGTTCCCGCCTGTTGCACAGGGGTTCTGGGTTCGATCCTGGCTGTTGGAGGTTTTAATGATATATAATATATATATATATATATATATATATATATATATATATATATATATATATATATATATATGCAAAGTAAATGCAAGAGTTTTGGAGAGAGGGACAAGCGTGCAGTCTGTTGTGGATGAGAGAGCTTCGGAAGTGAGTCAGTTGTTGTTCGCTGATAATACAGTGCTAGTGGCTGATTCAGGTAAGAAACTGCAGAAGTTGGTGACTCAGTTCGGTAAAGTGTGTGAATGAAGAAAGCTGAGAGTGAATGTGAATAGGAGCAAGGTTATTAGGTTCAGTAGGGTTGAGGGAAAAGTTGATTGGGAGGTAAGTCTGAATACAGAAAAGCTGGAGGAAGTGAAATGCTTTAGATATCTGTGAGTGGATTTAACAGCGGATGGAACCATGGAAGCGGAAGTGAGTCACAGGGCGGTGGAGAGGGCAAAGTTTCGGGGAGCGTAGAGAAATGTGTGGAAGGCGAGAAGGTTATCTTGGAGAGCGTAAATGTGTATGTTTGAAGGAATAGTTATTCCAACATATAATATGGTTGCGAGGCATGGGCAAAAGATAAGGTTATGCGAAGGAGGGTGGCTGTGTTGGAAATGAGATGTTTGAGGACAATGTGCGGTGTGAGGTAGTTTGATTGAGTAAGTAATTAAATGGTAAGAGAAATGTGTGGTAATAAAAAGACTGTGGTTAAGAGAGCAGAAGAGTATGTGTTGAAATGGTTTAGTCACATGGAGAGAATGAGTGCGGAAAGATTGACAAAAAGGATATATGTGTCAGAGGTGGAGGGAACGAGAAGAAGTGGAAGACCAAGTTGGAGGTGGAAGGATGGAGTGAAAAAGGTTTTGAGCGGTCGGGGCCTGAACATACAGGAGGGTGAAAGGCGTGCAAGGAATAGAGTGAATTGGAACGATGTGGTATACCGGAGTCGACGTGCTGTCAGTGGATTGAACCAGGGCATGTGGGGCCTGGATGTGGAGAGGGAGCTGTGGTTTAGGTGCAATACACATGGCAGCTAGAGACTGAGGGTGAACGAATGTGGCCTTTGTTGTATTTTCCTAGCGCTACCTCGCGCGCGCAACGGGGGAGGTGGGGGTGCTATTTCATGTGTGGCGGGGTGGCGACGGAATGGATGAAGACAGCAAGTAAGAATATGTACATATGTATATATATGCATATGTCTGTGTATGTATATTTATGTATATGTTGAAATGTATAGGTATGTATATGTGAGTGTGTGGGCGTTAATGTATATACATATAAATTTGAGTGGGTTGGGCCATTCTTTCGTCTGATTCAATGCACTACCGCGTTAACGCGGGAGACAGTGACTAAGTAGGGTCAAGGAATGTACAGAGCATCAGATTTGGGAAGAGCAGTGTGGCTTCAGAAGTGGGAGACGATGTGTAGATCAGGTGTTTGCTTTGAAGAATATATATATGAGAAATACTAAGAAAAACAAACGGATTAGTATGTAGGAAGAGATGAAAGTGATTGATTCCCAGTGAATGTCGGTTTGTGGCAGGGGTGGGTAGTATCTCTATGGTTGTTTAATTTGTTTATGGATGGGGTTGTTAGGGAGGTGAATGCAAGAGTTTTGAAAAGATGGGCAAGTCTGCAGTCTGTTGTGGATGAGAGAGCTTGGGAAGTGAGTAAGTTGTTGTTCGCTGGTAATACAGTGCTGATGACTGATTCGGGTGAGAAACTTCAGAAGTTGGTGACTGAGTTTGGTAAGTGTGTGAAAGAGAAAAGTTGAGAGTAAATGTGAATAAGAGCAAGTTAGGTTCAGTAGGGTTGAGGGACAAGTAAATTGGGAGGTATGTGTGAATGGAGAATAACTGAAGGATGCGAAGCGTTTTAGACATCTGGGAGTGAATTTGGCAGCGGATGGAAACATGGAAGCAGAAGTGAATCACAGGGTGGGGGAGGGGGCGAAGGTTCTAAGAGTATTGAAGAATGTTTGGAAGGCGAGAACGTTATCTCGGAGATCAAAAATGGGTATGTTTGAAGGAATAGTGGTTCCAAAAATGATATATGGTTGCAAGGCATGGGCTGTAAATAGAGTTATGCGGAGGAGGGTGGATGTGTTGGAAATGAGATGTTTGAGGACAATATGTGGTGTGTGGTGGTTTGATCGAGAAAGTGATAAAAGAGTGAGAGAGATGTGCAGAAGAGGGTGTATTGAAATGGTTTGGTCATATGAAGAGAATGAGTGAGGAAAGATTGACAAGGAGGATACATGGGTCAGAGATGGAGGAAACGAGAAGTGGAAGAACAAATTGGAGGGGGAAGGATGGAGTGAACAAGATTTTGAGCGATTGAGGCCTGAATATACAGGAGGGTGAAAGGCGTGCAAGGAATAGAGTGAATTGGAACGATGTGGTATACCGGGTCAACGTGCTGCCAATGGATTGAACTGGGGCATGTGAAGCGTCTAGGGTAAACCATGGAAGGTTTCGTGGGGCCTGGATGAGGAAAGGGGGCTGTGGTTTCGGTGCATCAGACATGACAGCTAGAGATTAAGTGTGAGCGAAATTGGTCTTTGTTGTGTTTTCTAGCGCTACCTCCCGTGCACCCGTGGGGAGGGGCGGTTGCCATTTCATGTATGGTGGGGTTGCGGTGGGAATGGATGAAGGCAGCATGGATGAATATGTACATATGTACATGCGTATGTATATGTATGTATACGTTGAAATGTATAGGTATGTATATGTATGTGTGTGTGGGCGTTATGTGTGTATATGTGTATTCGGGTGGGTCGGGCCATTCTTTCGTCTGTTTCCTTGCGCTACTTCACTGACGCGGGAGACAGCAACAAATTATAATAGATAAATGAAATATATATATATATATATATATATATATATATATATATATATATATATATATATATAATAAAAAGAGTGTGGTTGAAAAAGCAGAAGAGGGTGTTTTGAAATGGTTTTGTCACATGGAGAGAATGAGGGAGGAAAGATTGACCAAGAGGATATATGTGTCGTAGGTGGAGGGAACGAGGAGAAGTGGGAGACCAATTTGGAGGTGGAAAGATGGAGTGAAAAAGATTTTGAGTGATCGGGGCCTGAACGTGCTGTAGAGTGAAAGGCGTGCAAGGAATAGAGTGAATTGGAACGATGTGGTATACCGGGGTCGACGTGCTGTGAATGGATTGAACCAGGGCATATGAAGCGTCTGGGGTAAACCATGGAAAGTTCTGTGGGGCCTGGATGTGGAAAGGGAGCTGTGGTTTTGGTGCATTATTACATGACAGCTAGAGACTGAGTGTGAACGAATGTGGCATTTGTTGTCTTTTCCTTGCGCTAACTCGCGCACATGAGGGGGGGACGGGGTTGTTATTTCATGTGTGGCGGGATGGTTATGGGAATGAATAAAGGCAGACAGTATGAATTATGTACATGTGCACATATGTATATGTCTGTTTGTGTATATATATGTATACGTTGAGATGTCTAGGTATGTATATTTGCGTGTGTGGACGTGTATGTATATACATGTGTATGTGGGTGGGTTGGGCCATTCTTTTGTCTGTTTCCTTGAGCTACCTCGTTAACGCGGGAGACAGCGACAAAGAAAAATTGATAGAAATAGAATATATATCCCCTACGTGTCTAGAAGGCGACTAAAAGGGGAGAGAGCGGGGGGTTGGAAATCCTCCCCTCTTGTTTTTTTTTCTAATTTTCCAAAAGAAGGAACAGAGGGGGCCAGGTGAGGATATTCCAAAAAAAGCCCAGTCCTCTGTTCTTAACGCTACCTCGCTAACGCGGGAAATGGCAAATAGTTTAAAAGAAAGAAAGAATATATATATATATATATATATATATATATATATATATATATATATATATATATATATATATATATATATATATATCTTTTCTTTCAAACTATTCCCCATTTCCCGCGTTAGCAAGGTAGCGCTAAGAACAGAGGATTGGGCCTCTGAGGGAATATCCTCACCTGGCCCCCTTCCCTGTTCCTTCTTTTGGAAAATTAAAGAAATAAAACAAGAGGGGAGGATTTCCAGCCCCCCGCTCCCTCCCCTTTTAGTCGCCTTCTACGACACGCAGTCAATACGTGGGAAGTATTCTTTCTCCCCTATCCCCAGGGATATGTATATATATATATATACATATATATATATATATATATATATATATGTCTCCCGCGTTTGCGAGGTAGCGCAAGGAAACAGACGAAAGAAATGGCCCAACCCCCCCCCCCATACACATGTACATACACACGTCCACACACGCAAATATACATACCTACACACCTTTCCATGGTTTACCCCAGACGCTTCACATGCCCTGATTCACTCCACTGACAGCACGTCAACCCCTGTATACCACATCGCTCCAATTCACTCTATTCCTTGCCCTCCTTACACCCTCCTGCATGTTCAGGCCCCGATCACACAGAATCTTTTTCACTCCATCTTTCCACCTCCAATTTGGTCTCCCTCTTCTCCTCGTTCCCTCCACCTCCGACACATATATCCTCTTGGTCAATCTTTCCTCACTCATTCTCTCCATGTGACCAAACCATTTCAAAACACCCTCTTCTGCTCTCTCAACCACGCTCTTTTTATTTCCACACATCTCTCTTACTCTTACCCTTATATATATATATATATATATATATATATATATATATATATATATATATATATATATATATATATATATATATATATATATATATATATATATATATATATATATATATATATATATATATATATATATACATATATATATATATATATATATATATATATATATATATATATATATATATATATATATACTATCCCTGGGGATAGGGGATTAAGAATACTTCCCACCTATTCCCTGCGTGTCGTAGAAGGCGACTAAAAGGGGAGGGAGCGGGGGGCTGGAAATCCTCCCCTCTGGTTTTTTTTTTTTTTTTAATTTTCCAAAAGAAGGAACAGAGGGGGCCAGGTGAGGATATTCCAAAAAAGGCCCAGTCCTCTGTTCTTAACGCTACCTCGCTAACGCGGGAAATGGCGAATAGTTTGAAAGAAAGAAAAAAAAAAAAAAATATATATATATATATATATATATATATATATATATATATATATATATATCTTTCTTTCTTCCAAACTATTCGCCATTTCCCGCATTAGCCAGGTAGCCTTAAGAACAGAGGACTGGGCCTTTAAGGGAATATCCTCACCTGGCCCTCTTCTCTGTTCCTTCTTTTGGAAAATTAAAAAAAAAAAAAAAACGAGAGGGGAGGATATCCAGCCCCCCGCTCCCTCCCCTTTTAGTCGCCTTCTACGATACGCAGGGAATACGTGGGAAATATTCTTTCTCCCCTATCCCCAGGGATAATATATATATATATATATATATATATATATATATATATATATATATATATATATATATATATATATATATATATATATATATATATTAAAAAAGGGGGTGACTGTATTGTTGACTGGTTGGTAAGGTTATTTAATGTATGTATGACTCATGGTGAGGTGCCTGAGGATTGGCGGAATGCGTGCATAGTGCCATTGTACAAAGGCAAAGGGGATAAGAGTGAGTGCTCAAATTACAGAGGTATAAGTTTGTTGAGTATTCCTGGTAAATTATATGGGAGGGTATTGATTGAGAGGGTGAAGGCATGTACAGAGCATCAGATTGGGGAAGAGCAGTGTGGTTTCAGAAGTGGTAGAGGATGTGTGGATCAGGTGTTTGCTTTGAAGAATGTATGTGAGAAATACTTAGAAAAGCAAATGGATTTGTATGTAGCATTTATGGATCTGGAGAAGGCATATGATAGAGTTGATAGAGATGCTCTGTGGAAGGTATTAAGAATATATGGTGTGGGAGGAAAGTTGTTAGAAGCAGTGAAAAGTTTTTATCGAGGATGTAAGGCATGTGTACGTGTAGGAAGAGAGGAAAGTGATTGGTTCTCAGTGAATGTAGGTTTGCGGCAGGGGTGTGTGATGTCTCCATGGTTGTTTAATTTGTTTATGGATGGGGTTGTTAGGGAGGTAAATGCAAGAGTTTTGGAAAGAGGGGCAAGTATGAAGTCTGTTGGGGATGAGAGAGCTTGGGAAGTGAGTCAGTTGTTGTTCGCTGATGATACAGCGCTGGTGGCTGATTCATGTGAGAAACTGCAGAAGCTGGTGACTGAGTTTGGTAAAGTGTGTGGAAGAAGAAAGTTAAGAGTAAATGTGAATAAGAGCAAGGTTATTAGGTACAGTAGGGTTGAGGGTCAAGTCAATTGGGAGGTGAGTTTGAATGGAGAAAAACTGGAGGAAGTGAAGTGTTTTAGATATCTGGGAGTGGATCTGTCAGCGGATGGAACCATGGAAGCGGAAGTGGATCATAGGGTGGGGGAGGGGGCGAAAATTCTGGGGGCCTTGAAGAATGTGTGGAAGTCGAGAACATTATCTCGGAAAGCAAAAATGGGTATGTTTGAAGGAATAGTGGTTCGAACAATGTTGTATGGTTGCGAGGCGTGGGCTATGGATAGAGTTGTGCGCAGGAGGATGGATGTGCTGGAAATGAGATGTTTGAGGACAATGTGTGGTGTGAGGTGGTTTGATCGAGTGAGTAACGTAAGGGTAAGAGAGATGTGTGGAAATAAAAAGAGCGTGGTTGAGAGAGCAGAAGAGGGTGTTTTGAAGTGGTTTGGGCACATGGAGAGGATGAGTGAGGAAAGATTGACCAAGAGGATATATGTGTCGGAGGTGGAGGGAACAAGGAGAAGAGGGAGACCAAATTGGAGGTGGAAAGATGGAGTGAAAAAGATTTTGTGTGATCGGGGCCTGAACATGCAGGAGGGTGAAAGGAGGGCAAGGAATAGAGTGAATTGGAGCGATGTGGTATACCGGGGTTGACGTGCTGTCAGTGGATTGAATCAAGGCATGTGAAGCGTCTGGGGTAAGCTATGGAAAGCTGTGTAGGTATGTATATTTGCGTGTGTGGACGTATGTATATACATGTGTATGGGGGGGGTTGGGCCATTTCTTTCGTCTGTTTCCTTGCGCTACCTCGCAAACACGGGAGACAGCGACAAAGTATAATAATAATAATAATAATATATATATATATATATATATATATATATATATATATATATATATATATATATATATATACATATATATATATATATATATATCTATATATATATATATATATATATATATATATATATATAAATATAACATACAAAGCTCCAAAGTGTGGTAACGCCATACACATGGTTCTTCTTGCATTATGTTGTGATGGCAGATGGATCTGTTGGTGTGATATATACTTCGCATGTCTGAGAGATTTTCTTCATGTTCTTCCTAAATGACGGTTTTAAGACTACACGCCGGTAGAGCCATGCATTTTGAGCTCAATATGGGATGGAACCCACCAGAAGTAGTTCAAACACAAGTGCATTACAATCATAGTGAAGCATGTTTAATGCAGGTAATGAGCAGAGAATCATTTACGATCGGATTATTTATATTTGAGTTTCAAAAATGTTTTGGACCATAGGATAGCAAATTGGAGATGAAAAATGGAGTTAAAAAAGTTATGAGTGCTGGACACGCTAGAGGATATGTAATACATGCACTGGAGGGATTGAAGTGGAGCGATATGGTATATTGGGGACAAAGTGCTTTCAGCGGACTGAACCAGAGTATGTGAAATGACCAGAGAAAGTTTGATGGGACTTGGTTATGGATCATGGGCTGTGGTTTCGGTTGTATCATACACAACAGCTAGTGGGTGAGTGGGTGTGGGGAGTGAAGACCCGCTTCGCCTGCATCTGGCACTACTTGGTTAACACGGTAGATAGCGAAGAAGTAGGAAAAGAAAAAAAGAAATTACATATATATATATATATATATATATATATATATATATATATATATATATATATATATATATATATATATATATATATATATATATATATATATTTATATATATATATATATATATATATATATATATAATATATATATATATATATATATATATATATATATATATATATATATATATATATATATATATATATATATATATATATATATATATATATATATATATATATATATATATATATATATATATATATATATATATATATATATATATATATATATATATATATATATATATATATATATATATATATATTTCTTTTTTTTCATTCTATTCGCCGTTTCTTGCATCAGCGAGGTAGCGTTAAGAACAGAGGACTGGGCCTTTTAGAGAATATCCTCACCTGGCCCCCTTCTCTGTTCCTTCTTTTGGAAGAAAAGAAAATGAGAGGGGAGGATTTCCAGCCCACCGCTCCCTTTCCTTTAATTCGCCTTGTACGACACGCAGGGAATATGTGGGAAGTACTCTTTCTCCCCTATCCCCAGGGATAATATATATATATATATATATATATATATATATATATATATATATATATATATATATATATATATATATATATGTATATATATATATATATATATATATATATATATATATATATATATATATTTTTTTTTTTTTTTTTTTTTTTTTTTTTATACTTTGTCGCTGTCTCCCGCGTCTGCGAGGTAGCGCAAAGGAAACAGACGAAAGAAATGGCCCAACCCCCCCCCCCATACACATGTACATACACACGTCCACACACGCAAATATACATACCTACACAGCCTTCCATGGTTTACCCCAGACGCTTCACATGCCTTGCTTCAATCCACTGACAGCACGTCAACCCCTGTATACCACATGACTCCAATTCACTCTATTTCTTGCCCTCCTTTCACCCTCCAGCATGTTCAGGCCCCGATCACACAAAATCTTTTTCACTCCATCTTTCCACCTCCAATTTGGTCTCCCTCTTCTCCTCGTTCCCTCCACCTCCGACACATATATCCTCTTGGTCAATCTCTCCTCACTCATTCTCTCCATGTGCCCAAACCATTTCAAAACACCCTCTTCTGCTCTCTCAACCACGCTCTTTTTATTTCCACACATCTCTCTTACCCTTACGTTACTTACTCGATCAAACCACCTCACACCACACATTGTCCTCAAACATCTCATTTCCAGCACATCCATCCTCCTGCGCACATCTCTATCCATAGCCCACGCCTCGCAACCATACAACATTGTTGGAACCACTATTCCCTCAAACATACCCATTTTTGCTTTCCGAGATAATGTTCTCGACTTCCACACATTTTTCAAGGCTCCCAAAATTTTCGCCCCCTCCCCCACCCTATGATCCACTTCCGCTTCCATGGTTCCATCCGCTGACAGATCCACTCCCAGATATCTAAAACACTTCACTTCCTCCAGTTTTTCTCCATTCAAATTCACCTCCCAATTGACTTGACCCTCACCCCTACTGTACCTAATAACCTTGCTCTTATTCACATTTACTCTCAACTTTCTTCTTCCACACACTTTACCAAACTCAGTCACCAGCTTCTGCAGTTTCTCACATGAATCAGCCACCAGCGCTGTATCATCAGCGAACAACAACTGACTCACTTCCCAAGCTCTCTCATCCCCAACAGACTTCATACTTGCCCCTCTTTCCAGGACTCTTGCATTTACCTCCCTTACAACCCCATCCATAAACAAATTAAACAACCATGGAGACATCACACACCCCTGCCGCAAACCTACATTCACTGAGAACCAATCACTTTCCTCTCTTCCTACACGTACACATGCCTTACATCCTCGATAAAAACTTTTCACTGCTTCTAACAACTTGCCTCCCACACCATATATTCTTAATACCTTCCACAGAGCATCTCTATCAACTCTATCATATGCCTTCTCCAGATCCATAAATGCTACAAACAAATCCATTTGCTTTTCTAAGTATTTCTCACATACATTCTTCAAAGCAAACACCTGATCCACACATCCTCTACCACTTCTGAAACCGCACTGCTCTTCCCCAATCTGATGCTCTGTACATGCCTTCACCCTCTCAATCAATACCCTCCCATATAATTTACCAGGAATACTCAACAAACTTATACCTCTGTAATTTGAGCACTCACTCTTATCCCCTTTGCCTTTGTACAATGGCACTATGCACGCATTCCGCCAATCCTCAGGCACCTCACCATGAGTCATACATACATTAAATAACCTTACCAACCAGTCAACAATACAGTCACCCCCTTTCTTAATAAATTCCACTGCAATACCATCCAAACCTGCTGCCTTGCCGGCTTTCATCTTCCGCAAAGCTTTTACTACCTCTTCTCTGTATATATATATATATATATATATATATATATATATATATTTTTTTTTTTTTTATACTTTGTCGCTGTCTCCCGCGTTTGCGAGGTAGCGCAAGGAAACAGACGAAAGAAATGGCCCCCCCCCCCCATACACATGTACATACACACGTCCAGACACGCAAATATACATACCTACACAGCTTTCCATGGTTTACCCCAGACGCTACACATGCCTTGCTTCAATCCACTGACAGCACGTCAACCCCTGTATACCACATGACTCCAATTCACTCTATTTCTTGCCCTCCTTTCACCCTCCTGCATGTTCAGGCCCCGATCACACAAAATCTTTTTCACTCCATCTTTCCACCTCCAATTTGGTCTCCCTCTTCTCCTCGTTCCCTCCACCTCCGACACATATATCCTCTTGGTCAATCTCTCCTCACTCATTCTCTCCATGTGCCCAAACCATTTCAAAACACCCTCTTCTGCTCTCTCGACCACGCTCTTTTTATTTCCACACATCTCTCTTACCCTTACGTTACTTACTCGATCAAACCACCTCACACCACACATTGTCCTCAAACATCTCATTTCCAGCA